>NC_139230.1:85373526-85973526 GCF_977018435.1 Lepisma saccharinum
AAACTAACCAAATATCGTACATATCAATATTGCCTGAAAGTCTTGTTTACGACCTCAAATTGTTCAGAATTCACTAAACAACATACTGGTATAATTGTCATATCACCTCGTTATTTTGAAACTCTTTTTAGTAAAAATGTTAACAATACTCACAATTATATAGGTACTTAGTATATAGTAATAAGTCATGTGTTTTGCTGTCTCCGTTCATAGCCTCCCCCCCCCCAAGTTGATGGTTTAGCGGTTTCAGCCCCCCATATTTGATGGTTTAGAACATTTCAAATGTGTATTTAAAGTTAAGTTCATGTTGCACAATTCAGATTAAACTTTACAAGAGAAGCAAAATAATACATGAGATCCTCTTAAGCAAAATTATTTGAGGGGCTCTGCCCCCACATCATTAACATTGGGGGGAGGGCTAGAGCCCCCCCAAGCCCCATGGAGTCGGCGCTTATGCCTCCTGGTGAAAGGTGTGAGGGTCACTTTGGCGGCAGCGTTCACACTATCTATTAGTGGTATCCCAGTTTGTGTTTGCACTTGCAAGGAAGGAAAACAAGTGGTTGTTGAACGCATTTGATGGCGCAGAAGATGATGTACTTGAATCTCTTGCAAATCTTGGTTCTCTTGGATTCGATGAACAAGATGAGAGAATGAAGGAATGAAGTGATTTATTTTACTTCTTGTTTCTGATAGTTTTGGCTAATTTCAAAGATGAAAATGAATTATGAGATGAAATAGATGAAAGGACAATCACAATTGATTGATTGATTGAGTTGCTGTTTTATTTAAGTGCACTTTATGCACAGTAAGGCTAATTGGGACTGGACCTAGAATTTAAAGTGGGATCTGAACCGCTATATGTGCCTCCACCGGATAATGAACTCGGGACCCCTTGATTACAAGGCGTCGACCGATACCACTGTGGCATCGGGGAGACCCTAGACGTCAGAGCAATGTTAGTCTGCAAAATGCAGTCCAGGGTGTACTTCGTGGAAGTGAAGTTGATATTTGGGTGTCTCTTACACCCCGAATATGATGACAGGATTTTTAAGATGACAGGATTTTGCATGTTATGTTCAAGGCTCACGTCTTGCTCCAACCGAAGTTCCCATCACACTTTTTATCAGAAGTAGTTATTTCCAAATATTGGAGTCAAATAAAAGCAGAGAAGGATCATCCAAATCTACGCATCTCCACAGACTGTTGATGGGAAAAGAGAAACTGAGGATGACATGAAGATCATTCCTGTCATATTGACACTGCCTGGAGCTCCAGAGAATGTTGAATGAGGAAGTCACAGGCGACGTCATTACTCCTTTACCATAATACGGTAGTGTCCAAAAAGTAGAAAAATGGAAGGGGGAGACCTGCACGATCACCATAAATAATCATCAAAGAGTGTAACTCACCTTACGCGCATAGGCAACATTACTCCTATAGTGTCAAATAGCCCTGTGATTGAAAGGTAAACAAAACACAACATATCAACATATCAGCATAACCATCAACAATCTCTTGGTAATGTTTTTTAATGTACAGTAAGAACATGGCACAAAGAGGTCAGCAAAGAATCATCGGACGTCTGGAAGCAGGTCAAACACAGACTGAAGTCACGTCAGCGTTGACTGTGCCACAGTCATTTCCAGGCTTTGGCGACGGTTCCAAGACACAGTAGATGTTCATGGTAGGCCAGAACAAGGTTGTCAACGAGTGGCAACGCCACAACAAGGCTGATATCAGGATTTTACTGAACGACGAAAACGGACGATGCCTGCAAGACAACTGTCCTCAAAGCTTGCAGCCACCTCAGGGGTTAGAGTTTCTCTTGTAAAACTGTGTACCGGAGACTAAGGGCAGCTGGTCTCTATGTGTGTCCCGCTTGATCCAGTGCACAGAAGGGTCCGCTTACAGTGGAGTCAGCATCATCGAAATTGAACCCTGAACGAACAGAGGAACGTGCTCTTTCACAGATCAGTTCAGATTCAGTTTGCAAAATGATTCCCGTCGCACATTCATCTGGAGAGAACCTCGATCACGATTTAATCCAAGCAATATCGTGGAAAGGGATCAGTTTGGTCGAGATGGAATACTGGTATGGGAAGACATCATGCTCAATGGACGTACAGAGCTGCACTTCTCTGCTGGAGGTACACTTACTGCCCAGAGGCACAGAAACGAGGTACTCTAACAACATGTCCGACTTTTCAGAGGCGCATTCGGCTCAGACTTCAACTTCAAGGATGAAAAAATGATAATACATGTGCCCTTCGAACCAAATTGGTGGATGACTTTCTTGAAGGTGAATAAATCCACTTCATGGACTGGCCACCAAGGTACCCAGACATAAATCCTGTAGTGTCTTAAGGAGATGAGTTAGCTCGCGATCCTCCACCGAAGACATTTCCAGAGGTCCGCACTCCTCTTTATGGAACCAGCTGCCTGTAGGTCAGGCAATACACCACAATAGTAGGCATCAACAAAATATCACAGGAAGTAATTTTCCCCCTTTATATGCCAGAATGTCAAGTAAAGTGTAAAATATGCATAGAATCCTTGCAGAAAAGGGCATGAAATAGTTTCACTAGATATATCTCCATAACAGTGCGATATATATATATATATATATATTATATCAATATAAGAATATATATATAGAAGAATCAATTTTGTTCCGTTTTCAATTCTGAACAAAATATGTATCTATAAAAAGTTTTCCAAAACCACTATTAAAGGAGTTACGATAGTATTTCTTAGTTAGTGCATGAAACGGTAGCCATCTTGGATTTATGACGTCACACAGGCCTTCTGCCACAATGGACATTTCCACTTTGACACGAAAAACGTTTTAAATCCATTCATTTTACAGATAATGACACAAACGTGAGATGTGCAAAATATCTCGGCGATATTTGTTTTGGTTCTCGAGAAACACGCCTTCAAACACCGCTGAAATTCACCTCCTACGTCACGGATTTGAAAACGTCCTCTCCACAGACACGAGGTCCTCTGACGTTATCACTTACAAATGCGTGCAGGCAGGGCTTCTACTCGTCCCGTCAACTTAGCATGAGCCGCGGAAGCGACAACAAAGTCACGTGTTACTGTGTAAAACAAGTATCTTGTAACTGCAAGTGCAAAATTCTGTGCTCCATTTCTTGGAGATGAATTATGCCCTAGCAGTATAGCAGTATTTACTATAATTCAGCCACTCGGTAGAGGGTTATTCCATTAGGGTGACAAAGCAAAACTTGTAACAGTCAATGGCTGAACACATGAACAGCCTTGTTCATTGCGAATACATAGGTTGGTTCTGACTGGCAAGAACTTAATATTACAGGAATACCTTTTCTGGAATTACAATTATTTTCGTCACAATATTTTCTTCGCAAAATACGTTTAGAACACTCTGGTTTACACGCCAATTTCTGCAATATAAGAGGTGATACGGTATAAAAAGGTACGGTGAGTTTTTAAATTTCCTGCAGTAAAGGACAGTTTTCTTCAAATATACAGGGTGATTCTAAAGGTATAGTACAAACGAAAACCACAGATACCTCCCATGAAATAGAGACGAAAGTTCCCCTTCCACTTTGCCGAGAGATGCCTCCGTGAGGAGCTTGACAACGCCGAAAACATGTGAAAATGAACTTCACTCCTCTGTACAGCCAGTACCAGTGAAGATAGAAAGGCGGAACAAACGAAGTCAAAAGGAACACCAAAGTCGCCCATCCGAAAAACACCAGGCGGTAGCTGGGCAACGCATGCGCATGGGGTTCCACAAAGGAAATAGGAGTGTCCCGCAAGACAAGTGAAGGGAAAGGGTAGCGATCGACAGCGGTAGGGACAAAAGAAGCAATGAAGCATGAAGTAACAATTGCACAGCGGGAAACAAACACATGCAGCGTGTGGGGAGTCCCCAAACACAGTGGGGAGACACTGCAGCAAGAACAAAGCACGGTTCAACAAAAGAGAATCAAGGACCGGACGGGGAATGGTACCTGTCAAGGAGACAACAAATGCGGGACGAGGGATTCCCCGTAGCAGCACCGAGGGGATGTCACACAGAGGTCGTGCGCCAGCAGGACAAACACAGCATCTACGGGCACAGGAGGTTTATTGCCACGCAAAGGTGCACTTACAGATAGGAATAGTACGTAGTACGTAGTCGTACCCCGGACTGACGTTGTTACAAAAGTTGCTCAAATTGACGACCACCACATTCAATGCAGGCATTGCAGCGTCGCAGGAAATTCTAGCGAAACCTATCAAAAATCCCTGGCATGGTACACACCCCGGCCGATGCTGCAAGTTACCGCGCTACCAATGTTTCCTTGTCAGGCACCGGGGTCTCGTAGACGAGTGTTTTCACATGGCCCCACAAGAAGAAATCCATTGGTGTGAGGTCAGGCGAACGGGCGGGCCAGGGGACGGGGCCCTCTCTGCCGATCCAGCGCTGTGGGTAGGTACGGTGCAAAAGGGTTCGCACTGTGCCATCAAAATGTGCAGGCGCTCCATCCAATTGAAACCACATACGATGTCGCACGTTGAGGGGTACATCTTCTAGCAGCTCTGGAAGGACTGATGCAAGAAAGGTGCGATACAGGCGGCCATTTAAACGTGGTGGCAGCAGGTATGGACCGATAATCTGTTCATCGATGATACCTGCCCAGATATTCACTGCAAACTGGGTCTGATGGTGCACCTCGACTGCTGCATGTGGATTTTCATAATCCCACACATGGCTGTTTCGGCAATTGAAGATGCCCTCACGGGTGAATGTTGCCTCGTCCGTGAAAAGCACATGGCGCAAAAAACGGGGATCGTCGGTACAAAACTGCAACAGTCGTTGACAGAATTCCACACGTCGTGGGTAATCCCCAGCCTGCAACGCGTGGACTCGCTGTGGATGATAGGGATACAGCAGATCATCATGAAGGACACGCCACACTGTCGACTGTGATACTCCCACTGCACGTGCAATGCTACGGGTGCTAGTGGACGGTGTGTTGTCCACGCGAGCAAGTACGTCCTCCTCGACCGCCGCGGTGCGCACATGTCTTGGGTGACCGACATGATGGCCTGCACGTAACACACCCGATTCACCAAGGGTACGGTGCACGTTCGAAAACAACCTGCTGTCGGGTTGTCGCCTCTCCGGATACCGTCCGCGATAAAGGCGTGCAGCTGCTCGGCCATTGCCATCTGCAAGGCCATAGACAAAATGCATGTCCCTCAGTTCTACAAATGTGTAGCGTTCCATGGTACGGTGAGGATAGTGCTAATTATGTAATACTGTACTGCAGTGCACAGGTGGCACACACACACACACTGGTCACAACGGCTTCGAAACAACGTACTCAATTGTCGTACGTCAAGCACACCACCACCGCACCGGCTCTTTCACTGACACGCTCCCTGACGCTGCACTTCCAATCAGCCCACACGTCCGCACGGCGCTGTGGTACAATCAGCTGACGTTCCTGAGCCACCCGTGCCTGTGCTCTTCACTACCTGACCACTGCCGTCAGGTGGGGCCATGTACTCTGAGGCCTTGTCATCGTGGAACACATGTAGCGTCCTTCATTCCTGCCCCATTCACCCACAACACGTACTTCGTCCGTCTTGCTCGAGCCGACGGGGAGCACTACGTACGATCGTGTGGTGTTTGTGTACACCAATGTGGGGTAACCCAGCAGTTGAACAGACGTGCATACCCCCACGTAGCTTCATTACACGATTGTCCCACGCAGTTTATCTGTCCAGCCTTGCTCGGCCCGGTCTCACACCCACGCGGCAGTGTGCGGCTGCGGTGGTGTGAGGCCACGCTTGGTTTCGGAGCGGAAGGCTGCGGCCGAGGAGGGACTCGAGTTGTTCGGCTGGGGTTGCGCTCGGAAGCAAGCAGCCGCGTCAGGTCTGGGAACGGTGGACCTGGTGATCGGGATGGAAACATTCCGACCTCGTCCATTAGTGTCGTCCACCGTACGGAGTGGTGGGGTCCGTACGACACTCCAGCAGCCTTTCGCCCGCTCCCACCCAGCGATGTGCCTCCGGCTTCATTTCTAAGAGGCTAATTGGGCCCCATCACGACGTTTGTTACAACGTCAGTACGGGGTACGTGGTCCTATCTGTACGTGCACCTTTCATTAGCAATAACCTCCTGTGCCCGTAGTTGCTGTGTTTGTCCTGCTGGCGCACGACCTCTGTGTGACATCCCCTCGGTGCTGCTACGGGGAATCCCTCGTCCCGCATTTGTTTTCTCCTTGGCAGGTACCATTCCCCGTCCGGTCCTCTTTCTCTTTTGTTGCACCGTGCTTTGTTCTTGCTGCGGTGTCTCCCCACTGTGTTTTGGGGACTTCCCTTGCGCTGCACCGCCAGCGCCGCCATTTCTGCCCCGAACCATGTACGCGTCTGTTGCCTGTCGAGTGTCACGGACCACTTTGCTTGCATTCTCGGTGTGTTTTTACATCCTACGTCGTCCTCCCGTGGTTCTGCAACCCCGCACTACTTTTCTCGACTGCACTGATTCAGTTATGGTGTTTGTTTCCCGCTGTGCAATTGTTACTTCATGCTTCATAGCTTCTTTTCTCCCTACCGTTGTCGATCGCTACCCTTTCCCTTCACTTGTCTTGCGGGACACTCCTATTTCCTATGTGGAACCCCATGCGCATGCGTTGCGCAGCTGCCGCCTAGTGTTTTTCGGATGGGCGACTTTGGTGTTCCTTTTGACTTCGTTTGTTCCGCCTTTCTATCTTCACTGGTACTGGCTGTACAGAGGAGTGAAGTTCATTTTCACATGTTTCCGGCGTTGTCTAGCTCCTCACGGAGGCATCTCTCGGCAAAGTGGAAGGGGAACTTTCGTCTCTATTTCATGGGAGGTATCTGTGGTTTTCGTTTGTACTATACCTTTAGAATCACCCTGTATATATTGCAAATTTTTGTATTTAGGCTACTTTTACGTTGCTTTTCCGTCACTTTGTTTAACCGCAACGATGAGAACGCATGGTTAATTTAGTATGTATCTTCTCTAACATCACATTTCTTCCCACTTTTGGCTAATCGCTACAATGAAGATGAATGACTACAAGCAGTATTCGAAGTCGGGGTGGAGGTGGACACCCCTCTCCACACAAAGCACAATCTAAGTATCACCCAACCTGCCACGATACGAGACGAACTTTTTCTTCTGTCCCATCTCATTTCGAAAACATTCACTTGTCCCATCTCCTTTTATGAGACGAGACGGAAAATGTCTCGTGAGCAACACTAACATTAACAATAGAAACATCCCCCTAGCTGTCCCCAAAGTCTCGAGCAAACATCCTCCCATGTAACAATTTCCAGTTCAATGAAATGTCACTCACAAGGACACAGTCATGCCCAGGTCGAGAGTCGAACCTGGAACTTTCTCAGATAAATCATGAATTTTGTTTATAATAATTACAACGCCAGTTCATTCGTGGTAATTCTGAATCTGCGGTTTGGTTTGCATATATAAGCAGAATAATATTCAGTTTTCGAGGGCTCGAACCGTCGAAACGAGGAGTCGAGTAAAAAAAAAAGTGTTCTTTTGTATTTATAATGATAAGCCTTTGCATATGTTGTTAATTCTATATTTTTCGAGACTTGAGACGAGAACGAGAATTGCCTCCCAAACCGAGACGGGTGTTTATAAATCGAAACGAGACTGCCAATGAGACATTTACAAATAAACACGAGACAGACATTTACAACTCTCAACGAGAACGAGACCAAAGCTGCCATGTCGATAGGATCCTTAGTGGTGAAGTTGTGAACCAACCAATTAATGCGTTCGGGGTAACGAAATGAGGCGGCTTTTTTCGCAGTACAAAATTCAAAATATATCGTACCATTTCAGTATGGGATATTGTTATACACATGGGCGTATATATAGTTCTCGTGGGGGGGGGTGGATCAACTTTTGGTATGATTAGGGTTGCGTTATTTCGTAAGTGAAAATCCAGGACACTGCTGACCGGAATCTTGTTGGGGAGCAGGGGGTGCTGGACCCGACAAAGTTGTGTGTATGTAGTCACGAAGTCACGCTAGTACTGATACTTTTCTGTTCATCTTGTGTCACTGCGTTTTTAAAAACCAAATATCTTTAAGATGACTCGAGGCGGAAAAAGTAACTGATTTGACAGTCTCAATGCAGTTTCTTATCGCAGAAATTCCGAAACTATCAGGAAATTGCAGACATTTGGTCTGGAGTCCCATCTGGTGTGTGGAATTACGTAATTTCCTTCCCATCCGTATCCCGTCCTACGTCTCTAATTTAAGAGAATAAAATAAGTCCGAAGAAATTTTTATAAACAAGCGGATGAACAGGTAACTCTGGTAATTGTATTGAACCAAAAAAAGAGGAGGGTTGGACCCGTTGAATCCCCCTTAAATACGCCCATGGTTATACACATTATTTCCTTGTAATAATTATACATAAACTAAGTATTAATATGTACTGTGCAACTGATGTAATCTTCTCAGTGTATTTTCTCTTAATTGCCCAAAAATATTTGATCATAACTTGCGCAACAGAAATGAAACACAAACTGAAATTGCTTTATGAAGAGAAAAAAAAAGTAAAATAGGCTTTATAAATAAAGTGAAGAATGTGAAAATTCTTATTTTGCACTACATAGGTTACGGAAAATTTTGATAAATATAAGTTTAATATATATATTTTTGAAAGTTTGGTCAGCAACCAATTTTACAAGCAATATTTTTCGCATGACCTGAGAACACTCACGCAGCAGAACCCTTTCATTTATCTTGCACGTGAGCAGCAGGGATATTTCATGGAAGAATGATCATTACAAAGCATAGCTTTCCTTTCCACTATCGCTCCTTCTTCCATTATTTAAATGTGTACAGATTTGTAAAACTGCTGCACATGTTCGCTCACCGTGGGCTACCCGCAGTAAACTGGACGCTCGAATCAGACGACAAACGAGCTCTCTCTAAGTCGTGACGTATTAACATGGCGGGGCGTGTTTTCAGCGCAACGCTAGTACAGCGCCTTGAATAACGTAGTGTGGAAAACGACCCAAGAAACTGGTTCCCCGAGACGATGACAAGTAGATGGCAGTGCGATCGACACAGCTGCTAATTTTGTTATGAAAGTAATGCGGCTTAGTTAGTTTTGGGAATATATTGTGTAGATTTGTTTCTCTAGAAAGGCAGTAAGTGAATTGAAGGAAACAGTTATATTTGTGGAGTGATTTGCAGTCACGAAATGGCATTAATTTACACAGAAAAGTAACATAAATACGTTTTATGTGCAACGCAACACGAGCATCAACATATCGCATGTGAGGCTGGACGTCAAACGTTGGATTGTGTACACAAGTTTATTTTTGTATACTAATAAAATTGAAATAGTGTCACGAAGGAGAAAAAATGCAATAATATCAGCACAATTTTCAAATACATGCCTTCCCCAAAATTCTGTGGGTACCGTGAGGTTTTCTTTAAGCGAGGGAATGGACAAACTTTCATTAAATGTCAAACTGTTCTTTGGCTTTTTTGCACTTGATCCACACATTTCTCTGCATTTTCTCTTTCTAGGAACAGTTTTTGTGAAATAATTTGGCAGATTTGGAAACTTCGTAGGCACTGCATCCTTTGTTAATAATATCCTCCCCCTTGGCAACCTTACCTCCTTACCATTTATTACGTGAACATAATCTCTGATAATGTATTGTTCATCGAAATGCAATTCACAAACACCAGCTGTGTCATAGAGTTCCTTGTCAGCTCTGGCAATTGCACGATTCCACTCGGCTAATTTATCTTTTTGTTTGGGAACACTAAATATACAAATACCCTTTTCTTTACTTGAACGATATCCACTAGAACAACCAGGCACAAAACAGTGTCGACAGTTTCCAGACATGGTGAAAATATAACTCAACCAACGCGTTGTTTACATTTTTCCAGTAAGCGGGAAACGAAAAGTGTCATATTTCACGCTTGCGAGTGTTTGGGCGGTAAGTTGAACAACACGCGAGTGGATGTAAAACAATCTTTGAAAAATAAACGAGTATTGTGTGTGTGAATTTCCATAAAAATAATATTTGTGACAATGACAATATTAATGAACCTTTCATGATAATGCATACACAATACTAATTCTCGCAGCAATTGTCATGTTACGTGTAACAATCCATACCTATGTTTTCTTCCGTATTGTTAATAAAAAACTCAAGGACAGGTCATGATCGACAGTTCATAATATTCTTTAATATTTTCGCGACTACTGTACCAAATATCATAACAATTTTCTGATACAAAGAAATGTTACAAGGAAAAGAATCAGACGTTGCAGCAAAAACCCCATTTACTTCCATTATAAGCAGTCGAACACCAAGCACCGGGGTCAACACCAGCGCCTCTAGCGGATCATTTTCGAGTGGAACCAGCGAGAGAGGGCAGAACCATGCCGTTTTCCACACTGCGTTATTCTAGGCGCTGTAACGCTAGCCTCGCAACTTTAGAAGTCTCGTTTTTGCCTTAAACTGGACGCAGATAAACGCGAGAACTTGCAGGGGTCATTTTTCCAGGGTGTAGTTTTTAAAATTGTTGTAAAAAAATTGAGTGGAAATGTCCATTGCGGGCAAAACACCTGGTAGTACGTTGTTGTGTACCACACTATAGCAACATATTACCGGTATAGATCGACCACAAGGAAAAAAACCTTGGGACGCAGCTTTCCCTTCTTCCCTCCACCTCGGGCCATAAGGAAGCATGGTCAACTCTCCCCCTCCCCTACTCGCGGGGGTACGGTGCACAGGACTCGTGGGTCTGCGCAGGTTGTTTTGCTCGTGGTTCCACTATAGTCATATATTTCCTTCACTCAAAAACCCACGGACTATAGAAATATTGACATATGCCCCTGGACTATTGGGGGGAGCATTAAATTTGGGGGAGAATATCGTCTCATACCCTCAGGTATGTGGGATTTTATTGGGTCGATGTAGCTCACTAATCATTCATCCTTGATGTTAGAGTAACTTGCTGCTCCTGGTGAGCTTGGTGGTGAGCTTGGTGGTGAGCGCTTTGCTGGGGAGGCGTTATCAGCGCGTGGTAGCCTCCCCTGCTGCAATAAGGAATCTAGTGGACACATTTGTGAGATGGTCCGGCTGAGCGCAGACATATTGGGCTCCTATCCGTCCCGGGAGGGCCTGTGGCACACCAGAGTCCGCCAGGAGCTGTACCGTAACGCGGAGGAGTTCCTGTGGCTCCTGGAACTGTACCACAGCTGCCAGGAGTGTGCGTTGTTTAACTACTAAAATTCCCAATTCAGGTAAGTGTATAATTTTGTTAAAAATTAGGGATGGGACCGATTAATCGGTACTCTATCGGTATCGGCCGATATAAGCATATCGGTATATCGGCATATCGGTTTATTTACCGATAATTTTACCGATCCGATATATTTTTTTTTTTTTTCAAAAGTTGACAGAATTCTGTAATTATTTCCCTTTCATGGAAGAAAATTAACAAGGTCACAGAATTCCTCATATATTCCTCTGAAAACAGACCGCAGGAATCTTTCAATTTAACTTTTTTTTTAGCGGAGTAATATTCATAACGAAGACAATCGTAAAAAACTGCAGCCGGCAAATCGGTTCCAAATCTCACGTTCATGTTGTGAAGTTAACCCCTTCTAAATTTTTTTTTAGAGGAACGGTGTGCAGAGTGAATCCGACCATAAGCAATTGCAGTCAATAAACCAGTTCCAAAACTCACATTCGTGCTTTCTCATTGAAAGGTAATGAAGTCTTCGCTACCATACCTTTGCGTACATCTTCGAGCAGGTTGACAAGAAATACATGCTACGCACGCACAGCTTGATCGAGGGATCTCACTTTTCGCACCCGCAACTTCACCGCTGCTTGCTCCCTTCGACTTGTTACATCATGAAAAGTTCCGTGTGTTAATGCTGAGAAATCTTCCCAAAGAATACGTGACGTCAGACCACAGAGGGGTGGGGCTTGTGTTCGATTTGGTGTGCGACCAGATAATACCGCTTTCTTGACAGAGAAGCGAGCAGAGGGGAGGGAGCATGGAAGATTTGCAAGCCAGTTGTTAGCCATGCGTTGCCAAATTGTGCGTCGTTCTTCAACATATAGTTGTTTCCTTTATTCGATAGCAAGTGTTTGTATCGTCATGAAAGAGAAAAACGGACACAGAAAAACTAGACATAATATTTGACCTTGATAAAGGTTTGACAACAAAGGAAGGGCAGGAATTTATTCAGATGGCAACGTGGCACTCGAGCGCAAGAAAGGGGAAGCAAGAGAGAACAAACTTATCGCAGTAGTCACGCAGTATTGCCATATGAACGAAACTTCCACTAGGAACAGGGAAAGGGGATATTTTCATTTTGTGGCAGTTGAAAATTGTCAGTAATGCAGGTAGTACACCTGAGCCGACTGAATCGAAACTAGTGATAATGGCCTCAAGTGGAATCCAGGTTCTGTGAAAATCGGCTGCATTATCCCGTTTATATGTTTTCAATTTCCGCAACTTTTATGCTCCTTTTGGTTTGATTTCACTCCACATGGAAAGGTGCTCCAAGATTCAAAGGTAGTAAATAAAATTGCATTTTCTTTTGGAAAAAGCACTAATAAAAAAACTGATGGTGCCAAACAGAGGTGGACCCCCCCCCCCCAAACACACCCACCCACACGCAACTCTCCTTAGTCGGCAGCTGTCCTACAGAGAAGCAAAATTAAAAAATTCGTGAACTTTCATATTGAAAATGAATTTTGCACGTAACATTTAGAGATATATTAAATTTGTCTGCTCCCGTGGGAATTTCTCCCACCTCGACATTAATATTTTTTGGTGTGCCGTTACTGATCTCGAACTATATTAAAATTCTCTCAGAGTTAGAATAGCCTATTTTTGCATTGTATTTCACATTTTTAAAGCACATTTCTGGGGGTGTGCAGGAACTCGAGAAAGTCTGTTCCCGGATCGGCGGGGGGGGGGGGATATCTCGATACAGACTTCAGAAGTGGCATTTCTTGAAAATAGCAATTTTTATTCCAGAAATGCAAAAACAATTACTTGAGGGGAAAGTAATGATTAGAATTTGAGATATTCACAATGCTGGTGAATTTCAACATTTCACGCTTCGTAAATTTTCCGACTTAGACGAAAAATGGAAAATTTTTACCCACCCAGAACATTCGTTTCGTAGGTTAAAAAAAATTCCCCATCCCGCACACACTTAAATATCCGATCTAGCGACAATAGCGAACTTTGCAGTCCAGTTGTTGGAAACACTGTCTCAACTGTGCTGCATGCTCACTCGGCCTGCTGCTCTCTTTACTCTCTCTTTGTTTGTGTGCATCGTGTTGAATACATCGCGTCGCGACTTTTGTGTCTAGTTATCCAAGTTCGTTTTTTGTTGTGTGTGGTTTTTTTTTTGTGTTAAGTTTCTGCGTAGAGACATGCCAAAAGAGAAGAGTACAGTGTGGAAACATTTTAAAATTAAAATTACCGATGTTTCTAAAGTTGTGTGTCAACATTGTTCTGCCGAAATTTCTAGAGGCGGGAAGTCGACAAAATCATATACCACGTCTAACATGCAATATCATTTGAAACGATGTCTTCCACATCTGAGAAAGCTGAAAGATTTATATAGTGAAGAAGTATTTGCTGAAAGTGAGAACTCTAGTTCCGGGGAAAATAATGCTGAAAAAGAAGATAAAGTACCGCATGTGCAATGTGATGTTTTTGAACCAACACCTGGCCCAAGTTCATCTGTTCTTGCTATCCGTGAAACGCTATCAGGATATCAAAAAAACAATTCAAAACTTACCATGCAGCCGACAATAGACTCTTTGTTAAACAAGAAAAAAAAATATTCAAGAAATGACCCAAAATCAATAGCAATTGATAGAAAAATATGTGAAATGGTTGTTCTGGACATGTTACCGATGCAAACGGTAGAAAAGGATGGATTTCGAAGGTTTGTCAACTTTTTAGAACCACGGTATCAGATACTTAATCGGAAGGCATTGTCTTCCTCACTGATACCTAAAATGTATGAACGTGTATCACAGAAGGTCCATATAATGCTGGAAACTTGTACATTCATTGCTGTAACAACAGATGTGTGGACCTCAATTGCTGGGCAAGATTTTTTGAGTGTGACAGCACACTTTATAGACACAAATTTTAAATTAATAAATTTGAATCTTGAAGTAGTGCCTTTCAGTGGCACAAGTCACACTGGACTCAATATTGCAGAAAACCTCAAAGAATGTTTTAATAAATGGGGAATTTCCTCGGCAGTAAAAGTAATCATTACAGACAATGCTCCCAACATAAAACGTGCTGCAGGCTTGTTGGATGATCCATTACCTATATGGATACCATGCATGGCACATTTGCTTCAGCTTGTTGTCAACCAGTGCCTAAGTCAAACTGAAATATCTTCGGTTATTAAAATTGTAAAGAGAATAGCAACGCACTTTCATATGTCACCAAAAGACTCCAGAAAATTAAAGGAAACCCAAGAAAATCTAGGACTTCCAGCTCATAGTTTAATCCAAGATGTTCCCACTAGATGGGATTCAACGTATCTTATGTTGGAGCGTTTCTTTGAACAAAGACTTTCTGTAACAATTGTAACATCATCTTTGTCACTCCCAGTCGAAATATCATCATCACAGTGGACCCTAATCGAGAGTTTGGTAAAGGTGTTGAAAATATTCCATGAAGCTACTGTATCATGTAGCAGTAATAGCACATCGATATCAGATATAATCCCAATGAAGAACAGTGTTGTACAGGCAATGAACAGTTTTGCATCTGAACGCCGAGTGAGGAACTTAGCAGAAGATTTGAAATCAACACTAGAACGTCGATTTCAAGAACTTCAGCCTGGGACAAAAGAAGTCTACATGAAGGCAACAAGTCTGGATCCTCGCTACAAATTAAGGTAAGCATAAATCAGTAACTTTACAAGGACCTTCTCTGTTATATACCTGTCACTTTTTTACCAAATTTGTTCTTTTTTCCTTTGCATATTTTCAAGGTAAGACTCTACTTTATGTCCTTTTCCTAAGAAATACGTGTCATATATCGTTGGAAAGCTTATTGTATAAGGAATTCAACAACTTAAATTACCTGGAGGAGGAAATTGATAAAAACTGAGGAACGACTTGAGATGACCGGACCCCTCTCCGATTTTCTTCGTATTTGGCATGCTCACTAATTGAGGCCTCCTAATCACGAATCTGAAGTTAAAATTTGTCGGGAACGTCTAGAAATTGCAAAATAAGCAAAAATAAGGCGTCAATGGTTCGAAATTTAGACATGACCGACAATTTTTAACTTCAGATTCGTGATTAGGAGGCCTCAATTAGTGAGTATGTCAAATATGAAGAAAATCGGATAGGGGTCCGGTCATCTCAAGTCATACCAAAACGGATATTGTTCGGATATGAGTAATTGAACGTACTGAGGAAATTTTTCGATGATGAAGCACATATTTAGAAGTGAAATGAGTGCTAATGGAACCTAATGTAAAAGGCCTAACCTAACCTCGTAGGCATACCTCGTCCCCGTGAATGGTTCGTGGAGCTACCCGTCCATGGTTTTTGGAGCTAACATGAATGGTTTGTGGAGCTACCCATGCATGGTTTCGGGGGCTAACGTGAATGGTTCATGGGGCTATCGTGAACAGAAAGTATAAAAAGAAAAAAGTACTTACCCGAAGAGATGCCGGCTGTCTGCAAGCACGGTTTTGAGCAATGGAGTAAATTATTACTGGGGATAAACGTATTTTACACTATCTACAAGTTTTTAGGAACCTGTTCTTCTTCATGCATCATACACACGCACAATGCCCCGCGAACGCAAATGAGCAAAGCACATGCATTCACAATGCGGACACAAAGACGAACCTGCAGTGTTGTTAACTCCCATCGGTTACCACCAAAAGGCAATAAGGACGTAAAGTAGAGTCTAGCCAATTCCAAAATGTATTCAGAATAGAAAAAAGGTATCTGCTATCTAAGGTGTCACTTTATGTATTATTAATCAGAACCCAGCAAATAATGCCGGCAAATAGCAAGAAGAATTAGGTTAAGTCTCAAAGTACCAAAATTGTGTCTGGTAGATAATTGGAAGTTAAGTTTGGCTTCAAATTATCAAAACAGTCATCATACACAAATTCCTTTTTTTCTGATTTTTTTAAAAATATATATATTTCTGAATTATGCCTTCATTAAGGCAATTTGCCAAAACTGGCAATAAATCAGTGCTAAATAAAAAAAAATGGTAAATGTTTACTATCCTTCGGACACCTATAACTTCTGAGTTTCGTCAATTATTGACATTTCTACTTACCTATCTGCTTCACGGATCATTTTTTAACGTGTATTCACGTTTTTTTGATCATTTTTTTTTTAAAAAGTGTTTTTGTAACTGAAGAACGTACGTTTCCGCAAATGGTTTGTGGGGCTATGTGAGAATGGTGTCTGGGGCTATGCGAGAATGGTGTGTGGCGCTACGCATATTTTTTTTCGAAACCAATTTTTAACTATTGTAACCCATTGTGACCCTACCTAACCTAACCTTAGCGGAAATGGTTCGTGGGGCTGTGCGTCAATGGTTGAATTTCCGCTATGAAACATTCCCACATCACACAAAACACCTTCCAGATGTTAGACAATACTACAGGAACTTATTACGGTAAGTAGTTTCTTCTGTAGAAATGAAGAAATCTGTCCGAAGGATAGTAAACTAGTACCAAAAAAATACAATACAGCAGTTTGTGATTTTTTTTTTTGTTCCTGCATTTGACCACAGCAGAACATTACTTCTTGAGTTGTTTTTTTTAAGTTCACTTTATGCACAGAAAGGTTAGTTGGTACTGAATGTGCAGTTTAAAGTGGAATCTGAACCTTGTGCCATATGCGCTCGTGTTGTGTGATGCTACAATACCCAATATGACTCACATAACTTTACCAAACTCCAATATTATAACTTCTTTGTGTAATTTATCGCACAAACAGCGATGCGAAAAAAAAGTTTTCGTCAGAGTTTTCAGTCCTCGTGATATGAACGGCTAGACATAGAGATTATTTATTCATGGGCGAAGTTCAGCCTGTGGCAGCTCTACCACTTAACCTACAAAACTAATATATCATCATGAAATTTTATTTTTAATCCTATCTAAATCCTTTATATTTTGTCAATGGAAGTGTTGTGCATTTGTTTCAAAACTCTTTGATCTGTGGACGAAATTACTTTAAAATGTTAAAAAGTATGTAAAATAAACCACATCAATCAATTGTTAGATCATCCACAATAATCTAACAATCTACTATTGTTCTAGAAGTGCTTATGATTCTGGTAGGCTTTTTTATGACTTGCATCATGCCGAAATGTTTCCTTGGTTAGCTGGGTGTGCTGAGAGAAACAGAATATTGTTTTGCTACACATGTACTATCTTTTGGGCAAAAGACTGAATGGCGTATGGTGTTCTGAGTTGAACAACCTAATTAGAAAATGCTATAAAATACCAGTCTTACAAACCTTTGTTGCATGGTGAGGCATCTCATTTGCTAGCATTTAAATATGCCTGGATCATGTTTTATCAGAAGCTGCCTAACTTCAGGCAACACAATGAAACTTTACTTTCAAATAGACAATACTTATATTGAATAATCCCATAAGTAATCTATTAGGCAAAAATGACTTTGGACTTGGCATTCCCACTCGAAATGCTCATGGTACGCCATTGGTATTTATGAGCAACCATTCATTTACACTTTTCATATGTATATCTGGGCTGCTGCTATCTACTTCACGTGCTTGGGGTACAAAGAGGTATTAATTACATTGCAAAATGCTTTTCTTCAGTTAGGTGAGTCAGGTTTGGACTCTTAGTATTAATAGAACACACCTAAATGCTTTCGGTACTAATTTACTATTCCACAAACAGATTTCTTCATTTTTGCACAAGAAACTACTTACGGTAATAAGTTCCTGTAGCATTGTCTAACGTCTGGAAAGTATTTTCTGTCATGTGGGAATGTATCATAGCGGAAATCCTTTATTTTTGTTGAAAAGTAATTCTTCGACGCACAATAGCCTTTGGCGCGTACACCTCCGTAGATTGTCGTGCTTGTGTTTTGTCGATTGCAGGGTTTCCAACCACGCCGATGTTTTCCGAAAAGATGATGTATCATGGATGCGTGGTGAAATTCATACCGGGTGTGAAAGATCCACTGGATTTTGTAATTGGGTACTTGAAAAACAGTAGCCCCACAAACCATTGATGGATAGCCCCAGAAACCATTCATGCATAGCCCCACGAACCATTTCCGGCAAGGTTAGGTTAGGCAAGCATAGTTAAAATTGTGTTCGTAAAATAATGTGAAGAAGCTTAAAAAAAATAAAAACTTCATGAGTATTTTTTGGTTACGAAGGTTGGAAACACTGCATCGACAAAACACAAGCACTACTCGCGATGATGTACGAAGGTGTATGCGCCATACTGTTTCTTACGTAAATAAAGAAGTACTCGTAATGTGAAAAATTGAAATTACTTTCATGAAAAGAAATGTGAATCCACCTTCAAGAATGTTCCGCGAAGCAGATACATAAGTACAAATTTTAAAAGTGACGAAACTAAGAAGTTACATGTGTTTGTGGAATAGTAAATTCTTACCATGCTTTCATTGTTAGGTTAGGTGTTTCAAGTTTAGGGCTATTAGTATTAAAATGTCCCTAAATGATTTCAGCATCTGATCACGTAAGATTCAGTGTAAAGCACAAAACCCCCTGTTGAGCCTCACATGAAAAAAAAATGATAGAACTATGTATCCAAGACGTGAGTAAACCGAGAACAACTTCTCACTGTGAAGTGCAAACAATCATGTACACTACTTTTCAAATCTTACTTTATCTGGTAAATAATGCTTTTGAAGCTTTTAACTGTGCTACTTAGCTTATCCATGCTTCAAATTTACTTTCCAAAACTGTATTCTAAAGCATTTTTCTAATTAAAAAAAACAACATGTAAGGGCTTGTATGGGGATCTGGTGGCTAAGTAAAGCCCATTTCTTTTAAAGGGCTAATTTATTGCTAGGCCTTAATTAAACTAGTCGGTAATTAGACAGGTTTTTTTTCAGTATTGTGGTGAGTTAAGTCGGTAATTTTGACTGACTAGTTTCCATCCCTGGGATGAAGTTGTAGTAATGGTTGTTGAAAAATAGAACTAGTTCCCTCAAAATAAAATCTGAAATACACCACCCAACAAAAATATTATGATTTAACACATCTTTCAATTTCTAATTCAAATTAGTAAGTGTGGACAGTATTAATGCAGTTTTCAGTGTAGGATTATTGCTAAAGTTCATTTTTCTAATGTACATGCTCATACACATCAGAAGTAAAGTTTTTTTCATTTCATTTTACAGGATTTTTAGAGAAGCATCACAGTCGACTCTAGTAAAAGAGTTGCTACAGCAAGAGTTTGAAGCCTCTACCTCATGTACGGAAACTGGTGGAAACCATGATGAACAGATTTCAAGTCAGTCCAATGGTGAATATGGACTTTGGGGTATTTGTACCCAACTTCTTGAAGAGTGTACCCATAGTGAAACACGTTCCACATCTCCTCTGGAAGCTGAAATGGACTCTTTCTTCAATGAACCATTGATATCTCATAGTAACAGTGCCCTTGGTTATTGGGAAGGAAACACCAAGTATCCACTTCTGAGAAACTTGGCAAATAAATACCTAGGTGTGCCAGCATCTTCAGTTTCGTCTGAAAGACAATTCAGCACAGCAGGATATATCTGCAACAAAAACCGCACAAGACTGAATCCACAGAAGGTTCAGCAACTTACATTTTTGAATAAGAACCTGCCAGTTGTAGACTTCAAGTGGGACTAGTTTGTGTTATTTCTCTATCCATTCAAGAAAAACCAATTGAAATATCTGCATGTTAAATGTGATTAAAATTTATTTTTTATTTTTCAGATCAATGTAAACAATGCAATACCTCAGAGTTTGTTGATAGACAGTGCATATTATATATGTGTAGTTAATAGATGTATTTTTATCAATATTTCTAAATATAACTTACATTTTTCTCAGATATTGATTGAAGGACTGTATATTATTCCAATTTTCCTATACTTGATACTTTGTATTGAAGGAACACCATGCACAAGGTGTTGAGATTGCGAGTTGACCACTCCACACAGCTACTACTTTATATCGGATCGGTAGAATATCGGTTATCGGTATCGGTAAATTTCATATCGGTACTTTATCGGTATCGGTAAAAATTTCATATCGTCCCATCCCTATTAAAAATAATAATAATAACAAATACACTGCAGTTTCTCCTATTATAACATTCGTGGTGACCCCATGTTGTTATAATTTGGGAAGGCTAACGGCGCCGTGGCGATTTAGCTGCACGTCTTTGTGCCGGTCGCCGAGCCTGGTCATGGGCATGTTGCTATAAATCCCGGTTAGTCCGTGTGCATAAAGCGCCGAAAATGCCCTTTTATGAAAATTTCTAAATTTACTAACCTAAAATTCCATTTGGCAAACTATTAAAAATGCTAAGCTAACTAAATTACTATCATACAGAAACTAGCAAGGAATCTACCCTAAATTTTTAAAAGGTGCCAGTCGTTTTAAAAAAAATTACTAAATAATAAACCTACTTATTATTAAAGAAAAAAAGGCTAGAATAACTCGAGGAATACTCTTTCTTGTTGTTACTTGAATGAAAATCCCAGTCGTGATTAGTCTAGGTACATAAAGTGCGTGGTCTATGGCAAGGTTCATGTATTTACTATGAAAACGGTAAAAATATACATAGCATATTCCCATCTCTTAACAGCTTACATTCCTTTAGGAACACTCAAGTTGAGGAACACTTACATTCTTCCCCTGTGACATAATGCAATGACATGTCGTGGAGAAAGATAAACTGAAAATATCCGTGGTCAGGTGTTTATCCAGGATTTTTCCCTTGGGGGGTGTTGGAAACTTTTGGGGGTGTAAGTAACCTCGCATGTGGGCACCCCTGCCTATAAATACTTCCTTTTCTTCATCTAATAGATTAAATATGGTGCACTAAGGTGTAAACGTTTTTATATCTTTTTAGAATATATATAAATGTTGAATTATATAATATTATAAAAGAATCCCCCCCAAAAAAATTCGATGGCGCAGTCTGTTAAGTACATATTTTGAACCGTTTTTAAAATATTTACCCTAATTCAATTTGTTCATAGATGTTCCCAAAGATGTTTCCCCTTTCACTTCAGCTAACATTTCAGAAGAAAAAAGATGTAAAATGCAGGAGAAGATGGAAAATAGATTTTTGTGATAATGTTAACATTTCAGTCTAACGTTTCGAGTATTGCTTTCCGATAACGTTCAGTACTTGATTTAATCAATCGTTAGACAAAACACAAGAGATGACATTGAAAAACACAAAATTTAAACATATTATTACCAGGAATCATTTCATGCAATTCTTAAGCTAGTTATAAAGAAATTACGAACACTTGCGCAATATTTTTTAACTGTATTTGTATGATTCTTGTCGTAGGTGTAACTGAGTTCATCTTCGGCGGTGCCCAATTCATCGATGAAATATCAGTGAGAATGCATTGCATGGGTGCGTGCTTGCCTGTCTGAATTAGTAGTAATAAGTACAGATATAATATGACTCTTAAAAAAATGATTAGACTGCGAGCGAAGCTGGCAATAAAATTATTATTACAACTATTTCCTTGCAAACTGATAGTGCATATTATTAATTAAACATAAGCGACAATACTTTCATTTCACACGATGTTAACTCCTTACAATCTTGCTTTGCTCGTTCGGGGTCCTCTTTACCTCAGCACATGCCCCCTGCCTCGTCCTGTTCTAGCTTCAGTTAGAAAATATGCATATATATAATAATATAATTTTAATAGTTTTATGTTGCGAGTGAGTTCCAAATTCTGCTGGTGTTTTCAAATCTCTGTTTAAACAATAATTCACAAACTGAAAAAAAAAGTAATGAAACTCTACATATTTAGAGCATATTTGAAGTCTTATATCCTTACAAAACTTTGGAAAATACGCTTGGCGCTGTTATGAGTTTATTTTTCAAATACTGAATTAAGAGTCATGTGCCTCTTTAAATAACATATGCAACAGTAGCGAAGAGTAGTCTTACGAAGGAGGCAAGCGATGTTTCATTGCAGGCCCGTACCCAGAATTTTCTATTATTTTAAATAAATTTTCTCTCATATTATACACTGTATATATATATATATATATATATATATATATATATATATATATATATATATATATATATATATATACAACCTTAGTGACAATGAAGTTCGACCACTCACAAATATAGGAGTGCGTTGTGAAAGAAGGAGAACACATGCATATGCTGAACATATTTTATTCAGCAGGCTACATGGAACAAAGGAAAACATATGTATGGTGTCCACACAAAATAAAACATTTTCGTCCATCTACACGTGACATTGAAGTTCGACCACTGTTAGAGGGGATCCTGTTTACCATGGTGTGACGCCGCCCCGTCGGCGAATAACTGTGGCAATGCGTCGGGGCATGCTGCGGATGAGTCGTTCAAGGTATTCCACATCGATGCGGTGCCATTCCTCCTGCAGGCAGGCAATAAGAGCAGCCACTGTCGTGGGTCCCCTCTGTTGCACACGTGACTTAAGAACACGCCACACATTCTCAATGGGCGAGAGGTCGGGACTCGATGGTGGCCATGGCAGAGTTCGCACGTGATGGCGAGTCAACCATTCTCTTGTCAGCCGCGCTGTATGAGGCCTGGCATTGTCGTGTTGAAAGATGAGACGCCGCCTGTGGAACAGGTGCCTTCGCACCGTGGGAAGATGCCGCTCCAGTATGCGTGTACAGGCGTGTGCATTCACAATGCCCTCACAGACGTGTAGTGGGCCAACCCCAGAGGCCGTCATGCATCCCCATACCATCACTGACGCAGGTTTCTGTACCCGACGTGCATAACATTTTGCTTCATTCTGTTCCTCCTTCCGACAAATGACTGTTTTCCGTATTTTCCCGTACACAACATTGAAAATGGATTCGTCCGTCCACAAAACCCTGTTCCACTGCCGAAATGTCCATCCCCGGTTGTAACATTCCAAATATAATATATTCAATTTGGGAATATTACTCGTACCTTGTCGTACGTCTATAGAGTTTATTTTGGAGAAAACAAACTCTCCACCGCAAAATACGATAACGCTACGGCATTTCGATGGTGTTGCCATCTGTCGTAGATAAGCTAAACTATACTCTCCTCCCCCCTTCCCCTTTTTTTCTTGCACGATACCCGATCGTCAGTAACACAGTTCGCTTCCGGTCTTCGAAACACCCACATACAGTCGACTGGCAGCGGAACAGGATCGCCTTGCCTACACGCAATGGACATTTCCACTTTGACATGAAAAACGTTTTAAATCCATTCATTTTACAGATAATGACACAAACATGAGATGTGCAAAATATCTCGGCGATATTTGTTTTCGTTCTCGAGAAACACGCCTTCAAACACCGCTGAAATTCACCTCCTACGTCATGGATTTGAAAAAGTCCTTTCCACAGACACGAGGTCCTCTGACGTCATCACTTAGAAATGCGTGCAGGCGGGGCTTCTGCTCGTCCCGTCAATTTAGCATGAGCCGCGCAAACGACAGAAAATTCACTTGTTACTGTGTAAAACAAGTATCTTACACCTTCCAGTGCAAAAATCTGTGCTCCATTTCTTGGAGATGAATTATACCCTAACAGTATAGTAGTATTTACTATAATTCAGCTACTCGGTAGAGGGTTTTCCCATTAGGGTGACAAAGCAAACCTTGTAACAGTCAATGGCTGAACACGTGAACAGCCTTGTTCATTACGAATACATAGGTTAGTTCTGACTGGCAAGAACTTAATGTTATAGGAATGCCTTTTCTGGAATTAGTTATTTTCGTTATAATATTTTCTTCACAAATTTTAAGATAATACTTTTAGAACACACTGGTTTACACGCCAATTTCTGCAATATAAGAGGTGATACGGTATAAAAAGGTACGGGGAGTTTTTAAATTTCCTGCAGTAACTGACAGTTTTCTTCAGTTAATATATATATTGCAAATTTTTGTATTTAGCCTACTTTTACGTCGCTTTTCCGTTCACTTTGTTTAACCGCGACGATGAGAAAAAAGGTAAAAGGTAAAGTGTTCCCCTGTGCATAGCACCATGCCATGAAGGCGTATAGGGGGTGTGGGGGTAACGCCCCACACTTCCTTGATCCGGTCGTGAGTGGGTGTGATGTGATCAGCATCACGCCCCTGACCGCCTTTACCCCAAGGTACCCATGTTATTCGACGCTGGGTGGGCGCCGGGGCCGCTTCCACCGTTAGAAAAGTTCCCGGATTTGAACAGGCCGGGGATCGAACCCGGGACCTTTAGCATGGTAGTCAGACGCGTTACCGACTGAGCCACCGCGGCCACGGTGGCCACGGTGCGACGATGAGAACGCATGGTTAATTTATTATGTATCATCTCTGACATCACACTTCTTACCTCTTTTGGCTAATCGCTACAATGAAGATGAATAACTACAAGCTGTATTCGGAGTCGGGGTGCAGGAGTACACCCCCCACACACACAGACACTACCACCAACTGCACAATCTAAGTATCACACAACCTGCCATGATAAGAGACGAAATTTTTCTTCTGTCCCATCTCATTTCAAAAACATTCACTTGTCCCATCTCCTTTTATGAGACGAGACGGAACATGCCTCGTCTCGTGAGCAACACTAACACTAACATTAACAATAGAAGCATCCCCTAGCTGTCCCCAAAGTCTCGA
The DNA here is from genome assembly GCF_977018435.1 of Lepisma saccharinum. NCBI lineage: Eukaryota > Metazoa > Arthropoda > Insecta > Zygentoma > Lepismatidae > Lepisma > Lepisma saccharinum. The sequence goes on from NC_139230.1 coordinate 85,398,471, forward strand.
GCAAACATCCTCCCATGTAACAATTTCCACTTCAATGAAATGTCACTCACAAGGAAACAGTCATGCCCAGGTCGAGTGTCAAACCTGGAACATGCGACTTCCTCAGATAAATCATGAATTTTGTGTATAATAATTACAACGCCAGTTCATTCCTGGTAATTCTGAATCTGCAGTTTGGTTTGCATATATAAGCAGGATAATATTCAGTTTTCGAGGGCCGTACCGTCGAAACGAGGAGTGAAAAAAAAATAATAATAGTAAAAAAATATTAAGAAAGTTTTTTTTGTATTTATAATGATAAGACTATGCATACGTTGTTAATTCTATATTTTTCTAGACTTGAGACGAGAACGAGAATTGCCCTCCCAAAGCGAGACGGATGTTTATAAATTGAGACGAGACTGTCAATGAGACATTTACAAATAAACACGAGACAGACATTTACAACTCTCAATGAGAACGAGACCAAGGCTGCCATGTCTCGTCTCGATAGGATCCTTAGTGGTGAAGTTGTGAACCAACCAATTAATGCGTTCGGGGTAACGAGATGAGGCTCATTTTTTCGCAGTACAAAATTCAAAATAATTATATCGTACCATTTTAGTATGGGATATTGTTATACACATGGGCGTATATATAGTTCACGGTGGGGAGGGATGGATCAACTTTTGGTATGATTAGGGTTGCTTTATTTCGTAAGTGAAAATCCAGGACACTGCTGGCCGGAAGCTTGTTGGAGAGCATGTTGGATCCGACAAAGTTGTGTGTTTGTAGTCAGGAAGTATTGATACTTTTCTATTCATCTTGTGTCACTACGTTTTTAAGAACCAAATTTATTTAATATGATTCGAGGGGGAAAAAGTAACTGATTTGATAGTCTCAATGCAGTTTCTTATCGCAGAAATTCCGAAACTATCAGGAAATTGCAGATATTGGTCTGCAGTCCCATCTGGTGTGTGGAATTACCGACATTTCCTTCCCATCCGTATCCCGTCCTATACATCTCGAATTTAAGAGAATGAAAAAAGTCCCAATGATTTTTTTATGAACAAGCGAATAGAACAAGGAGACTGGTAATTTTAGTGAACCAAAAAAAAGAGGGGGGTTGGACCCGTTGAATCCCCCTTAAATACGCCCATGGTTATACATATTATTTCCTTGTAATAATTATACATAAACTAAGTATTAATATGTATTGTGCAACTAATGTAATCTTCTCAGTGTATTTTCTCTTATCTGTACAAAAATATTTGATCAAAATTTGCGCAACAGAAATGGAACACAAACTGAAATTGCTTTATGAAAAAGAGAGTTAAATAGGCTTTATAAATAAAGTGAAGAATGTGAAAATTCATATTTTGCACTACATAGGTTACGGTAAATATCGATAAATATAAGTTTAAAAAATATTTTTGAGCGTCTGGTCAGCAACCAATTTTATAAGCAATATTTTTCGCATGGCCTGAGAACACACGCAGCTGAACCCTTTCATTTATCTTGCACGTGAGCAGCACGGATATTTCATAGAAGAATGATCATTACAAAGCATAGCTTTCCTTTCCCCTATCGCTCCTTCTACCATTATATAAATCGGTACAGATTTGTAAAACTGCTGCACGTGTTCGTTCACCGTGGGCTACCCATCCGGAACTGGACGCTCGAAGCAGACGACAAACGAGCTCTCTCTAAGGAGTGACGTAGTAACATGGCGGCGGCGTGTTTTCAGCGCAACGCTAGCCTCGCAACTTTGGAAGTCTCGTTTCTGCCTTAAACTGTACGCAGAGAAACGCGAGAACTTGCAGGGGTCATTTTTCCAGGGTGTAGTTTTTAAAATTGTTGTAAAAAAAATTGAGTGGAAATGTCCATTCCTTCGCCCACATATTGCAATGGTGAGATGGGAATACAACTTTGGAAGCCACGATTTCTAGACTCGTGAAAAGGCGCACGAATGCAGTTACGTGATCCAGACCATGTGCTTGTGGTTGTGATAAGGACCATCAGAAGGATTGCATTAAGGTATAGTGGACGTTTATAGATTTCGATCCTGTTACCGACTTGCCCTTTTTGAACTGTACAATTACTCCCCTCTCTTGTGATTATTGAGCGAGCTGTTTGTTTGGAGTTTCTTCTCCAACACATTACATCCCCCCCCCCTTTTTTGACTCTTGGATGTAAATTAATGTGCCGATTATATTGGTACAGTGCTTCGGATAGTGAACTTTAATAAATCACGCACGCATTTTTGGAACTGATAATGATAACAAGTCAAAGCACGCTCAACACGAAGCGTCAGGCATTTTTATTCCAATATTTCGTGTAAAAGTCCAATCCCAAAGAAAGAGTGATTAGCTGACTATTCTCACGCCTTTTGGAGACTGAATAATCGATTGTGACACAAGAAAATAAATTTGTTTTCTTTACGCAAGGAATTGCTGTATAGATCCTGTTGAAAGATAGGAAGCGACGGTTTAAATCGCGTTCGTCAAATGACACTGCCCATTTTTTGTAATTCTTCCCCTTTTCCCTCTTTAATAAGTCATATCCCCCCGAACACCTTAAGCAGTAGCCTCAAAGCCATGCACAATGTATATATATAAGTAGTGTACATTTGCATGATTGTACGTAATTGTTAAGGATTCATTGTTATTGAAGAACTCCTCCGTAGATTGTTATCGGCATTGTGTTGCCTTTTGTTAAGTAGTACAGTTACGGGAACGTAGATTTACAATTGGACGTGTTCCCGGTACTTGTTTGTAAAGAATAGTCCCCCTCTTAAAAAGAGAGGTTGAGGGTCATGTAAATAATATTTAACTTTCACGTTGTTATTAAAAAAGTTTAGATAGTCTAAAACTGTTGAAATAAAAGGAGGTTAAAATTGAAGCCCCTTTTCTTTTATCTTTGCTTGCTTGCTTCTGTCCTGTTAGAGCTAAAACGAGCACGTTGAAAGAATGCAATATACACTGAGATGTGTTTTTGAATAAGAACCAGGATACTGTACTTGAATGGTTAAAGTCACATACATCTTTTTGGCTGTTCTCTCCCCCCCCCCCTCTTTTGCTTCTTTTGAAGATTACAATGATTATTAAATTATGCATACCTGTTTGATCAATTAGTATTAAGAGGGTTAATTGTGATTAAGTATTTTTGGTGTCGTCTTTTGTTACAGGAACATTTCTGTTGACAGCATAAATAAGCAAAGTAGTAATTGGAACGGAATCTTCGTGATTTTTGACCGTTCCTCGGATTCCTGCGTTTGGCGGAACATGACGTTGCCTTTCTGTTGATGGTTTACGTGTTTGGAACATATATGCCCAACGGAAACGTAGCGTCAAAAGGTATTTATGACCCTTGCATGGAGCAGGCACTAACAAGGGTATATTTACCACGCGCTTCCATTGACTATACATTAACGTACCGGGTTAGTTAGCTGCCTTAACCAGACAAGCGTCATAAAGTTTTGGTAGCAGAGCAGGTTTAGTGATTTACTTTACCTTTTTCAAGTAACTTTGCAGAAAGAAGAAATTTTTTACACAAACCCCCTCCCAAAATTTTTTTCCCTAGCTAAATTTTTTGTTTTTTCTTTTCCATTTTGTGACGATTCTTTTGGTAAATTCCTGCGGCGTTTTTTGGAACCGATTTTTCCTATGATGGCACCTCCAGATGAAATAAAGGTTTTTGACGCTGGTTGCCAAACCACATTGCCATTTCCTGTTGCGCCTTTTCTTCCAGGCACTACTTCTTCCGTGCCTTCAGCTCCTCCACCCCCCCATTTTTCGTGGCCTAATCCGCCACTTTATAGGTGTCCTGATCTACCGGTTCGTTCTTCAACGGCTATGCCATTTCGGACATCCACACCACCCCCAACCCCCCCTTCCTTTTGTTCATCCTGTTTCTTCGGGTACGTTTCAGGCCCCGACATCATTAGTGACGTCCCATTCTCTCTTGGAGACGATAAAAATGAAAAAGCTGCCCCCTAGACCTACTTATGTATCAACCTTTTTGGTTGTTTTTTTTCAATTATTTAAATTGCCAACATAAGAAGTGTCTTAGATGTAAGGGTATTATGGTAATTTTTATATGCATTATTGTTATTAAGTGTATTATCCATATAAATGTGTCTGTTTTTCAATACAATGTTTATGGAGTGATATTATGTAAAATTCTTATTGTCTATAGTTTGGGTATTTTGGTTAATCACAAATATTTGTAATGCATGCGCTCTGTAATGATGCTACTTCCTTCTCTTCCTTCCTTCTGTAGGTTGTAGTCTTAACTTTCCTGTTTCTCTTTCTAACTTCTACCTTTATTATTCTTGATTTGATTCCTTTCCTTTTCTTTTTTTCATATTTTCGCGAGACTACGACTATTCTACAATTACGCCGTGGGAGACTTCTGTTGCATCCTTGCTAGTGTAACCATCTTGCGACGATTGTGTACTACGCCTCGGAACATTTCGCAGTGTTGCGCATCGCTTTAATTAATGTGTAGGCCTTTGCCTGGTAGTGATTCTGTGTTCTGGCGTCGCCGAGTTTGAAAACATTTTTGCTATCTGTTTTGCTATTTGAGCTAATTGTGATGAAATTGGTAATTTTTGCCTGTGTATGATCTCTTTACAATATTGGATCCGGGATGGCCAATATGGAGTTCCAGGTTAATTTATGTGTCTTGTGGACTTTGATATATCATCTTTGTTGATATTTATGTAGGCATTTTCAACCGGTATGTTATTATACCTTGATGGATTTCTTTTGCCACTATTAATATTATTCTAACTATTCTGGGTGTTATACTCTGAGCTGATATTTATATTATGTTTTGGTTCAATTTATCATATGTAAACGCTTAGGAATTTTCTTTCCCTGCAGGTTCCTTTTGGGGGATTGTACATTGTTGGTGTGCGTTTCTATTTTAATTGTATTTCTCTGCTCATACATGTGTTCTTGCGTTAAAGCTGAGAAAATTGTCATTTTATAAACTATATATATTAGGGTGGTTGTTTTATGCATATTTTCATAACTTAAGTGCAACTCTTGGCTTGTAAGACTTTGAAGCTACTTGGTCGTTTAGGCCATTGTTTCCCTGTTACTTGATTTTGCGGGCAATTTTTCCTTCTTTTCCCAGGGCCCGGGAGTTTGTAACATTCCAAATATAATATATTCAATTTGGGAATATTACTCGTACCTTGTCGTACGTCTATAGAGTTTATTTTGGAGAAAACAAACTCTCCACCGCAAAATACGATAACGCTACGGCATTTCGATGGTGTTGCCATCTGTCGTAGATAAGCTAAACTATACTCTCCTCCCCCCTTCCCCTTTTTTTCTTGCACGATACCCGATCGTCAGTAACACAGTTCGCTTCCGGTCTTCGAAACACCCACATACAGTCGACTGGCAGCGGAACAGGATCGCCTTGCCTACACGCAATTCCTTCGCCCACATATTGCAATGGTGAGATGGGAATACAACTTTGGAAGCCACGATTTCTAGACTCGTGAAAAGGCGCACGAATGCAGTTACGTGATCCAGACCATGTGCTTGTGGTTGTGATAAGGACCATCAGAAGGATTGCATTAAGGTATAGTGGACGTTTATAGATTTCGATCCTGTTACCGACTTGCCCTTTTTGAACTGTACAATTACTCCCCTCTCTTGTGATTATTGAGCGAGCTGTTTGTTTGGAGTTTCTTCTCCAACACATTACATCCCCCCCCCCCTTTTTTGACTCTTGGATGTAAATTAATGTGCCGATTATATTGGTACAGTGCTTCGGATAGTGAACTTTAATAAATCACGCACGCATTTTTGGAACTGATAATGATAACAAGTCAAAGCACGCTCAACACGAAGCGTCAGGCATTTTTATTCCAATATTTCGTGTAAAAGTCCAATCCCAAAGAAAGAGTGATTAGCTGACTATTCTCACGCCTTTTGGAGACTGAATAATCGATTGTGACACAAGAAAATAAATTTGTTTTCTTTACGCAAGGAATTGCTGTATAGATCCTGTTGAAAGATAGGAAGCGACGGTTTAAATCGCGTTCGTCAAATGACACTGCCCATTTTTTGTAATTCTTCCCCTTTTCCCTCTTTAATAAGTCATATCCCCCCGAACACCTTAAGCAGTAGCCTCAAAGCCATGCACAATGTATATATATAAGTAGTGTACATTTGCATGATTGTACGTAATTGTTAAGGATTCATTGTTATTGAAGAACTCCTCCGTAGATTGTTATCGGCATTGTGTTGCCTTTTGTTAAGTAGTACAGTTACGGGAACGTAGATTTACAATTGGACGTGTTCCCGGTACTTGTTTGTAAAGAATAGTCCCCCTCTTAAAAAGAGAGGTTGAGGGTCATGTAAATAATATTTAACTTTCACGTTGTTATTAAAAAAGTTTAGATAGTCTAAAACTGTTGAAATAAAAGGAGGTTAAAATTGAAGCCCCTTTTCTTTTATCTTTGCTTGCTTGCTTCTGTCCTGTTAGAGCTAAAACGAGCACGTTGAAAGAATGCAATATACACTGAGATGTGTTTTTGAATAAGAACCAGGATACTGTACTTGAATGGTTAAAGTCACATACATCTTTTTGGCTGTTCTCTCCCCCCCCCTCTTTTGCTTCTTTTGAAGATTACAATGATTATTAAATTATGCATACCTGTTTGATCAATTAGTATTAAGAGGGTTAATTGTGATTAAGTATTTTTGGTGTCGTCTTTTGTTACAGGAACATTTCTGTTGACAGCATAAATAAGCAAAGTAGTAATTGGAACGGAATCTTCGTGATTTTTGACCGTTCCTCGGATTCCTGCGTTTAGCGGAACATGACGTTGCCTTTCTGTTGATGGTTTACGTGTTTGGAACATATATGCCCAACGGAAACGTAGCGTCAAAAGGTATTTATGACCCTTGCATGGAGCAGGCACTAACAAGGGTATATTTACCACGCGCTTCCATTGACTATACATTAACGTACCGGGTTAGTTAGCTGCCTTAACCAGACAAGCGTCATACGGTACATTCGTGCAAACCGTAGTCGATTGCCTTTGTTCAACATTGAAAGGAAGGGTTTACGTTTCGCCTTGTACACGCGGTAACCGCATCGCTGTAGGTAACGGCGAATGGTTCTGGTTGACACTTCAATGTGAAAGCCTTCTCGAGTCCACGGTCGTAATTCGGCCACAGAAACATGATTGTTGGTCTTGATATAGCGCCTAAATATCCGTAGGTCATGCACGCTCAGCAGGCGTTTTCGACCGGGGGCCTTACCTGGCTCTGTAGTACCCGTACTTTGGTGGTGTTTGATGATGCAGTGGACGGTTGACTTGGGTAAGGTCAGTTGGCGCCCTATTTCCCGTTCACTGTGTCCATCCCGTTGCAACTTCACCACTCTTCTCCTCACGGTGTTGTCAATAGTTTTGCCCCTGGCCATGGTGATGATGCACTGCGGTTCCTCGGTGCACAGCACGTGCTTATATACGGCGGACTCCCTTATCGTGTCCATGACGTCATGCTTCCGTCGAATGCGCCACTATCTGGAATTTCCCGTATGGCTCTGGTGCCTGGTCGAAGTTCAATGTCACGCGTATAGTTCCCCGTTTTCGTTCTTTACGTGACCTTGGGTGCAACATGCTGGGATCACGATTCTTGCCTGCTCACACGCCTCCTCTTACACACATGCGTCACTTCTGCGGGTCACCCATTCCACCGCCTATGCCTCTGTGCATTTAATCACGTATTCCTTTCTGGTCGAACTTCATTGTCACCAAGGTTGTATATATATATATATATATATATATATATATATATATATTATTTGTGTGTGGGGTGTATAGGAGAGGGTGGGTAGAGAAATTTGCTCATTTTGTTACGAAAGGTTGAAGAACAGCATTTTCGAACCTACAGTATAAGTATGCAACCACGTGACAAATATTTGCAGTTGACCCTGACATTTGTTTCTGTCAGAGAGCGAAAAAATAATTTATGATACGGGTAAACTACATGTGTGCATAATGCAAACAATTCAAGTAGCTACGAAAAGCAACATGTGTGTGTGTGGTTGATAGATGAGGGTTCACACCCACTTTGCAAAGTCCCTGACTTTTCCAGGTATTTTACATATAACTGTGTAATGATTTAACATGCTAAGAAGAAGAGTTACACTTCAACTTTGTAAGTTAATCAAATGAATCACGTTTGTTGAACATTTTTGAAAATAAATTTAAAATGAAATGAAAGAACCTTTCTGCTGTGGAGTGGATTCTCCTATTTACATAATATTAATTAACCCTAAGCCATTGAGTGGCAGAATGGACATCAGTTGCAGAAAAACCCTGATGTTGGATGTCAGTGGTGGCGAAAAGGGATCACAGACCTTGCGGTACGGGTGGAGGTACCTTTCTTCCATAAAGTAAATAAAATATCAAAGGAGAATTAGAGCAAAGCTTTCACACATGTTCAGGAAACTTTGGAGTCAGTGCGAACCCTGTAAATAAATTATTTAAAGGGAACGGTTAAGTGACTTCACCCTGGCAGTGTGTCTGCTGGCGTAATGTTGTTTCTATGGTGTATTTTCGCTTTTAGAATCTTATTCGACAGTAAAAATAAATTCCAGGGGTTGCATACATGTGGGATAGAAAATGCCATTATCAACGGCTCATAGCATCGAATTTCTTGACCTTGATGTCTTCTGCACACTGTGAAAGTTGTCTGTTGTACGTGGCAACATCGTTTGCGTAAGCGCCTCTCTTCTGCCTTCCATTCGCTCCTCGCTGCCCAGCAGACGAATTTTTCCTCGTTTCTCATTGACACCGAAACTGTCGAGCGATCGCTAGCGCGGGAAGAGGGACAGGTTGAAACAAACGCGGTATATAGCAAGTAGTGTCCCGAGCCGAGGCGAAAAGGTTGGGACATGGATTAAAAGGAATGGACTGTCCCAACTAAATCGCAACGTCTGATAGCTCTTTGCATCAATGGTTATAGAACTAAAATAGCCCAATATTGCAGACTGCAGACTTCTAGAGCCTGCCTTTCTCCAGAAAAAACCTATCCATTTGTGCAAGGACAAATTCTAAATTCATGCAAAATTTGAAAAACCATCAACGTAATTTTTGTAGGTTTTATACGTTCAAATTAATTTTTTCAGGGCTCGAGGGGGGGCATGGCCCCCTGCTCCCTCTTGGGTACAGGCCTGTTTCAGTGCAACAAAACCTGTAGTACAGTGGCATGCCGAGGGGTGGGGATATTCAAGGTTTATAGCCTCATTGGCCTGTTCGCTGGATTTGACAAAATATCATAAAAAAGTGACGGTACTAAAAATAAACCATATGATCCGCAAACGTCACATTTACTTTCAAAATTCCAGGTAACGTTATTCAAATGGTAGTAAACGTCTTACATATGCGAACTTTCCGCATACGACTAAAGGTGTACGGGATTTCTTATTTATTTATTTATTAGTACCCACTTTAAACTGTAGTCCAGTTCCGATTAGTCTTATTGTGCATAAAGTGGACTTTAAAACACGAACTCAACAACAACAATAAAACTTAAAACATGTTCTTCTGTTCACAATGTATACAATGTATACGATTTACTTCTGTCCTGTGTACAAATATCAGTAGATACTATTTTCAGATAGCTTTATTTTCACCCCAAGTTCTATTCAAAATCCGTCAAATTTATTGAATTTAGTTGTAAAATTTGAAAACACGGCTCACTTGAATTACTGTGTAAATAATTAGGTAATTGCAAACACTGGTAGCGGTCAACGCTTCTGACGTAATTTGAACTGGACCAAGCTGGACGCAGGGTGTAGACCAAGGTCCGTCGAATCTTCCCTCCCTCCCTGGGGAATCTCTTCACGGGGTGCACATTCCACTTCCTGGAAACACAAACGCTCGCCCTTTGCCATCTAGCCCCAACTCCCAATGTCAATTTTTTATGCGTTTTACAATTTCGCAAAATCTAAAATAATTTGTAATATAATATGATATATGTGGAATTTATAACAGTGATAATAACTTCTTTTAGTTAGTTTATGACTAAGAATTATTTTTATATTCGCGATCTTGTTTACGTGTTCATGAATACAAATATTCTTTACTCGTAGTTTTTGGTGGCAATATATCCTTCTGCTTTCGGTTGAGCTCGGCTATTTTCGGGAATAACGCAATCTCAGCAAGCAGAGCTTTTGGTGTAAGCGTTGTGAACGGGTTCCACTCGAATTTCATGCTTCGCCATGTGACTCCTTCGGGTGTGTTATTTTCCCGCAGAGCGGCCGCAAGCATTGAGGCTGGTGCTTGCTACAGAGCTGCTGAGGGAGTTTGCGGCCGTAATTTTTTGCGAAATCGAGTGCGATGGAAACTAAATGAGGCTAAAACATTAAGTACATTAAATGATATTCGAATAACGCAAGTAGTGCTTGCATTGCTTGTACTATATCTTCGCCTCTGATATGCAAATAAACGCATGGCATGTTAGCTGCAAAGGGAAGGCAATGAAGTTTCACTTCTAAATTGGGTAATGCTTTATTTTGAATTCTTTACAAATTGAATAGCATTTATTTCACTTTCCAACACAAAGAGCACAATGAGCCACACGAAATTTTTCTCTTCACGTTTTCCAGCAGGCAGTGGCAAGTGCCGTCGTGCCCCCATTGGTACGCCTATAGTCAGATATAAATTTGGGACTTAATGTAAATTAAACTTTTTTTATGTTTAATTCCTTATACTTCCTTTGCTTCCTCTGAAAAGTTGGAAAAAAATTAAATATGTCATTATGTCAGGTAACTGACTAGATAAAAAGAGGAAGACAATTTTTACTAGATCTATATCTTTGGAAACTGACAATAACTTTGATTTAATAGAGTGCCAGTAATTTCACAGGGCACCACGACGTGAACGCTTTTCTATTTTTTTCTGTTTTGCTTGTTCGGCACCCCATTTGTCCTTAGCGCCCAGGCAACCACCCTTCACGGATCTCCCCCCTTCCTTTTCCTTTTCCTTTTACAACTCTTCCTAATATATAATTTATTTTACAAAGTTAAAAACTCTTAGAGCCACAAAAATGGTCACATACCTAGGTACATCAACTATATACTAGTTTCTTCTTGAAATACTTGCTATTTTATATCGAATACTCGGTCAGTAAATTTTACATTGGTACTTATGAATCCGTTGGGAGAAATTATACCTACATATGGTGTCACTGCTTTCCTAGTCACCACTTTCGGTTTCTTTCTGTCTGGTTTCATTTTCCTTATCTTATTCAGCGAGTTTTGCAGAAAAGGTTCAGACATTGTTACACTAAGCAGAACGACAACACACGAACTGAGATGGTACATTGAGACTTGATTGATTGATTTAGTGTTTTAAGTCCACTTTATGCACAGTAAGGCTAATCGGGACTGGACCTACAGTTTAAAGTGGGATCCGAACCACTTGTGCCTCCACCGGGTATCGAACCCAGGGCCCCTTGATTACAAGGCAACGACGCTACCACTGGGCCATCGGGGTGTCCCTGGCTTATTCGAGGACTGCTCTGGGAGATATGACACAAATAGAAACACCCACCTCGTGCTATTTCTCTTTCAATACTGAGGCGCATTGTAAGTCAATAAATTCCATTTGAAGATTCGGACATACACAAAAGAAATGGGAAACTTCACAAGAACATTTCCTTTCGCACTATTTGAAGATTTGAAACCTGTTTTCAAAATCATAAGGCAGAATTTTTTCTTTGGACCAATATTGGCTTAAAACAGGTTCACACATTGACCGTTGGTATTCCGAAGAATTTGGGAAATGACTGAAATTACAACTACTATGCCTTTGCAAAATGGCCTCCACGGCTTTGAAAATATTTTCTCATGTAGTTGTGTCACAGACAGGATTCATGTCAAGCAGTTCGTCGGTCACATTGAGATGAAAATTGCATTCACGAATGAATACAGCTAACTGAGCTCAGGGCTGCCGTTAGGGAAGGCGAGGCCATTGTGCAAAGTATATCCGCGAGGCCTTTGTGTTATGTAACGACCCCGGATCGTCACAAGTAAAGACGGATCCACCTCTAAGTTTGTTAGCTTCTATGATAACTTTTGTAACTGTTTATTGTAAATATTGTTAGTTCAACATTGTAACAAACTCGGATCGTCACAAGTAAAGACGGATCCCCCTCTATGTATAATCAACTGTTGTAACTATTTAATGTTAATATATGTAGTTGAATAATTTTTAGGTCGCTTACGCTAGCATCGCTAACCTTATATAAAGGCGTAGCCCTGGCTGGCAAGTTAGTTAGACTCCGCCTGCGGGCGAGAGAAGGTGTGCTCCGCTACGGCGAGAGACCAAACACCAAGAAGGAAGTTCCGCTCCATCTTCGGATGAGAGAAGGTGCCCTCCGCTTATGCGAGAGTCCGAGCACCAAGGAGAAGATAACTCCGCCCTCGGGCGAGAGAAGGTGTGCTCCGCTACGGAGAGAGACTAAACACCTAAAGGAGAGAAGGTGCCCTCCGCTTATGCGAGAGTCCCAGCACCATCGAGGAACCCAACTCCGCTTTCGGGCGAGAGAAGGTGCTCTCCGCTAAAGCGAGAGTCCAAGCACCACAGAGAAGTTAAACTCCACCTTCTGGTGAAAGAGATGGAAGGCCGTTTTAATATTTAGTTTCGGCTTACTACCTCCCAATAGTAAGAAACCGCCTTGAAGTAAGAAATCTGTTGTTTTTTTTCGTTTTCCCTACTTGTGTATATGTATAATTTTAGTAAGCTTCACAAGGTACTTATTATTATTGTTAACCCTGGGAAGTTTGTTTTTAAACGTGTGTATATATATTATTTTGTTAAGAAAATAAACTGGCATATAAACTTTCATCACCTCTTGTTCTGTTGAGGTAAAGGTTATTGTTCCCATTTCATCTGAAATCTGTGGAGAAGCTCTTTAACACCCGATCCCTGTGAACTATGTAGTCTCATCTCTCCGCTGAAAAGACAGTTAGCATTATGGGTAGATTTATGCACATTACGAAATGTTGTCGTCCTCCGCAACGCGCTCACCCAGCTAAGGTGCGTGTCTACGTTGCCTACGGTTTCAGCCGGAGGACGTTGCAGTTATGTAATGTTAAAATATTGATAACATCCATTTCTAATAAAATTCTTCTCTAGTGCTAACCTGGTTATTAGAATCGTGTAATTATTACCTATTGTTAAGCACTAGCGTTCGTTCGCAGTATCGCAGTTTAGCACTAATAAAATTTAAAATTTGTCAATCAGCTTTCCTTAATGACTGCTGATTGAGACCTTGTTTTAGCGATACAAGCCCTAGAAAAGAAAAATACGTTATCCTGTGTGTTCGCTGCCATGTATGTATTGTATATTTGCCCTTCTTGTTGATATGTATTTTTTTCTGCTAGAAAACTCACTAAATCCGGAAAGGGGATCATGAGGACAGCAAGAGTCAGCCCCAGGGGGTGGCAACTCGGGCGCCTACCCGAGGCCCCGCGCTGGACACGCAGCGCTAGATAAAAATAATAGTTTGTGTGAGTTTTTTTCCCATAGTTTATAGGATGCTGGTGCTTCCAATTAAGTAGCCTGCATTTGTATCTTATTTTCACATACTTAAACATATCCAAAATTACTGAAATCATAAACAAAGTAGCTACTATCTAAAGGTAGTGTTCCAAATATTTGTATGAAAAATACTTAACATATATTGTTTGTTTACTTATAGAATGAAATATATGAAAATATTATTTTATGGAAACAATGCAAATTCACTACAGTGCCAAAATTCAATGAATAGTAAAGAAAGCAGAGGCGATCTGTCACCAGACTCAAAGATGAACATGAAACATAGTCCTGCTTGCAATTAGTTCCTACATTTGGCACCTGGTTCACAGACGAGCTACATTTAAGGTCACTGCCGCCACTGGTACACACGACTTCGACGATATCACGAACACACTCCGTAACACCACCATCATCACCATCAACGCTAACACAAACTCTTGACGTCAAGTGTATCTACATTATTTCCGTCTATCGTGGCGAAATTTGAAATGGAAACTGTATTTACGGGCAGCAAGATTTTCTCTAAGGCTCCCTTCTGACTTTTTAAAAACGCGTCCGACCTTTCTTTTAATTTTTTTTTTTTTAGCCTTTTGGAATCCAGATTCAAATTTACGAAATTTGTCCCATTTCCTAGACATTCCTACGTATAAACGCGATTCTACACACCCGCACGCAACTGTGTCAAACAAGAATGACTTGGAATTTGTTGACACTTCGGCGTGGTTGTAAAATCGGGCAAAATCCTTCTCTGGGAGGCAATAGAAATGAAGTACTCATATCTCCAGATCTTTACTTCTATTCAGGGACGTCGTTAGGGGGGGCAGGGGGGGCACTGGCCCCCCGAAACGTTCACGAGGCCCCGGCAAACTGTTATACATTTGCTGAAAATTTTACTTTCATGACAAATATTGCAAAATAGTTTTTCAGTATTTTTTTCTTTCAGTTAGAAACACTGTTCTTGGGTGGCACGAACCCAAAACCACATTTCTTTCTCGTTTTCCTGGTTCTAGCTATAGTGGGTGTCAGTGTAGGAACCTAGAACTTCGTTGTTTCTCGAAATTTTGAGGGAGCGGTCTTTCCACCCCTAGCAGTCGCAGGTCAACAACAGGCAGGGTTGGGCGTTGATTGGATTGATTTGTTGTTTTAAGTCCACTTTATGCAAAGTAAGGCTAATCGGGAGTGGACCTACAGTTTAAAGTGGGATCCGAACCACTATGTGCCTCCACCGGGAATCGAACCTGGGACCCCTTGATTACAAGGTGACGACACTACCACTGCGCCATCGGGGAGGCGGTTGGGCGTTGGGTGTTGCCGTTGCGTCCAAACAATGTCTTGAGCTTGAGTAGATTAAAGAACGACCGCTTGTGCAGTGGTAAACCACATATATGCAAACAGTTACAACTGGTCCCGAATCAGAGTGCAATACACGCTAAATAAGTATAATGGTGACAGGATGCCTCATATCTCCGAGTAAGTAGTATTATTCGCATCAAATATCTATTCTACTATTAAAACAGTCTAAAACACGCAACGTGTTAAAAGTAATTATCTTCACAAACTGTACGATTTCTCGAGTCGCATATTTTTATCGATATCGTGAAGACCGATTTTGAGAATCCTCCTTAACAAACGATGCCTCCCCGATTGCGCAGTGATAGCATTGTTGTCTTGTAATCAAGGGGTCTCGGGTTCGATACATGTGTGCAGGTACACAGTGGTCCGGATCTTACTTTAAACTGTAGGTCCAGTCCCGATTAGCCTTACTGTGCATAAAGTGGACTTAAAAACACCAACTCAACTTTACTCCTTAACAAACTTTTCGAAGAATCGAAAATTTAAACAAGAACAAGTAAATACATTTTTTGTAATTTTGAAATAAATTATTATTATTATTGTTATTGTTATTATTTTTGGGTATTTTTGGTTCGTATGAATCTGCCTCACACAGTAAGCTTATTTTGTTGAGTCAAGTACAACCCTTGAAATAAGTCACTGGATAGACATGTCAGGTTGCACATATATTTAAGCATCTATAAATAAATAATAACCCGTGGTTCGACAGCCCTGGAAGGGCTTTGGCCTATCTCCCAACTGCCCACAATCCTACCTAGAGGTGTGGAGATGTTTAACCAGTAATGGGGTGACGTGGGGTCAGCACGTCGAACCCCCAACCGTTTTAGGGGATATCCGTAAAGAATTATTATATTCTTGTGGTAAGGAGTCGTTGTCATTTAACAAACTTTATTGATTTATTACATCAGCATTATTTAAAATGTAGTGCCATACTGAACTTAACAACTTAATGTGCCTTTGTTAATTGCTAAATGAGGCATTTTCCTTGTGTTGCAGAGCAGGTTCAGCTTTTGCAGTATTGCAATGTTTTACACAGTCCGTTCAAAGCATTTTGAGAATATTGATGTTTTGTCAGAGGGACCACATCTTCTGTGGATGTGTGGGGCGTTACCCCCGCACCCCCTATACGCCTTCATGGCGTGGTGCTAAGCACAGGGGAACACTTTACCTTTTTTTTGGATGTTTTACAGGTTTCATTATATTTAAGAAGGTAATTTTTCCGGTGCAACTTTTCTCCGTACAACATGTCTTTTGCCACTCAAGCTGAAGAGCCGATTCATAGGTGCAACGACCTTGGCAGAAAGAAACTCTGATTGGCACCATGTTGACAAAAGACTCAAGAAGTCCCGCCCGCAACCGACAAAGCTCGAAGCGCTCGGATCCCACGGTGACATACACTTTGGTTGAACACAAACGGATGCATTGGTAGGAAATGCAGTGATTTTATGGGCCGTCCCTTTCTGGGAAGTCGGGGACCTTTTGAAAACACACTTTCCCTTCATGCACACCAGGGGGCCTAAGCCAGGTCACCCCCTCCCACAAAATCTTCTCTTCGTCTGACTCTAGTTATCGGCCGCGCGGAAACGCACTTCAGGTAGCTAGGACTTTCTGGGTTAATTACTTTATGGTTCAGCATGGACATAGGCTTTTTTCAAATTGCAAGAGAAAGAAATCTACTGTTTGTCCCTTTTCTGGCGGGAGATGAATGACAAAGATGTCGTGGTTCCTTCAGGTTCCCACACTCAACCCTTGTGCTCATAAACCTGCAATGAAGGGAAAGGCCATAATAAGCCTTTGTAATGTATCCAGTTTATATCCTTCCTTGGTAACTTTCCACTCATTTTCAAGAAACATCTGCTTCTTTTTGCCCTACTGTGTTGATTGGTCGACAATTGATGACTGTCAGCTAGTTCGAATAAGAGTTTGATCCGAGAAATGTTTTCATTGTTAGCTTCTGTAAACGTGAGATTCCGGTAGGATCACGGAGTGCTCGAGATCTCATTTTCATGCATTGCGAGTGAAATTTCGATTGATTTGGTTCATTTTACTTTGCTCTTCTGCTACATTTGGCTAATTGCGAAGATGGGGATGAGTGATGATATGATTA
This sequence comes from Lepisma saccharinum, assembly GCF_977018435.1. Classification (NCBI taxonomy): domain Eukaryota; kingdom Metazoa; phylum Arthropoda; class Insecta; order Zygentoma; family Lepismatidae; genus Lepisma; species Lepisma saccharinum. Next base: position 85,415,495 of record NC_139230.1, read on the forward strand.
AATTGATCAATGGACACAACAAACACCCATGCTCAGTCCGGAATTCGAACCCGGCACACCTGGCATCGTAGCACGATGTGATAACCACTCCGCCAGGGGGTAGGCGAAGTGAAATTTCGAGTGTGAATCTGCCAGCTCGTTTTCCTCTCGAAAAAAATTAAGTAGGATCGACTGATCGACCAAATGTCCAACACATTGACTTTCTAAATTGGTGTCCGACTACCACACAGGCGACCGCGTTTGACTCCCAGGGCGGTTGATCTCACATGTGATGAAGAATAAGTCACATTTCAATTAAGGAAGGAAACGAGGTATGTAGTCAACTTTATATAGTAGAGTACATGCTCTAGAAATAATACGTTTCAAAATTCTGCATATTTTGTGATTTTTCTTCATTTAGCCTCTGCCAGGGTTGTCAAAGGTCCATCTACCCATAACTTCTATGGGTTTTATTGGGTTCCGTTGCAGGACCGGAACCTTTCTTCTCGCACAATTTAAATTCGGTCTTAGTAGTGTAGTGTTCCATTAAAAAAAGGATACTGGATCATATTTAAATTGATCTGGAAAATATTCCTGCGCCAAATTTTAATTGATCCTGGAAAAAAGGTTCTTGGACAGTGTTTAAATTCAGCTGCAAAACAAGGTTCCTGGACCGTATTTAAATTTTACCGAAAAAGGAGTTCCTGCACCGTATTTAAATTCATACGGAAAAAAGGTTCCTGAACCGAATTGAGGCCTAGAACCCATTTACACTTGCTGATTTTCTCTCCCGGATGTGAAATGAATTTATTTACAATACCTGGACCATTAACAACCCTGGGATTGTTAAGATTAGGGAACGCATACATTTGTTCTATAGGATTCCGTTATAGGACCGGAACCTTCTCTCTCGCACAATCTAAATTCATACCAAGTTGCGAATTGTTTCATTTCAATACGGAACTTTGACCCTATTTAAACTGATCCGGAAAAAAATGTTCCTTGACCGTATTTAAATTCTTCAGGAAATAAGGATCCTGGACCGAAATTAAATTCATCTGGAAAATAATTCATGGACCAAATTGAAAACGTTATAGATGAAGAGGTTCCTTACGGTCCAGAACCCATTTACGCTTGCTGATTTTCTCTCCTGGACGGAAATTGAATAAATTTAAAATTCCTGGACCTTTAGCAACTCTGGCCTCCACCCGCAAATGCAGACGCTGTGGCTGCTGCTTATTGCTTAGGCGGGAAAGTTGAGTAGACATACAAATAAAATTAATCCAAAGTTATATAGCCAATAATAGTTACTTACATAATAATATCACGAAATATGGAGAGCCAAATTACTTATCAAGCATTTTCTGTTATTTGCCTATCCTAGTGGGAGCGAAAATCTTTTGCCCTTGCTGGTGAATTCTGTTCCTGCAAATTCAAGACGGTATTTCTAATTTTCATTTCTATTAGGGTCGACAACTCCGTGGTGGAGTGGTTAGCAGGTTACGCTACGAAGCAGAATGTCCCGTGTTCGAATCTCGGCCTGAGAATGTGTCTTCTTCGTGATGGTCCTTTCATCAAGTTAATCTTAACTCATTCTCATCTTCACGATTAGCCAAAAAGTGTCAGAAAAGTAAATAAAATGAACCAAGTCAATCAATAATTTATATTTCGTTATTTTACGCTGCTTTTCTACCTCTTGGGTTAAAAGCGACGATGAGATTGAATGATGATCCGAAGGAATAGCCATGCGAGACATGATGCAACCACACCTATCCAAGGTCCGAATTGGACCTCTGATTTCGTAGTGCGTCATGCTCATGCTTCAGGAGTGGAATCCTTTGAATGAAAAACTATAAAAGTAGGGTGAAAGAAAACAACTTTGTACTGTGTAAAAAAGCCATGTTTAGGTCCTCTAAAGAAAACTACAGTTATTCAGTAAAATTAATTTTGAAGGACAAAGCCTCCGAAGCGTTTTTCCATTCGATGACGCGTGGTCATCACATCAAGTCCCATCTAGTTTTGAGAGTGGAATTCGCTTACATATTGATTTCAAGTAGCTTCTCAATTGTCCTCACGATGTTAGGCCACCACAGAAATTTTGGAGTTTCTACCAGGGATCGAACCTTGAAAGACTAGAGCGCAATAATTTGAGCGCGCCGGAATTTGGTTGTTTCTATTGCCATCATATATTCAGTTTTGCACGCGCAAAGAAGATTACTTTTAAGAAACTAGATGTGTGCATAAAATTTCATTTATATCGTCATCATTCTCCAATGTGTACAGTACGACGCCACAAAAGACTCGTGCATGTCTCATAGAATAGTGGTTAAGGGTGTCGCCTTGCACTAAAGGCCGCCGGATTCGATTCTGGTATAAACAATATACATGGGATGCCTATCTTGAACTCATTACACAAACATTTCATTTTCGCACCGTTGTCATACTTGTACGTACACCTGATACCAGCACCCTTTTATATCTAAACCCACGGAAGAGGGTTTTCTCTACTTCTCAATTTTTTTCGAGCAAATTTACAAATCTATTGTCGGGACGCGCTAGCAAGCGGCGTGGGACCACCCACTCTGGTAGCGACGCGCTGTTGCCGGATTTACCTACTTCAGGATTCTCGCGAGCCCACAGAAACATGAGGAAGGCTGAACTACTGCAGCTCCTTATGTTACACAAACCCCAGTTCCCCATATATCGAATAGACAAGCTTGCAGAAGAAGCGGGACATACGGGGGTCCGTCTCCCGCCTTATCATTGTATGTACAATGCAATCGAACTTATTTGGGCACAGGTCAAAGGGCTGGTAGCACAGAGGAACACTTTGCCACCTTTTACACCGTCTAAAATGTTGCAATTGACAGAACAGGCTATCGGGGATGTGACAGCAGATAGGTGGCGTTCGGCTATAGAACACACAAGGAAGATTATTTCCGAAGCATGGGAAAAGGAGGGAGTTGAAGAGCAGCAAATTGAGGATTTTGTAATTTCACTTGGGCGGGAAGACAGCAGTGACAGTAGTAGCTCAGATGAAGATGTTCCTTTACCAACCAACAATGGAGATGATCTTGGGATAGCGCCACTGCAATGGTAGCCGGTAAGCAAACAACTGATTCTTTAACTACTACTTCTGTTCTTTCATTCATTTTTTATGTTTTTACATACAGGTAGCTCAAAGCATTAATAACACATGTACCAAATGTATCTATCATTAATGTTAAGGAAATCGAGCAATTGCCAAGCGTTTCGTTGTAATTTATTGAACTCTGTATTGCCAGAACCTGTATTCTCATATAGCTCCCAAATTATCTCACTTCACACACCCACATGCGCCTCCGCGATGGCACAGTGGTAGGGTACAGTAAGTGTTGTCGCCTTGTAATCAAGTAGTCCTGGGTTTGATACCCTGTCGAGGCACATAGTGGTTCGGATCCCACTTCCAAATGTAGGTCCATTCCAGATTAGCCGTAGTGTGCATAAAGTGGACTTTAAAACACGAACTCAATCAATTAATTCACACACAATTGATTTGTTCTTGATAATACAGTAACTCAGTTCTGTAAAATTCTGTTTTGGAGGTGAATTTTTGTAGGTTCCTCAAAATATAATTTAAAAACGTGTTAACGAAACGAAGTTGTACGTAATTTGTTTCTACGTAATTTGCCATAAGTTTCAAGAAATACATTTCATTTGTACGTTCTGAAGCTTCAACAATCGCGGCGTGACAAAGAAGGCAAAAAGAGGCGGCATGAAATCAAAGGAGAACGATTTGCCACAGTGTTGTTCATAACAGAAGACGCATTTTCTTTTGTTGGTAATTGTGATACGATACAACAGAAGTAAAAAGATGCCGGTAGCTGATGCTTGCAATGTACCATAATAAAAACACAACAAAGGTTCTTTCATTGAAGGTTTTCGGTTGCTGTGTAGAGCAGGAAGATAAAATGTTTCATGCTTGCCAGAATGCCAGAGCTTGCCAACAGCTGACTAGCCTGTCCGTGTGTTTGTGCGAACGTGGCAACGTAGAAATCCCCCAGCCACATGGCAGCCAACGAGGAGACAGAATTTGGTCACGTTCTGCCGTTCTGCGTTCTGATTGCACGCCGCTTCTTATCGCGTCCGTACAGTAAGGAGTAAGGACTAATGACATTGTTCTTGGTGTCTCAAAAATCTGACATAAGAAAAAATACATGGATTTTTAAAGACTGTCTAGATGCCATTAAGTTAATAAGTTCATTCTGCATTTAGATTCCTGAATAATGGCCATGGATTTTGCGAGTCTATATCCGTAATTTTTGGGGGGCTACAGGAGAAAATAATGTTCTCTTCCAACAAGATCTTTTATATATATATATATATATATATATATATATATATATACATACTGTACATATACTTATGTAGGCCTATATGGTATATTAATAGTTTGTTAGTTTTTAATGGTTTGATAGAAAAAAATCTTAAGTTTTGGGCCCCCCCGAACTGATCAACCTAGCTACGTCCCTGCTTCTATTTCATCTACGGGGGCAATATGCCGACCCAAAGTCCTTTGACCCGCACACCGCCTGCCTTGAGAATCCTGTTTCTGAAGCCCCTTTTTGGAAATGAATGAAGTTGTAAAGTTTGACGTCAGAGGGAAAGTAAAACGCAATATTAAAAAACTGATATTGTTTTCCATGTTTCCTTGCGACAAGGAGTTTCGAAAAATTATTGAGAAGACAAATTTGACGATTTGCCGTTCATTTTTTTACAAGCGCTATTTACAATCTGAAGTGCCTGGAATATCACCAAATAAGGGACAAAAATTTGAAGCCAATCCTGTGTTGCTAATTGCTTACCTAAAAAATCGGTAAATTATTATACGTACATGCAGAAAAGCTAAAATGAAAACACAATAAAAATGAATTCTTGTAAACTGAGGTTTGCTTAAATAATGCAGTCACATTTCAGTGCATAAAAGAGACAGGCAAATTATTGATTGTGCCAGCAATGGAACTGTTCTCAAACTATGTATATTTAGGTCTATGCCTACTTTTCTTATTTTACGTCACTTTTCTGCCTCTTTAGTTAAATCGTAACGATGAGCATGAATGACGCTTATTCGTATAGAATTGAAGAAGAAACATTCAAACCCACGTCATGATTCTAGCGAGTGCATTTTTTTGAGAATTAGATATTTGAATAGTAGGAATTACAAAATGGGATGATAGGAGTGAAGCAAAAGAACTGAACTAATCTTTAACCTCGAAATTCTTCACACTAATGCTGCTACAACCGTGGCGCAAGAGCCGTCTTAGGGTCACAGCTTGCCAATCAGCTTTTCTTTGGGTGACCTGTGGTGAGCGCATCGAATCCCATTGCCGTTATTTTCTCGCTTACGAGACTGGAGCCCGCTACTGCTTCTTTTCAAGTAGCTTTTTAATTGTTCTCACGATGCTGAGTTAACACCGAAATTTTGAGAGTTCGTACTGGGAATCGAACCCGGAACCACTCGCACCAAAATCTGTACGCTTAAATGTATTCCTTTAATGTAGATAACTTTCTCCTAATTTTATCTAATCACCATTCATCATCGACGCCACGATCAGGCCAGAAAACGGAGAAATGCATTTTTATCCTTTGGGGGCCTATTTGCCTATTTGATTCAAAGGTTCTTGCTGACTACAAATCCGCTCCCCTACCCATTATTCTGGAAAACAAGAGCGTTACATGCTTTGCACTAATGGAGTATTTATTAGACACTCGGTAGACGGTTTCATCTTGCTGCTGCGGTTGTAGTAGAGCCCAGCGGGCCTTCAAGGCTTTGATGCCGACTCTTGTTTTCGTCTTTTCGCGGAGCTGCACACCCTCAAATTTGTTGGGCCTCAGTTTCCAGACAAGTAACCATTTTATGATGCCTGTCCTAGGTCGAACATAAGGCAGGAAATCAGGGAAAATTGGGAGTCACAAATTGGTCGTTGATCCATGTCGGCGAATTTTCACTGGTGGCTTCACAAGACGTGCGTCAAGACGTCTTGTACGTCTCGACGTCTCGCCACATATTAATAAATTATGAAATTATATCTCAAACGTTTGCACATCGTTAGCACACGAAAGCACACTATTTGTTTTAATAAGCACACAAATATTAATCAAGATATTAAGGAGCTTATTGTGGCGATTCTGGCTTGATATCAAGATAAAATAGCCACAAACCAAAAAATTATTTTTGAGCAACCAAATTGTACTATCTTTTAGACATTCGTTAGCACACGAAAGCACACTTTTTATTTTAATAAGCACACAAATATTAATCAAGATATTAAGGAGTTTATTGTGGCGATTCTGGCTTGATATCAAGATAAAATCGCCACAAACCAAAAAATTATTTTTGAGCAACCAAATTGTACTATCGTTTAGACATTCGTTAGCACACGAAAGCACACTTTTTATTTTAATAAGCACACAAATATTAATCAAGATATTAAGGAATTTATTGTGGCGATTCTGGCTTGATATCAAGATAAAATCGCCACAATTCAAAAAAATATTTTTGAGCAACCAAATTGTACTATCTTTTAGGCATTCGTTAGCACACGAAAGCACACTATTTATTTTAATAAGCACACAAATATTAATCAAGATATTAATGAGTTTATTGTGGCGATTCTGGCATGATATCAAGATAAAATCGCTACAAATCAAAAAAATATTTTTGAGCACAGATAATCTAATCGCGACTGAATATAGAATTTAAAGTGAGATCAGCAGCAAGTCCTGATTAGTCTATCTGATCTTCAAGTGAACTTAAAATAAACTTTCATACGTATTAAAAATTACATCAGGATTTCTATTTCTGCAATTGGTAACTTATTTTTACAATGCATCCGATTTAACAGCATAAATCCCATCCTACTAACTTGTTCTTAAAGTGTTTGAAAAATAAGGAGATAGAAGAAGGAAACATCTTTTAGTGTCAGGACAGCGAGAAGTACTCTGGCTCGTCGGTTTCGAAATTATTGGCCACATTAATAATTTAATCTTCATCATTGAATGGATCATTGAATCTTGCAATTGAATGTGAGAACATTTCTGCCATCTCCAGAAAGAACTATCTCCAGACTACATTTTTGAAGGAATAAACTGCACAAAATTATTAAGACATAGCTTCTACACAAATTGGCAATGAAAGCTTTCAATTATAGAATGCTGTTTATTAGAGAAGAGAGAAGGAAGTCTACAAGTTTGTGCATACAACAACTGCCGTTAATCGATAACTTTTTTACTAAATATTTTCAAGCGTTGCGGGAACTATTTTTCAACTCAAGTTTTCGTATCTTTGCCTAGATCACATCAAACCCACAGCAGTTTCTTCTGCATCACTTGTGTTTTGGAACGACAAGAAATGTATACGTCTGTGACATTTTTGTAGCTTGGTTGCGTGCAAATCAATTACATTTTGTGAAAATTAGTACGCAAGTTAAGGTTCCCAGTGCAAGGCCGTAAAAATTCCGACCTTAGATCACCCACCCCGGGAATCGACAGACACCCTACCAACTATATCACCGCGGCTCCGGTGAAAATTAGTGCACATAACACAGAATTACGTGCAAATGAGGTTTAATTAACACGTTTTTTAAATTATATTTTACCGGGACATACAGTAATTTACGTTATGTAAAATAACGAATTCTGCTACTAATTCCAGTTCGGCTCCAAAACTGAAAACATTGACTACAGCGGAACTTCTGGAGCCTCAATGTAGTGCTATAGTTCAGGTCGAGGGCCGAAGAGATCTAAGGTCTCTCTCTCTCTCTCTCTAAAGTGAATATTTAAGCAGTACCGGGTATTGAAGCGGTTTATTAAAAAATAAATAAGCTGCACAGATCAACTGAAAATCAAAGTTTTGAGTGATGATTTAGTTGTGCCAGGACCATATTTCGTGTATGCAGTCCGAGAATTTCATGGCATAAAAGGATACTTCTGTTTAAGCTTACTGGATTCGACACACACACTCAAACAATTAACTGTCATAAAGAGACAGCCGAAAATTTTATGAATGTGGAGAAGAGAAAACAAGAAGCAGACATTTTAGGAAATTGCAGGCTCTACCAGGACCCGAATCAGGCCTCTACCAACTAAGCCACTGAGTCACCCTTGACTTCGACTGATTTTTCGTTAAAATGCCTACATAGTACATGTCCTGTGTGTGTAAAGATGTTGCCTGTATAGTGAACAAGCCCAGAAAATAACGGAGAAAGAAGAAGACTGAGGGGCATTCCCACCGGTTGGGGAATTTTTGTCTTCTTCTGTGGTTAACAAGAGCTACCGCTTCGAGGTGTGACGATGACAGTGGCCTACTAAGGGAGATCCCACACCGTGTCGCCTGAGGATTTCAAAAGTCGAAAGTAGGTTCGTGCGTTATTTTGTGTCGCTACGGTGTGAAACGTTGCTGTTGATTGGCTCATTCCAAACGACATGTATCGCGTGTCCCTTCGGTCTGAAATCTTCCTAAGTCTTGAAGATCCAAGCCACAAGAATGGATAATTAGGGCTTTGTGAAGGTCAGGTGCGAAGGCAGGCGACAGTGCCCTAAAGGATATTATCCAAACCTGCATGAAGAACGCCGCATCAGTCTCCAATTAAAAAACTTCTGGTGAGTTGATTTTAAAAAAAATGTGTCCGAGATAAAGAGTGGCGTGCCCAGGATTTTCGGAAGGGAGAGGGGTTATGCATACAATTTTTGGTTGTCAGTCCTCATTTTGCCATCTCTTCCTGTCTTTGACGTTCTTTTTTTCTTTTAAGGAATACTGGGTCAAATGGGGTTATGACCCCATCAACCCTCCCTTGGGCACGTCAGTAGAGATTAATAAGTAAGCATTTGATCATTTTGGGAGACGAAAGATTAGATGTGTTGGGAACGGAAGGGTTTTCACTGTGCATTAATTGTTTCGCGATCCAGCTGTATTCTACAAGACTTCTTTCGTTTCATGCCGATATATGATAAGACTGCGGAAGCTGTGACAGGCAGTTCTGAACAATTTCGATTGCTTAGGCCTGAAGATGAACAATTTTGTGGGTATTGGCTTTTATAAGAGCTGCAAACATAGGAGGATTTGATTGATCGATTGATTGAATTGTTGTTTTAAGTCCATTTTATGCACAGTAAGGCTAATCGAGACTGAACCTACAGTTTAAAGTGGGATCCGAACCACTATGTGCCTCCACAGGGTATCGAACCCTGATTACAAGGCGGCGACGCTACCACTGCGCCATTGGGGAGGCACCAAACATAGGAGGGCAAGACACATTAGTGGTGTTCAGGCTCGAATCAGAGAGAAATATTCGAGAACTATCTGAGTCCAGTTCGCAGCCCACAGTTTGAATCTCACGTTGTCGAGTGAATTGTCCATCTCGTGCATGTGTATCAGCTTCGTAAAAACACTTCTGATACATAGATGTTTTGATGCCTGATGAGAAGAAATGGACAAACACACATACTGAGATGGTTCCGGCACACAAAGTTAATGCATGGAAACAGATGAGTCGAGTGGTAAAAAATGTTCCGATTTCACGTTCTGATTAAAATGGCAGCCTTAAACAGTGACAACGATTTAGGGATAATTGCACCCAATTTTTTTTTTTCACACTTTCACACTATAGCCTCTTAATGCTAAGCCTTGTCTACCAATAGAAAGTAAACTTTTCTTGCAACCCCCACCCCTCCCCTCGTTTTGGAATCCAATTGCCACCACTGACCTTAAACATACAATTGTGAGGTTCTATCTATACCCCATAAAATGGTTTTCAGCACCGCCCGAAAGATATTCTTGGATATGTGTCTGGAGTAGTGGTCTTCAAGAGCATCAATGGATGTCTGAACACGTTGTATCCAGTTCATTCACCAAATATTGAATGGGGGTCAATCCATATGAAGTCATACAACCTGGTTGCTTGACCATTTTTAAAAAAGTTTATTTTTTGATAAGATAACCCCAGCTGAAGAAATCTCAGCTATATGAGAGAATGGAATGAAAGGGCCGCGAACTGAAACTGATGGAGGTCATCGGAATCGTGTTCAGCTAGGGTTTTCTTTACGAGCATGAACAGCCCACGATCGCACAGTACTGATGTCTACACATTCATCCCCATAAAGTGCCCTCAGTCTCAGATGAATGTCAATTTGTAGCACATTTTCTGCGTTTAGAAACTCGATCACTGCACGCTACTTCAGGTGCTCCACCGACATTGCATGGTTACATGCTGACATTTTCCTCGCAATAGTTCAGCAACCCCTGGCGATAGAAGTTTGAAACCTTCAATGGAGAAGCGGGAAAGTCTTGTAAGTGCAATGTATGGTTGCTCAAAATCCAAAATGAGTTTAAAAGGTAACAAAGAAAATAAAAACATAGGAAGCGTTACTTTTTAGCACACCCTCTTATATATACTTTATTGCAGAGCCATTTCAGGATTGTAATGTTGTTCATTGACATTCCAAATTACAGTTAGCAGAATTTTAACACAAAATGTTAATAAGAAATGAAATTAGACATGCCATATTTAATGCAAAATGTTGAATTTTTCACGAGTTTTGTATCTCTTAAACCAATTAAATCTCAAACTCAAAATTTTTACTGAAGTTACTCATCCTGAAGTACTGTATTGTGTACAAATTTCAGATTTTTAAACAACTGCCCACCAGACATATATAACCCTGAACTTGGAATTTTTTAACAAAAAGTACATGTTTATGACCCTGCAGAAAAACAAATATTAAAGTCTCAAGCTTCAAATAATTTTGACATACTCTATTGGTACACAGGTACTTGCACAAAAAAATTCAAGTGTCAAGCAAACTGCCTTCCCCCTCAAAAAAATGTCCGAAAATGTCATTTTGAGCGATTAAAATACACAATTTTAACCTTAAAATTTATTATGAAGGAATAATATTTAGAAAATTACACAGAAATATAATTATAGCCTATAATGTGCTTAACATCACAGATTTTGTCTCATTGTCGTAGGACTTACCAGAGCTGAGAAAAAAAAGTTGCCGCTGATGCTTACGAATGGAGAAAATGACGCGCGCCATGATAAAAAAATGCCCGCCATCTTCAAATCGGTGATAGTAAAAATAAAATAAGAGTGGTTCTGAATTGTCAATATATGAGGCTCACACCACTCAAAAAATAAACTTTTTTAAAAATGGTCAAGCAACCAGGTTGTATGACTTCATGGAGAACTTTTCTGGCAGTTTCTGGACCCCAAAACCCGTAATAAATTGTTGCTAGCATGCCTTTATGGATTCGGTTTTTCAGTATGTGCAACACACGCTGTTCCACTGAGTACTGACTCATAATGTACTGCTTTGCAGTGTTGCCACAATATGATGGCACAATTTCCCTTTCCAAGGGGCAAAATTTCCTTTTTTGGACCAATTTTTCCCTTCACCTAAGCAAATTATATAATAATAATTAGTAGTAGTGGTAGTAGCAGCATTATTAGTGGTGGTGGTGGTGGTGGTGGAAGCAGTAGTAGTACGTGGTTAAGTATTCCGTTGAATTCGTTATTCGTTTGAATAAAAAATATTTTTTTAAAAATTCACATTTCAGTTTCATCACTTCCTGACCAGATGTCCCAGGTTTGAATCCTGGTCAGGAATCCATTTAATCGTTAATCCTCATCGTTACTATTTATCCAAAGATACATAAAATCAACGTACAATAAACGTAAAGGATCAGAAATAAGTAGGAACAGCAAAATAAATAAATTAACATAAAAATGTGAATATAAAATTCAAAATTAACATAAACTGTAATGATATAGTCAGATGACCTTAAAAGTTCCCTGCAATTGTGGTATTTTACATCGAAATTCCCTTTTCCCTTTTGCCTGAAATATCGGTCCGAATTTCCCTGAAGAAGGGAAATTTCCCTTCATGTGGCAACACTGCTGCTTTGTTACTGTAATCACGAACCACTGATTGTAAGCACGAACTTTCAACCGAACCCAAACAAACATGAACCACTATCAGGTGTGTCACAGCAGGGTCAATAACTCAGACTGAAAGCACACGTCCTAACGATTGCCATTTAATGGCAGAATCAACCAGACGCACGAGCATGCCCATGAAAGGACTAGAGAGATTGTGGTGCCATCTCCAATGACGTAACCATGCTTCTCATACTTGATTCTATACACTCTAGCGTAGCATGTTCGAGCGTGGGAGACTCGAACGAGTATCAGCGAACGAAAGTGGTTCCATGCAGTACTCTAGTGACTTTTTAACGTGTATCGATGGTCTCTGTGGGTAGTGTACCGAATTGATAACAGAACAATAAATTTTTATGCATTACAGACGATTTAGGGGGTAATTATAACTTATTCACGAAGAAGCATTTTTAAAAAATTAAGGGGTGTACTGGCAACATTGATTGGGTCCGAGGGCTATCAGGTGTGCCTGGCATCTGGTTATGATAGTCAGTGTCCAGATGAAAGAAAATATTTGAAATGTATTGTACAAAAAATAGGTAGGCTAGTTTTTCATACAATAAATTTCAAATATTTGTTTCATTTGGACATTCTTTTATCAATTCGGTAAATACCTCCAGAGACCAACGGTACATATTGAAAACTTCTTGCAAGCGACTCCATAGCTGTAATTCATCCATGCTCGTTTTCACTTCGTACATTTTTTTAAACCTTAGTAACTTTTCCCCCATACTGAATGTTCACGAACAGCACAATTTTCTAGTTTAAAGTTTTAAAAATATCCACATGGACAAAGTTAATACCTAGTAGAAGATTCATGTCTCTATAACTATTTGTACAAAAGTAACGTACGTTCAAAGTCTTGGTTGCTTGACTTTGTGAACACCCTGTAGAAGAAATGGCAAGTATGTGTCTCTTGGTTGCTACACCATGTAAAATTATTTAGCTAATTGCAAAATATGACATTAGAAACCTCTAAACTCTTCTAACACTGCAAGTGAAATGGGTTAGCCACAATTGGTAAAAATCCAAAATTTCAAGCCAACTTTTTATCGAAAAAAACCAGTCCATTCAAAAAAGCCGGCTTTACACACACACACACACAGTGCAAGCAAAAATGAGCTACAACGTAACGATAGGCTATCACTGCGTTAAGAAGCAAGTGCTGCAAACAAAGGAGGAACACGTACACATTTGGGTACTAGAAATAATATTAAAAAATAGAAAAAAATGATATCTAGTGGGGGGTGTGGGATTCGGGAAGAAGGATGGACACATAAGTACAAAATAAAATAGTGACACATAATGGACATAGAGAAGAAATGGTATCGACTGTCGCACAATGGAATAGCAAGGAAGTGGGGTAAGGTGAGTTACAACAATGTGGTAGGGAACAAGAAAAGGGGGGGGGGTTGGACATGGTTCAGGAATGAGAGAAGAAATAAATAAAAGTGTGACCATTTTCCACCAAGGAGTGAAAGACGAATAGTTTGTTTGCTGCTTGACAAGCTTTTGTCTACTCTTACGGCGGGTGCTCTACATGTTAGCAAGGGAAGTGGGGAGCGGGGAATACGCAGCAAACTAACCAGACAACAGCGGTGGCGCCGAGAATTACTGCCTGGCGGGAGGAAATACTATAGCTCGACCACAAGGAAAAAAACCTTCCGTCCAAAGCGTTCGCGCAACTTCCCTGCCGTTATCGGTGTTCGGGGCAGTGTTGCCAGGTCAGATTTGAAAAATTCGGGAGATTGTTCCTTGGGAAACCAGAAGATCTGCTACAAAATCCGATGATCTAATAGTAGCGGATGAACGACGTTCTTGGGGGCGAAGGGGCGGCATAGGCGTGCGCACTGGGGGGGGGGGGCAAGGGGAGTGGCGCGCATTGTTTACGGTGTAAACGTCACAGATACTTTTGTAACAATGGTGCTAAACCCAGAACTCTGTGCTTGGCGAAAATAAACCGAAGATCTCCATTTCAGGAGTGGACATGTTTCAAACAAAAGAAAGTAAACCGCCCGAGGGAACCGACCAACATCTTTCATCTCTTCTGCATTTTACGGTTAGAGTGTGCGTGGAAAACACCCTCAAATTTGCCCTTTCTCAGCACCGACACAAGGGGTTTGCGATGCCTCTATTATCGCGAAGAATTTTTATGACACGAAATGGTAGAAAGTTGTGTTCACAGATGAAGCTAACGTGCCGCCTTTCGTTGTCGGCGATTTTCCACAATCTTTCAAGTCGAATGCTAACAATAACAAATCAAATTGTCTTCTGCTGGTGTTCGGTGTACAGCTATCGATAGGGGTGGGCACGCGTTATGCACCATAATGAGAAAATGCATTACGTATGTGAAATATATTTGGTGAATTAGACAGCATGTGTTCCTCAATAATTCAAGATAGCAACTCTTATGCTAGGGTGCCACCCATTCTCCCCATCTGCTAGAAATACACACACACACCCACAAACACATGCATGTATAACATAATTTGCCCACGCTACGAAGTCAGTGTTTCTACCTCGTAAGGCAAGTACATTTCACTGTGTTTGTGTCACTTCATCCATTTCATCAGTATTTATTTCATCCATATTGTCGTACTTACCCGTAGAGGCACAAAAGCGACGTAAAATAACTAAAATAGAAATAGAGTTTTGGGGTGGGATAAAATACAACCATCTAAAAATAGTAATGCAGTAAAAGTAATAAAATAATGTCCTAGCACAATTGAGTAGCGTTTGATTTGATTTTGATTTGGTGTTTTAAGTCCACTTTATGCACAGTAAGGCTAATCGGGACTGGACCTACAGTTTAAAGTGGGATCCGAACCACTTGTGCCTCCACCGGGTATCGAACCCGGGACCCCTTGATTACAAGGCGACGACGATACCACTGCGCCATCGGGGAGGCCCGTGAGTAGAATTTGACATAATTTCACAGTTCAAACAGCACTTTTCACGGCTGAGTGAAGTTCCACTCCACATCTCCCCTCCATGTTCAAGTAAGATGAGCAGGAAACGTGTTTTTAAGCTGGCCGTTGGAGGTTCCATAGCAATAGTTTATTATGGAATCCTACCGAGAAATCAATAGGTCTGGCAACACTGACGTTGGCCGCTCTGAAGGCTCCTTCCTCCTGTCTTTTTCCCCCACCCGCCAGCGCGATGGGGTCTGCGCAGGTTTCTTTCCTTGTGGTTCCACTATACACGCACCTCGTTCTACAGGCTGCTTCGTTTCTTATCGCACTGGATTGGCCTATACAAATGGGTAAAAATATAACGCGGTGGATAAGAAAATTATAGAAGACACAAACAACACATCATCCTAACCGTTCCACAAGTTTTATATTACAGACTATCTTAACAAACGAAGAATGCACTTGTACATATATATATATATATATATATATATATATATATATATAATTATGAAAGGCACAAAATTCGTATCAACACTTCCTACGAAGAAATTGCCTAAAATATAGTGCAATTTAGTTGCTCGAAAATATTTCTCTAATTTGTGACGATTTTATCTTGATATCAAGCCAGAATCGAAGCAATAAACTCATTAATCTTGAATAATATTTGTGTGCTTATTAAAATAAATAGTGTGCTTTCGTGTGCTAACGAATGCCTAAAAGATAGTACAATTTGGTTGCTCAAAAAATATTTTTTCGATTTGTGGCGATTTTATCTTGATATCAAGCCAGAATCGCCACAATACATTCCTTAATATCTTGATTAATATTTGTGTGCTTATTAAAATAAATAGTGTGCTTTCGTGTGCTAACAAATGCCTAAAAGATAGTACAATTTGGTTGCTCAAAAATATTTTTTTTGATTTGTGGCGATTTTATCTTGATATCAAGCCAGAATCGCCACAATAAATTCCTTAATATCTTGATTAATATTTGTGTGCTTATTAAAACAAATAGTGTGCTTTCGTGTGCTAACGATGTGCAAACGTTTGAGATATAATTTCATAATTTATTAATATGTGGTGATTCCCACTTGAGGCACGTCTTCACAAGAGGGGACAAAATTGTGCGTTACCAGAAACACAACTTTGTTATGACGCAATTTTTCTTTTCACAACAATTATGTTTTTTCTTCCTTCTGTTCGAGTGCAATCGCGCTTGCACTAAAAAATAGTAAATGACTGAATTGGAAGCGCGAGGCCCCTCACAGCGCAAGGCCCTGTGCGGTGGCACGCTTCGCACACCTCTAACGGCGGCCCTGACTGAGCTACCCCGCAGACGTTCTGATGAAGAGACACCTACACAGAACCCGGGACCCCTGTCGTCTAAGCACACTGTGATAAACACTCTGCCACGGAGGTCGGCAACTGTATTTTGTGACAAAGGAATAATACTGAATGAATTTACTTTACTTTGTCACAGGCGCGGATCCACGGGGAGGGCGATAGGGGCGATCGCCCCTCCCAACTGCTCGGTATTTAGATACATTATTCTGTCTAAAATTTTTGCAAATTCAAATGTTCTGTCTTTTATCACCAGGATAAAAAGACTTGAGAATTTTTTTGGTAGTTTAAGTTCACTTTACCCTCATGATAGGCTAATCGGAACTGGACCTACAGTTTAAATATGAATCCGAACCACTGTACAATATGCCTTCAAAGGAAATCGAATTCGAGATCCCTTGGTAATAGGTTTTTGTTTTCTTTGTTTTGTTTACTCCTCTGATCGTTCACTTTACCCTGGCAATGTAGAAATTATGATAACGACATGCAATAGCCATCTATTCCTGTACTGGGCACTTATTTTCGTACAAAGAATCTCTAAAACTTGGAAGTCAGCTTGATTCCTGTTCAGAGTAAGATATGTTGTTTACCAGTGGCAGCGATTGGGTTCGAAAACTGAGGAGGGTGGCAAGCTGCCAAAACTGGGGAGGGGAGGGGGGCAAGTTGCCAAAACTGGAGGGAGGGAAATTTACTTTCCCTTTATAAATGATGTTTAGCACAGTGCGGAAGCAAAAGTAGCAAAATGTTTAAGTTTAAGCAACTGCCCCCTCGCCCACCCCAAAATCGCCGCCGCTGTTGTTTACATAAAACAGTGGAAGTGTAGGTTAAAATTGATTCTTGGAGAGTTAAGGTATCCGACTGAAATTCGTCCCTCCCAACTATAGCTTCTGGATCCGCCACTGCTTTGTCAGGACACAAAATTTCAAAGTATTTCACTATTCACTTCACAACGAAAATGAGCAATCTCCCATTTCACTTGAAAAATGCTATATTCCTCTTTTATAGTATTTTTCTTACTCCAACAAGGCTTAGGCAGTGATACGGTTATCTGAAACTTTTTCCAGAAACTTACTTTTCTTCAAGGCAACAGAAACAGACTCATAGGCGACCTAAAGTGCACACGATTCCCTCCTCCAGCAAGCAATATGTTTTTTATATTTATTTAAATTTCAGAACTAACCTGTTGATACGTTCTATGGTACATTTACTTCACGCGTCGTATTATTTTACTATTAATATTAACTTAATAATACTCAGCGGTGAACGATGAGACTCGGTGAAGTACACAGACTCCTCTCAGGTACAGGGATAGTGTTAGGCAGAGACAATATTCACAGCACAGAGAAATAAAACCACATTACTGCCGTATATATAAATTGAAAAGTTTTATTTTTATTTAATGCAATTATAATGCAACTATACTTGAGACGAAGGCGAGGATTTCGCTTTGTCGATGAATTGACTCAATTAAAACGCATAAAACTCAATGCGTGGCTATCGGCAAGCCTATGATTGCATAGACCTAGCTTGCGCCCCGAACTACCACACCAAGAGATATGCAATGATAACTGAGCCAATATTTACTCTTTAACCTTTTATTTCTAGATTAATCTTTAGGCTAACTTTATTATTTGATGTGGAATGGTTGCAGTATTGTGCATATCATCAATGCATGGCTATCGGCGTACCTATGTTCACATAGGCCTAGCTTGCGCCCCGAACTACCATACCAGGATGTATGCACAACACCGAGGAGTTCTTTTTAAGTTTAAAAGCTTCGTCGATCCGTGGCGAAAGTGTGTTCATTCTTACGCGACATCCTCGCTTTTATACTATTTTCGAGAACACAGATTAAAGTACAGATGAATCATTCACTATCTACAAAAAGATACTATCAACAAAACTGACATCTATACATCTTTAGAAATACAAATTCGTATAGTGCACTCTTGCAAACATGAAGATACATTAAACTACTCATAACAGAGCATAAAATACAATAAACATTAAACAAAAGATATATATTACAAACAAGGTGCAATATTACATAGAATAACAAGGAAATTACGCTTTCTTTCACAAAATAAATATATTAGTGACATATTTTCCACTGGTGACGTCACATAAAAATATGAATCATATCATCTGCCCCTTCCTTTCGGAAACTAAGTTTCAGGAAGGAAGTTATCTACCTGGAGGAAACTTAGTTTTAAAGTACAAACTCTTTCCTTTTATCCTCCGAAAAACGCACCAGTTTTACGTTATCCAAGTTAACCTTACCATATAATTCTTTAGTCCTTGGAATTAGCAATGTCACAACATTATTTTCCACTTTGTCCACTAGATAAGGTCCTATCCACAACATAAATAACTTTTGAATGGTCCTATCTAGTGAGGAGCTTAAGGAATGGTTTTTAACCATCACGAAGTCTCCAACTGTCACTGTCTTGGCGTTTCCCTTCTGTTTTAAATTCTTCGACAGCTTCTTCTTCTCCCTGACTTGGGCTAAGAATAATTTGGACTTCCAATCCGGTTGGGCTTCTTCCCGTTCGGGCCAATTGAAATGGGTTAGGATCTCTCTGGGTATGGGATGGTTGAAGAATAGTTCAGCAGGTGAATATCCAGTAGTCTCAGAAATGGAATAATTAATTAACCAAACAACTTTTGATATGTATCGAGACCAAGTCTGATGTTCTCGATAACAAAATAAACGAAGTAATCTGACTATCTCTTGATTTGCTCGTTCTACCATGTTCCCCTTTGGATTGTAAGCTGTTGTGCAAACATGATGGATACCAAGCTTTTTGGTAAATTCGTGCCACTGCTTAGAGGTAAACTGAGCTCCTCTGTCGCTCAGGGTAAACGTAACGTTTGGATAGTGAGCAAAATATCCTCTCTGAAGCGTGTTTATAATTTCTGTGGTGCTGGCAGTCCGTAAAGCATATGCGGAGACAAAACGTGTACCCACATCAAGAAGGCTCAAGATGTACTGGTATCCATTAGACCGAGGAAGCTTCCCAATCAAGTCCAGAGAAAGCATCTCATGAGGTTGCTTGGGACTGATATGAAGGGTCTCTTTGAGTATCCCCAATTTGTCTGGTTGGATTTTGATAGCATCTCCAGATATACTTGTCTACATCCTACAACTCTAGTTTTGTTTCTCCCAGTGAAATCAGTCAGCCTAACATCTGGACATGTTTGTAACTGCAATGACGGCAGCTTCTCTTTAATCTTCTTCCAAATGGCGTAGCTCATGAGATTACATTCGCTGCCAGTGTCCAGAACACAAATAAAATCGACGCCTGTTACAGTTGCCTTAATTAACGGAGCCCTGGGTAAATTTTCCTTTCTAACTGCCTGTTGTAGTGCTCTATCTAAACTTTGTTCTCCTTCATTGAGAGTCAGCACAACAAAAAGATGATTATCTTCACTATTTATAACGCTGTCATCGGTTCCCAGAGAAGTCCAAGATTTTAGCCCAACCGTGATCGGGAACGAAGAATTCACGTTGGGCGACTGGCTAAATCCGACTGCATACCACTCGGATTAGCACTGGTCGATGGTGCCCAACAAAAGTCTCTTGTTATGTCGACGCTTTGACGTTGCTCGTTCGTCAAACGTGAAGCAGAAGGTTCAAACGGAGGCGCCGTCGCTCTGAAGTTACTGGGTTCAGAGGCGTTACGTGAAGAGTCACGGGAATGGTCTTCTGGATCAGATCTGGAACGACGCGGCCCACGTGCGTAGTTGTTCCTGCCATCCCTTCTAGGAGGATTACGTCGTCTGTTGTAATTGGAATATCCATTCCTCTGGTTCTGCATAACTTGTCTGACTCTGGGTTGTTGGTTTCCAATTCTATTTTGTCTGGGAGCATTTCCCTGGCCTGCACCTTCCCTATTCCACACAGGCTTCCAACTGTCCTGCTCTTCAAGCACCTCGAATCTTTTCAAAAAATCAGCAAGCTGTCGTACAGTTCGAGGAGAGTTAGCCAAACTCAGGCTGCGGGCTCTATATGGAAGCTGAGAGATAATTAAATTCACTATCTCTGGTTCTACATAACGGGCAGACAGATTGCGGTAGGCTGAGTAAATGGACCATGCGTATTCTTCCATACTCATACCAAACTGCTTTGAATATCGACGAGATCTCACTGCCGTCAGCTGCCTCTCTTTGGCCTCTTCAGAAGCATATTGTTTGCGAAAACGGCGGCAGAAATCGGAATAGGACCTGAACTCCAACTGATTTGCTCGAAACCAATGCTCAGCCTGGCCTTTGAATAACCGAGGAATAATTTCCAATCGGTATTCGTATGGAACTTGCATTAAATCAAAGTTGATATTGAGTTCTTTTAAATACTGTTCAGCATTCTGGGCTTCCAGGTCTCCCTTGAACTTGGACAAGGAATTAAGGTCTGCCATCCTTGGGGTTCCTGTCGTCGTTGATCGCTGAGTTCGCGGTGGTGACTCATCTGACCCGCTTCTCACATTTCCATGCCTTCGTGTTCGCTTCCTGATATTCGCTTGATCCTGAGAGTCCGAGCTGGTGCTGGAAGAGGAGGAACTGCGATCTTTCTTCCTTGCTAGACGTTTCCTCTTTGCCCCTTCTTCAAAACGACGATGCCGTGCCCTGGGAGATTCACGCTCTCTGTAACCTCTATCATCGCCCGAGAGACTAAAGGTAGGTGGAACTGCAGAGGCCACTTCATTAGCTCTTGAATCAGCAGTAACTCGTGGGCGACATACTTGTTTGTCTTCTCTAGTTCTCTCTCCACCTGTTCTGTCCATCGCTTCATTTAGTTCAATGTTAATGGTTGGTAACACTGCACTCTCAGCAACCGCAGACGGGTGACCAGCTGTTCGAGATCCAGTTTCTGTTTCCGTTTGCCGGGAAACGTGCATAGTCTCTAACTGATTCGTAAGTTGTTCTACCTGAGTCTTTATTTCCTCAACATCCTTGCTTCTTTGAGACACAACGACGGAAATCTGACTAATATTTTCTTGGACCTCAGCCCGGAACTGTATTTTGTCAGTCTCGGCCTCGGTCAATATCTGTTCCATCGTCAGCTGTTTTTCAATAATCTTATTGCACTCCTCAGTAAATCTCGAATTAATATCCTCTACATCGATGCGAACACTTTCCGTGGCTTTATTAACATCGGCTGCCAAGCTACGCCGGAACTCATCAAAGTCCATCTCTCTAGCCTGCCGAATTTCTTCAGAGAATCGGGCCCTAGTATTCTCGTTCTCAGACTTTAGTTGTTGTATTTCACAGGCCATCTCGCCTATTTCAGCTCTTAAAGCTTTCATAGATTCATCGTGCTGCTTACCGATATCATCCTTTAATAGCGCACATTGTCTACAGATATCAGCTTTCAGTGCTTCAGACTGTTTGCTAATATCAGCCTTCAAGTTATTAATGGAATCAGCTTGCTGTTTAATGTCAGCCTGCAATGTTTCAGACTGTTTGCTAATATCAGCCTGTAATGTTTCCATACTTTCAACTTGCTGCTTGCTAATTCCTTCAATCATGGCTTTTAAAGCTTCAAACATATTTAATGGATCAGAGGTAATAGTTGTAGACAATGATTCACATTCTTTACAAACGAAATCGGTAGCTTCGTGGCTTTCAGATCGAACATCTAAGCCACAACATTCATAATGTAGAAACTTTGTACATTTCTTGCACACAAATGTGGGTTTATCTTTATCAACGTTCCGACAACAATCGGGAACATTAAGCTCTGAACTAGAAGCAAGATTTTTATTTGCGCTACGCGAATGTTTTCTTTCCATTTCAACGAAGTAGTTCTGTGCTTTTCTACAAATATAAAAGTTTAGTGCTCTTGCACAATGAATTTCAACTTTAAACAATTGTCTTGCCCTTGTACACTACAGAATCGAGCCAACACGTTGAGCTGCCATTTGATACGTTCTATGGTACATTTACTTCACGCGTCGTATTATTTTACTATTAATATTAACTTAATAATACTCAGCGGTGAACGATGAGACTCGGTGAAGTACACAGACTCCTCTCAGGTACAGGGATAGTGTTAGGCAGAGACAATATTCACAGCACAGAGAAATAAAACCACATTACTGCCGTATATATAAATTGAAAAGTTTTATTTTTATTTAATGCAATTATAATGCAACTATACTTGAGACGAAGGCGAGGATTTCGCTTTGTCGATGAATTGACTCAATTAAAACGCATAAAACTCAATGCGTGGCTATCGGCAAGCCTATGATTACATAGACCTAGCTTGCGCCCCGAACTACCACACCAAGAGATATGCAATGATAACTGAGCCAATATTTACTCTTTAACCTTTTATTTCTAGATTAATCTTTAGGCTAACTTTATTATTTGATGTGGAATGGTTGCAGTATTGTGCATATCATCAATGCATGGCTATCGGCGTACCTATGTTCACATAGGCCTAGCTTGCGCCCCGAACTACCATACCAGGATGTATGCACAACACCGAGGAGTTCTTTTTAAGTTTAAAAGCTTCGTCGATCCGTGGCGAAAGTGTGTTCATTCTTACGCGACATCCTCGCTTTTATACTATTTTCGAGAACACAGATTAAAGTACAGATGAATCATTCACTATCTACAAAAAGATACTATCAACAAAACTGACATCTATACATCTTTAGAAATACAAATTCGTATAGTGCACTCTTGCAAACATGAAGATACATTAAACTACTCATAACAGAGCATAAAATACAATAAACATTAAACAAAAGATATATATTACAAACAAGGTGCAATATTACATAGAATAACAAGGAAATTACGCTTTCTTTCACAAAATAAATATATTAGTGACATATTTTCCACTGGTGACGTCACATAAAAATATGAATCATATCACTGTCAATCAACTTGCTTAGTCGTTCCCTCGCCTTAAGAGTGGCCTGGAGGTTGGCATTAAAGTAGTTTCCTGGCCCGATGCGATACAGACACACCTAGCGACATATCAGGGGACTAGGAATTCTTTTCGGCTGTCCTAAACCAGAGGCCAGAGAACCTTCCTCCCTTCACCACCCCCTCCCCTCCTCCTTGACTCCCGCAGTGAGGTTTCCAGGAAAAGGGCACCCACCTGTTTCTTTTCATTCTGATTTCCGACGCTAAAATATCTCCACTTGCAAAGCAATTCGCATTTCACTGCATCAGTGTTGCCAGGTCTACTGATTTCGCAGAAGATTTCCTGATTTTCAGCACGATCTACTGATCTCCTGACAAGTTTCAGGAAAATGTGGAAATCTCCTGATTTTTTGCTTCCATAAATATTTATAATGAACAAATATTTTAAAAAAATCGAAAGTTGATTTAAAATTTACATATTCAGCTGATGGAAGGCAAGGACCCATGAATATTCCGCAGAGAGAGAGAGAGAGAGATAGGTGGGGGAGGATGGTCATACCAGGCTTGATGACACTGGGTAAGACCCACGGCTTCTTGAGCCATTTGTGCATTGGGAATTCCAAGGCGGGTGTCCTAACTTTCCCCATTGAGGTTTTTGTCAAAGGGGAGGAAACTGATTGCAACTAAATATCAATGTTACCACCCACACATACGAACAAGTATTCAGTTTTATGGTAATGTTTATTGCAAATGCTAGATACAGGTTCAGGTTTTTAACTCTGATAAAAAAGGGAATCCACATTACGAATGCAGCCAAAGGTTATGGTTACAAAAGCTCTTAGTAAACTGTCGATTGATTGATTTGGTTTATTTTACTTCGCATTTCTGCCACTTTTGGCTAATCGCGAAGACGAGGATGAGTGATGTTATGATGAAATTGATGAAGGGACAACCATTCCCAGGCCGAGATTCGATCCCGAGACGGGATCCCTTATGTCATAGCTCTGTGCTAACCACTCAGCCACGGAGATTGGCTTAGTAAACTGCTGTTGCAGACTTATACGTCGCAGTTTTATTTTTCCTTAATCATCTCTTAACTTAGAAATAATAGTTCATGTTTTTATAGCGTTGTTTTTTTTAAGCTATTTCTGAGGGTAACTACTACGAACTACAATTCCTCTTATGTCCCTTTATACCCAATATGACGGTAGAAATTTCTTTCCAGATTTTATACCAGGTAATCCTCGAATGCAAAAGGATGATTTAATTAATATTTACATTGTCTGGAGTGACTGGGATAGAATTTGAAGAAAAAACCTGCGACTTGGGCCCCGGGTTCGAATCCCGGACTGGGACTGGGATATTTCGGGGGTTCAGGCATGATAGAATATTTGTGAGAGATGAACAGAAAATCGAGGTCGGATTTTTTTCCAGCAATGTCACTGCTTTTTGCAATGTGTAGGGGCAGTGCCGGCGATTAGGGGAGGCAATCCTTGCATCCCTCAGTTTTGGCACCCGATCATCGCCACTGGTTGGGGGAAACTGTACCTTTACCTTAGGTGAATTAAGGGGGTGGGGATATCGTACCCCTTGAAGTGCAAATTTATAATAACATTTGTATCAACATAACAGTAATAAATTTGTTTTGACTTCTAAAATTAACAATTAACGTTCAATAATGATAGTGGAAAGCTTTTCCCACTCTAACCCCCCCCAGAACGTTGATAATCCGCTATTATTAGTTCTTCTGATTTTTTAAGCAGATCTCCTGATTTTTCAGGGGACGATCTCCCGATTTTTAAAAATCTGACCTGGCAACGCTGCACTGCATGCTGGCTGACTCTTGCATGGAGCGAGAAGAGTGGCATGCTCTTGAGACAGAACCTTCATCACTGAAGTTTTGATCGAATAAATTTGGTTGATTACAGTGGCTACTATAATTGTGTTGAATTTTCTTGTTGAGGTTGGAATTATCAATTGAGAGTAAAGAAGGAGGTAGAGAATATCAGTTGAAAGAAAGTATTTTTTAAGGGGGTGTTTTTTATACAAAATCGATATATAATAATAATAATAATAATAATAATAAGGCAAAAATTAGTAACAATTATTATTTCAACTATTAACGAATAGAGTCCCTTTAATAATTAGAGAAGGGCAGGAGCGAAACTACCTGGAATTTTAAAAGAGGAAACGTGGACATGCGTAATAACATATGGAAAAACTGAAAAGGAGAAAGACGGACAAAAGAATGTAACAAAATGTACAGTAGTAACAAAGATGTCAGGAAACAATAGTTTAATATTGAACTTACACTTTGATGAAGTAGTTTTCTTTGTTATGATCTGAATTAAGTCCCTTTGCACAGCTCTCAACGTTGGAGTTCACAGAAGCTTTAATCGGCCAAGGTTGATTGATTTTGTTTATTTTACTTCGCCTTTCTGCCACTCTTGGCTAATGATGATATGATGAAATTGATGAAGAGACGCTCACAAAGGACACGTATGCCCAGACCGGATTCGAACCCGGTACCACTGGCGTCGTAGCGAAATGAGATAACCACTCCGCCACGGGGGTCGGCAAGGGTGGGGACAAACTCTCAGTGGTGATGTGAATCCCCTGTGGAAACATATGACCAGTTGCATTGAACAAGTTCCTGCATCACATTAGTTGCTCTCTCCTATTGTGATTTTTCCCAATGTTAATTGATTGCTTCCCAACTGAAATTTCAGTCCAACTAATTATAGTATGATCTTGAAGATCAGCACTATACGTGTTACAAAGTACTCTTAAAAAATTCCCAGTGAATTGGTCCAAATAAAGTGACAGAATTTCGAGGAGATGCCGAGCCTCTGTGGACCCACACACGGCTACGCCAATGTACGTAATTAAGTAAACACGTAGTGCTACAGCCCCTGAGGGCCAGGGCCCACCTACCGACTGGCGGCCTCACTTCCAGTCCCACCAGTTACGTGCGATCATCACGACAAACCCCTAATCTTTGTTGTAGGCTTCCGTGACTCGTTCGTAGCTTCCCAATTTCCTCACGATGGTGGGTGGCCACCATGGCCGTATTTAGAGGGGGGGGGTTTCTAGGGTTCAAACCCCCCCCGAAACTTCTGACATGTTGGATTAATGGAAGTTCAGAAACCAAAATATGTAACAAATTTTCAATTTTTTTTCGAAGCATCACAAAAATACATGGAGACAATGTTGAAACGATCGAGCTAGGATTTCATACATTTGGAATTCTGAAACTTGAGTGAAACAGGATTTATTCTCAGAATCGTAGCCCACCCGCGACACCTCCATTATCACTTCTGTTGTCATCTTTCCAGTGTTGCTCCCGCGTCACAAGGAATATAGACTGAAGATTCCCTTATGATTGTCCCAAAATTCCCTTTCCAGCTTTTAAATTCCCTGTCCGATAAAGTCGAAAATCCCCCTTGATAGGAGTTCAAACCTAGGATCTCCAGTTTTGTAGCGCATTTAGTTCGCGATTGAAGTTACAATCCATGCACCAGGCTAAGTTTTTAAAAAGAATAACTGGTTCCACACTTTTCAAAATTCCAAAAATTTAATTTTAAAGTCAAACAACAAAAGCTTTATGACTAAAATTTCCATCTAACTTTTCAAGCCTTTCTCTTGAAGGTATCTAAAGTCTAATGATGAAGTATAATAATTGTGCATTTCAGTACACACTGTATGAAACGTAAAAAAAAAAAAAGAAACTTGTGCTGGATCTGCTGGATTGCGTAAGCCCCCCTCAAGGATATAACAATAATATAATAATTATTATTATTAGTATTATTATGGAATAAAATTGTTTTATTATTATGAAATTTTAATTATTATTGTACAATTATTGTTATTATTTCTATTATTCAAATTTCTGGCGACGCCCATGGGAACAATTATGAATGAACACCCCCCCCGAATTTTTTTCCTGCCTACGGCCATGGTGGCCACCGGTCCCATACACAGGCCGAAATCTCAGCAGAAAAGTTGTTACTCTTCCCTCAGGAGACTCGAGCCTGCGTGCGTCCCGTAGACGGAGCCCAAAGCATGATGCATCAGACCATGCAGTCACGATGCAGAACAGCAGGCCCGTAGCCAGAATTTTATTTCGGAGGAAGGCTCATCCTTTATCAGCAGCTGCTATCTAAGGGCGAAAAAGTGGGGAATAGAACCCCTGAAGATGAATTTCTCAGTATATTACAAGTTATTGTACAAGATGTTTAATGTATGTAAAATTAATCACCGTTATACCCTGTTTTAATTACATATTTGTAGGATTTCGGAACGGTCTTCAGTCTCACCCCCCCCCCCCCGCCCCGGTCACGAGCCTTCGGGGGAAAAATATACATATGTGCTGATCCCTTATTCTGATTGGCGTTTTAAGAATAGAATTCCCTTCAGAGCATCTCTAAGACATGGTCTTTTAAAAATCAGTTCTAGAGAAGAAACCTTGTCCAATTCACGTTTTCAACTTGTTTCCGTGTGTAGTTTTTAAAGAAGAGGAAAGTTATCACAAATGGTAATCTGGTGAACAAGATCGACGTCGAATATGTAATTGAAACCAAAATTTTAATGTACGTACCACGATGTTTTTACTGACTGAAAAGTATTTGTTTCCTAATTCTGATTGAGCAGAGGGGCACCAGCCGCCACCAACCCTATGCTAATCGTTTGAGTATCTTGAGTTTCTGTTACTTTATATACAGATAGACTAATCGGGACTGGATCTACATTTATAGTGGGGTTGAACTAACTATTAGGCGTCCACCGGATACCAAACTCGGGACATTTCAAGGGTCACCTTTACCATTATGCTATAGGGGATGCAAAATATATCTGAAACTAAGAAGAAATTTTGAATGGAATGTAGAATGTAGCAGGCACCGTTCACACTGAGGGGGAAGAATACAGGAAATTCTCCCTCCCCTTTCCTAACCTGTAAATCTCTAATTTGATTCTCAGCGAAGGCAAGAATTTTATCCAATATTTTATATCACTTTTGTTATTGTTAATAAAGAATTCGAAGTAATAATTTGTCTTTAAATCTCAAGTTAGCAAGTCAGCCAAAATTATGTTTTTATACTAAATTTTACATTAATTGAAGATTTGCAAAGAAACAGTAAACCTTTTTGTTGGTTGGTTGATTTAGTGTTATAAGTCCACTTTATGCACAGTAAGGCTATTCGGGACTGGACCTACAGTTTAAAGTTGAATCCGAACCACCATGTGCCTCCACTGGGTATCGAACCTGGGACCCCTTGTATACAAGGTGATGACGCTACCACTGCGCCATCGGGGAGGCCAATGTAAACCTCTTCGTGATCGTTCCACTCCAAAAACAGATGTTTCTGTAAGAGCCACATCAAGTTTATGCTTGGAAGTAGTGATGTTCTATGACACACACACACACACACACACACATATATATACATACACACACACATGTATATGTAAGCAACGACAATATTATTATAACTTGGAGAGGATGTGATTTGCGAGCGGAACAAGCATGGGAATTTAACGAAGTTTCCTTGCGAATCATCAATTATGTATGCATGTGTGTATAAGTTAAGTTAAAATAAGTACGGTTACATTAAATTAATTAAAGTAGTATTAATTGACATATTCAAATTCATTAATATATTTTTATTATATGAATAGGTAAAAAGGCGGTATAACGATAGTGATATAACATCATGTATTCATTATCTACCTAAGGTCGGCAAAATTTGTAATAAAAATAAATAAAGGAACTGTCCTGGCAAGGAAATTAATGTGAAGTAGATAAAGAATTGAATATTTATTGAATATCAAAAAAGGACGTTAGATTCAATTGACGAAAAGTAAAATTCCTGGTAATATTTTATGCATATTGTTATACGTAGTATATGTACCGCCGAAGCGAGTAATAAATCTTCTTTGGTACTATCGTTCAAAGTCGTATGATCCCAATATAATCCTTGCCTTGCCTTCCAATAAGTTCTGCGAAAATAAGTAACCATGTATTAAATAAGTATATTTTCATTATTTAATTGTAGTTATTATATTATTTAGTTATTTTCATTATTTTGAACTTAATAAGTCTTTCAAAATACGTCCTCGGCGGTAAGGTTCGATATAAAGTGTCGCTGATTCCAATTCACGGTAAATATGCTCTGCTTCTCTACACCTAAACATACACAAAGGGATGGTCTTCCTGCTTTCTTGGTTTCTTGCCTGGTAAAGAGGCAATAATTCAAGCAGTGACAGCTAAGAGACCTTTGCCGAGGAGGAGACGGAACCCAGCTCTGCAGAGGATTCAAACACCCGCGCGAACTAGCCCTCTCCGTCAGCCTGGGGCAATTTTGCAACAGAGGCATGTAGTGGCCAAGTGGCGAACCGCTTGCGATTTCAGAACATGCTGGCGGCCATATCTTTCGCCGTTGATAATACATGAGTTTTTTAAACAATCATTTTGGGCTGTGCAAGTGTCTTTTGAAAGAAAAGCCCATTCTAGATTGGTCATAAAAAAATTGAGCATTACGTTAGTATGCATCATAATGGCCACTTTCGTTTGTGCTACCCGCAAATCGCAAAATTATTCTGTGCTTATTTACGTATTTTCTTATGGGAAATTGAAAAAAAATAATGCAATTTGTGCAAATTTATCAAATCGAAATTGCATAAATGTGTCATGTACTCAAAGTTTCATAAAGTAAGTTCACATCTACTTCGTGTTTTCCGGCAAATTTTTGTCCTAAAACTTTATATCCAACAAAAACAAAACAAAAAAAAACATGTTAAATTTAAGTGCTTTTCACGGCGACCTTCGCCTACCTCCACCGCCCTCTTAATGGATTGCAAGAGTAGCGAAAATTGAAATAGGCAATCTGGTGAAGTTTGGATGAGTCGCGGCTTGTTTCATGAGAAAATTATTATTATTATTATTATTTTAATAAAAATAATGTTAATAATAATAATGTTACTAATAATGTTATTATAACATTATTAATATTATTGTTATTATTGATTTGCTTTATTTTACATCGCTTCTTGTGCCACTTTTGGCTAATTTGCGAAGATGGAGATGAGTGATGGCATGATGAAAATGATGAATGGATACTAGCAAACATCCATTCTCAAGCCGGGATTCGAACCCAGGACTAACATTATTATTACTATTAGTAGTGGTAGTATCGAAGACGTTATTATCCTCGTAAATTACGCAAAAAAGGGTTTGCAGTTTGTGCTAAAGCATTTTTGATCGAACAAACGATTTGAATTATTTTTAACACGTTCAATTTCATATTAATAACGGAAATCAAGCACAGAAAATGCTTGATAAATGCATTCCAAGTATAATTCTTCTTTACATTAATATAACTTTCATGCACGTTCGCATACATGCAACGTGGAGTGACTAAATTGTGTACGTATTCAAAGTTTCTTTAATAAATATATATACAGCACAGCATATATTATTTAAATACATTACACAACCAATTCATTCATCTCACAATAGACCAACAGCAAAAATTACATAAATTGTCTCTCAAATGTGCATGCTTCTTTTCCTCACTTACAATTATGTATTATTCTTTACCAGATTCACAAGAATAAAGCACCTAAATTGTAAAAAATATATAAGTAAATAATAATAAATTTAGAATAAAATTTGTTTATTCATTACTTTAGTAATTATTTATTGTATAACATTTATAACAGTTATAGTTATTATTATTATTTCTACTATTCTACTTTTATTACTAGCCTTTACCCCCTACAAAAATTTGACTTCACAATGTCGAAAATTATACATTTTACTGTTGTAAATTCAATGTTTATAATTTATGTAAGCTTTATTTCAACTTGAAGAAGTCTTACTAACACGAAACTATTTGTAGAAGATCAACATTGTCTTGGAAAAGACTACTATTTTCCCGTAAATCTTCATCCAAAGGATCAGGGAACTTGCCAATCTTTTCTAGGCACCTTTGATTCTCTATATCACTCAAAAGTTTCAAGTGATACATTTTGTATCCGATCTTTTATAAGGAAATATGTTCAGTGACGATCTGTATTCCACTTATTTACATCGGAAAATTGCCCAAACCGGAAGTTCTTTCCCCGCCATCTATAATAGAATTGTCTGATCAATTATTTTTTGTTTACTCAGGAATAAACCCCATAGTTTTAAGATTGTTTGTTGTAACCCGAAACAAAAAAGGACGAAAATATGGGGGGAAATGTCTGCTTAATATAAAGAAAACATATGTTAATATTAAGTTATCGGATAGGGCATAGTGTATAATAATATATATCATGCGCTTACTCACTTAATACATTTATTTCTTGGTAGTGTCTGCTGTCACGTTCTTTTTCTGCTGGAACCTCAAAAAAGATACTCGTGGCGGCAGACTCGGTCTTTGTCTTATCGTGATTTCATCATGCTATGTATGCAATTACGTCTGTAACACATACTGTGAAGTTGTAGCGATTACTTTCACAAAAATGTTTTAAGATTATGTCACTTAGCACTCTTCTAATAATAAACCTAAATGTTCTCGTAGTTAGGTTAGGTTCTGCTAGCATTAAAATAATATCGCTAAATGCTTTCTAAAGAAAAAGGTTCTAAATTACCTGTACATTCATTCCCACTAATCATAAACTTGCATTTCTCTCTTCTCAATCTGTTCTAAGATTTGTAGCATCCTCTTAGCAGACGAATTACGTGGCAGGAGCAAATTTGAAGCTTATTCTTACTGCTGACACGTGCGTGGTAGCAGACTCGGCCTTCTTTCTTTGTAATTTGGTGAATTTTTCCGATTCCTACTCCCGACGTTGAATTACACATACTCGCAAGTCGCAACAAGAGGAAACATAAAAGCGTAGTGTAAAAATCTAAATATTTTGTATTATAGACCCATGGCAGCTAGGGACGACCCAAATTAAATTACGTCAATTTTAGTACTCTTTGTGCCTAAACTATACTAGCCCGTCCGAGCTACCCTGCTGTTGCGCTTTAATATATTAATTCTTAGGTTCAGGAGAATGTAATTTTCGGAAACATATGACTTGCTACATAATCTTAATGGTTTGCTAAATACATTTTTGTGATCGATTTACACGAGAAATTCTTACCTTCGTTGAAAATAACGTTTGAATAGCCATCCTATCGCGCTTCAATGTAAAGCTTAGGGCAACCAGATGACGAACGAAATTCTTTAGGGACACAACAGGGAAAGTTTGGGCGCTGTAGTTTGGCATTGAACATGGGCAGCGTCCGAACTTTTCGAAATATTCGATCATGAATTTACTAATATGTCAATCGAAATCAATCGTAGTAGT
Organism: Lepisma saccharinum; assembly: GCF_977018435.1. Classification (NCBI taxonomy): domain Eukaryota; kingdom Metazoa; phylum Arthropoda; class Insecta; order Zygentoma; family Lepismatidae; genus Lepisma; species Lepisma saccharinum. Next base: position 85,447,919 of record NC_139230.1, read on the forward strand.
ATGTCTATGATCGAAACACGAGAGCGCTGAAAATTTGCTCTCATTCATTGGAAACATGATTGGAAATAAGATGGCAACGCTGGTAAGAAATCTCGTCTCGTAAATGTGTAAACAGTAGGATATCCAGCATTTTAACGTCATGTTTAAATCGACAAGAATTCGCTTGTCAGTATTTAATAATATCGGTAAAATATGTCATTGGATCTCCCGAGGATTGTTACCTTTCTTCCTATAATTAGGAAACCATTTCGAAATATTACAGGTACCGGTATGTTTATAATCTACTTTGTCCGTTTTATGATATTTACAAATATTTCTATTTCTAGAAAAATACGTGAATGAAGTTGTAAATTTATCAAAGTTTATGTGTTTGTCTATTAAAACATTTGAAAAGCATACAATGTGCACGTAAAATACTTTGTCAACCTTGCGTAGCGGCAAAATTTGAAGGAGTTTCTGTTACGTGCCAGGAAAGAAATTACTTGAAATTGGAAAAGTTAGAAGCCAAGGTACATTGTATCCGTGATTGGATATCGAAATAATTTTCAAGTAGAAGTGTTGAGTCCCGTTTACGGGCGTCTTCATCCTCCTTCCTCTCGAAATTATTGTGACTTACTTTCATTCCTTGCAGATTTACTGTTGTAGAAGCGATATCAAACAGTTTTCACAGCGAATAGGTGCTGTGAAATATATTTTGGCATATTTCATGCATTAAAAGCTACATGAACCAGGGAAATCCATACATAACAACAATTACGAGTGAATGAAGAACAAAATTCTGTGCATGGAAGGAAGCTCGAACCTGAATACCAAACCTAACCGCAATCGCAGTAAAGAAAAACATTAGGTAAATGTTTACTATCCTTCGGACACCTATGGGGCTATGTGTCAATGGTTCGTGGGGCTATGCGAGAATGGTGTGTGGGGCTACGAATATTTTTTTCGAAACCAATTTTTAACTATTCTCACTTATGCGTGGCCCTACCTAACCTAACCTTACCGGAAATGGTTCGTGGGGCTATGTACGAAATCTGTCCGAAGGATAGTAAACAAGTACCAAAACATTAATTTAGGAAAGGAGATCGAACCCACGGTAAAATTTTTGTATCCCCAAAACGTATTTCTTCAATTTTACAGGAGAAAGTACTTACCGAAATGGCTTTATTTATACTTTAGGAAGGTGTTGGAAGTTTGTTTTCACCTCGTTGAAATTTTTTTGCCGGTAAATCATGTAATTTTCGACATTAATGTCACTCCGATGCACGAAAGCTGTTCCCTTGATGTCCGTCTACTACGTGAACCAAATATTTGCGAGCGTTTCATGATGTAACAACCGGTCAGTGTTTCCAAATACACGGTTTTGTAACTGTGTAACAGTTCTAGAACGTAAATAAACGTGAGTTACTGTTCATCATTTCTGATTACGAACTTGCGACAACATGACGTGCACATAATCAGTGGCGTGCTCAATGTGAGGTTGATGGGGGCTATAACCCCCCCTTTCGCCCAGTATCTCTAAGGCTATTTATGAATGGTTCGTGGGCTATTTATGAATGGTTCGTGGGGCTATCCGTGAATGGTTCATGGGGCTATTTATGAATGGTTCGTGGGGCTATATATGAATGGTTCGTGGGGCTATATATGAATGGTTCGTGGGGCTATCCGTGAATGGTTCATGGGGTTATCTGTGAATGGTTCATGGGGCTATTCGTGAATGGTTCATGGGGCTATTCGTGAATGGTTTGTGGGGCTATTCGTGAATGGTTTGTGGGGCTATCCGTGAATGGTTCGTGGGGCTATTTATGAATGGCTCGTGGGGCTATTTATGAATGGCTCGTGGGGCTATTTATGAATGGTTCGTGGGGCTATCTGTGAATGGTTTGTGGGGCTATTTATGAATGGTTTGTGGGGCTATCCGTGCATGGTTCGTGGGGTTTTCGAACCCGAAAAAAATTTCTAATTTTGAAAAACAAATTTAACTATGTTTCCTAACCTAACAGAACCTAACCTAACCTTGCCGTGCATGGTTCGTGGGGCTATTTATGAATGGTTCGTGGGTCTATCCGTGCATGGTTCGTGGAGTTTTCGAACCTGGAAAAAATACAAAATCAGTAACACGAAAGTTGGTATTTTTCTATGAAGAAGGGTGCAACACTGCATAACCACTCATCATGGACTACGCTAGTCAAGATTTCTCCGCCATATCGCGTGTAACGCAAGCAAAAGCGAACAAAATAAAAATACTCGATATTTCGAAAATTGAGATTATTTGCCTGCAAAAAACGAAACGCGAAATAGAAGAATCCTTACGAATGCAGAATATGTAAGTATCAATGTGAAAAATACGAAAATAAGGGAATTAGAGATGTTTGGTGGTTACCGAAATTTTAATAAACGGATTTATCCGTTTTAATGCGAAAACATGTCGTTTTCTGCGAAAATCTCTGTCCGACACGCTGTTTCTGCTGCCGCCATTTGCTTTCTGCACGAGAGTACAATGTTCCGTGTGTTAAGATGATGCAACCCCATAGTCAGTGTTTCAGCCTCGCCGTGTTTTCACTAGAACATGACTTGTAGAGTATTTTTTTTTTTAACTATGCTTGCCTAACCTAACTTAACCTAACCTTACGGAAAATGGTTTTTGGGGCTAACGTCAATGGTTTGTGAGGCTAGCATCAATGGTTTGCGATGTATTAGCATAATTTTTAATCCAGGCATGAAAGTAGGTATTTTCCGGTAAACGAGGTTGCAACACTGCATAAATCCACAAAACACATTCACAACGTGCCCTGTACCAGTACGCTATCGCCTGCCATAATGTATTACAGAATTGAAATAACAAGTAACAGTAAGTACTCGTAAATGTAAGAAATAGACATTATCTTAGTTAGAAATGCATTATTCCACCTTAGGAAATGTTCCGCATTCCAAAATAATACATTAGCAATGTAAAAAAGTGTGATATATAAGATTTATAGGTGTTTCCCTTATACTATAATAGTACTGACTACAATGCTAAATACTCACAATAAAGAGGCATACTGAATATTTACTACTTCTTTCTTCCAGAATAGTGTTTCTTCCTGTTCATTCCCAACTGGATGTTTTGTTGACAGCTGGAATTTGTAGAATATTGCTTAGGAAATGGACTAGTGCTGTTTGCAGATGTTGGTTATCATATATTTTTCAGAATTCAGTGTTTGGTAATGGTTCCGATTGTTTTATGATTTTTTTCAAATTATCCTAGCAGGAAGACTAATTATCGTAGAATTTTGGCAATCATTGTCACACGAAATTTGAACCTTCCTTAAAGTAATGAGCACTGTTTGAATTTCGAAAAAAGTTATATAGTATGTTGATAAAAGCAACTTAAAAATTACCTTTCGCAAGCATGCATGCTTCCCATGGAGAATGTTTATACCATTGAAAGCAACTGTAAGTATCATAGACTAGTGGGAATTAATGTGGAAGTAAATGAGAACGTTAGTAGAATGCATTTAGTGACTTTATTTTAATGCTAAGAGAACCAAACCTGGCCTGCCTAACCTAACTACGAAAGTATATATTGAACAAAATCTTAAGTAATCACTAAATCTCCGCAGTATGTGTTAACAGAAGTAAATCGAAATCATGCACATCTTCCGATCGATTTTTCTCCTCTTCTGAGCCTGGGCTTCGCATATAGCCTAGAATATATGCCTCTGTTAATCATAGTACACAGGCATTTTTTACGTAGTTCGATTTTATTTATGTCTGTTAAAACACACTTCAGAATTTTAGTGATCACTTACTGCATCTTGTCCGGAGAATGATTTTTCCCTTCCATACACTCCTATTTTTGTTTGCGAGCTGCCATCTGTTTATTGTCATCATGGACATGGAGTGCTGCTGTCATCTACTTCATGTGTGTGGGGTGCGAAGGGGTATTTCTCCGCTAAATGCTTTCATTGTTAGGTTAGACAGGTCAGGTTTAGGAATCCTAGCGTTAATAAATTATTCATAAATTCTCTTGTTGTTAGTTGAGTCAGGGTTAAGGCTGTTAGCATTAGAATAATGCTTCCAGCAGCTTATCACATAATATTTGTGTTCTTGAGCATGAGACCCGCTTCCAGTTTCACATGAAAATCCGCTAAAACCTGTGTCTGAGGCAACCAGGAACCAAGAACACCTCGTTTAAGCTACATTTTACATCATAATTTCTCTAATAAATAATACTCAATGAAGCTTTTAACCCGTGATTGGTCACGGGGGAGGCCCACGCTCGCTTTAAATTTTAATGAAGTGCCATTTTTAACAGTATTTAAAATATTGGCCTGTGGTGCTCTCTAGTTGACTTTTAGAGTTTCACAAGCAACCTGATCACATTTTTATGAGATGACGTAAACGGCATTATTAGAGAGTCCATTGTTGTGGAAATAGTGTTGTCAGAGTGAGCGCAGAGCTCTAACGCAACGGATTACGTTATATATTTTTTTATTTACATTTGTGCATTATTTAGTCAATAGGCCTGTTCTGTTTCTAGTGAGTTTTTGTATCTCTATGTTCTTGTTGTGAATAGAAAATTTGAAAAGTGTCGCAGTGATTTTATATCATATCAGATTTATGGAGATCAGATGGAACTACCCCAGAGGAACATGTGCTTTTTGTTAACGCTGAGACTTGTTGGCTTTGACGATGTATACTATGCTGTTTGAAAACAAATAAACATTTTGAAACAAAAATGTAATGAATAAGAAGGATTATGATAAACAGATCATTACAAGTACAAAAAATAAATTTAAAAAAATTATATTACTGTGAAATATGCCTGAAAAGCAAGGGTGAGCACCGCGCTCACCCGCGACCGATGGCGTGACTCGAGTGAGCGTGACCGATCACGGGTTAACTGTGCTTATTAGTTTCTCCTCGAACTTACTTTCACAATCATTTTCAATATTCCAAAGTACTTCCTAATACTCCTATAAAACATGCAAAAAAATCATTAATCATTCGGAACCGTTGCTGATATCTCTCCTCTCCTGAAATAATTTCACCATTTTTATTTATAAAAACCAGTTGTACACACTCTTCAAAAGTGAAATAACATGTGTAAATGCAATGCCACCAAACCTAACACCGTTAACCTAACAAAAGGTAAAATTACAGATACCATTAAAACTAACATTCCTAACCAAATAAAATTGATCACATCTAAATGAAACCTATCATCAAGAAATACATACCTTGAAATTGTACATTTTCCTCTTTGTGGCTGCAGGGGGAAAATATTTCAAGTTGCACATGAATCGCACAATAGAAGCCAAAGTTGGCAAAAATGGTATATGTTGAAAGAAACAATATGTTTTTATGTTTTAAACAAATAAAATAAACAACATATCCAAATTTTTTTGTGGGACTGGAGCATTTATGATCGCTTCGTTATCACTTATTTTTCATTATTTTCTGACCTCCTTGTTGGTTTTAACCAAATGGTATATCATCCAACTGGCCCATTTAATTCTGCCTCAGTGGCCAAGCACTTTTAGTGGTTGAGTAACTATCTCGGAACCAAAGGTTCTGGATTTGAGTTTTGAATATGATGTTGCTTTGTGAATTTCCATCATTTTCATCAAATAATCATTCATCTTCATTATCATGATTGTAGCAGGAAAGTGGTACTTTTTGCACATTCTTCTCTTCTGAAGGTAAAATAAACTTTCAACCATAGAATTATTTTTATAAGGCAAATTATAGCATAGGGCCAGTGGCGTCTCCAGGAATTTTAGAACAAAGAGAATATGAACATAAATGGTTGATATAATTTAACAGCCAGTATTAAATTTTGACCATGGATGTCTGCAGACATTTTTATAGGTGTCAACTTTTAGATCCTTTTTATGTATCCAACACACAATCATGGTGCCAGTAACACGTGAGAGGAAGGTGGGGGGAGGAAGAGATATACCTGATGGGCAGATGAATGTGATAACCTCTAAATGTCACGTAAAATGCATTGGATTATAATTTTTTCTTGTCTGTAGGGTAACAGTTAGGAAGCAGAGTTGTTGACTGGGGAAAGGGTGGGGGCCACACCACCACTCTGGTGTCATCTTGCATGTGTCTGTATGGGAATTTTAAAAAAATGGTAATACTTTCGTTTAGTGGAAACTGAAAATCTTACTTTTTACATAAGAAAGTACTTATGGAACTCACTTTCTGTATCATCGTTGAAGTTCCTCAATGTGTTTTCTTTTGCCATGTAATATTTTTTAGCGTGAAATCTTTTTTTTCTATAAAAATATCTCTCCGACACCCAATTCCTGTTGCTTCCATTTGCTTCTATACATCAAGAATGGTCCGTGCGTTTCACGATGTAACCCCCCTGTCAGTGTTTCCAAACATGCCTTTTTGTTGCAAGATTTTTTTATTTTTCGAAAATTCAAACTATGCTTGCCTAACCTAACCTTACTGGAAATGGTTTGTGGGGCTAACGCCAAATGGTTTGTGAGGTATTAGCGTAATTTCAAATCTGGGCACGAAGGTAGGTATTTTCCGGTGAATGAGGTTGCAACACTGCAAACACACTCCAAATCGACAAAATACTGGCACAACGCGCGATGAACCAGTACACTATCACCATATTGTGTGTTATAGAATGCAAAAAATGAAGAACAGTAAGTACTCATAAATGTAAGAAGTAGACATTATTTCCATTAGAAATTCATTATTACACCTAAAGAAATGTTCCGCAATGTAGAATAGTACGTTAGGAATGTAAACAAGTGTGAAAGAAATGATTTATAAGTGTTTCCAGTATACGAAAGTAGTACCAAAAAAATAATATAAAATTCAACATTTATATACTTTTCTAAAATATATGTAAAAAAAATTACACCTTGACAACATGTGCAATGAGGAGGGGGAATGAAAATAATACTTATTAAGTCTGTTACTTTAGCTGGTTCTAAGTCACTTTTCATACTACATGCACCATATTTAATCCATTAGAATAAAAGTAAGAATTTTGATATTTGTCATGTAGCGTTGCTTTTCTGCTACTTTTGGCTGATCGCAATGATGAGGATAAGTGATGATATGATTAAAAGAAACTCAACAAAGAACACCCAGGCCAGAATTTCAACCTGGGACCTCTGGCATCATAGTGTGCTGTGCTAACCATTCCACCACAAAAGTCGGCGATAAGGAATTTAGGGGGAGCATATTAAGTAGTGTTCATTAAAGCTAAAAATAAAGTGACTCTCAATGAAAACATAGTTGTAGACATGTTGTCATAATTAAATACTTTGTGGGAAGTATGACATGATTTGGGGGGGGGGGGTAGATGCCCTTGTTAAGTGGTCCAGGGTTTGATTCTGGTGGAGGGGCATTGCACTGTTTTTGGACTACTAGCTGTAGGTCCAGTCCCAATTTGCCTATTTCAGCAAGAGGTCGACTCAAAATAAATGCTCAACAAACATGCCACTCTGGATTCACTGTCTGCTGTAAAGTGCATATCTTACTGTAGAATATAGTGTAGGCTCACGAAACATGACACAGATTGTCCTGTCTGCCAGTTCTCTACTCAGTGGCCATATCTGAAGGGACATTTAATTTCTTGACACAGTCTCTTCTATCCTTTTTATTGTGTTTGTGATGGATATTGCTTACAATATTATTTTTTTTGCCAGATTTGTTTGCCTGTAGTTAATTTATGGTTTATCCCCATTGGCCTGAGCACTAGTTCCATGCACACCTCGATATTGAGGGAAGAAAATGAGGATTTTTAAAAATTGATGGAACTACCGTTCTTGCACTTTTGCAGCATAACTTATATCACTGCATTTCACAAGATCAGTTTGTACAATAACATTTTTTTCACTCTTTCTGCAAACTAAAGTTCTCGCCACGAAAACAATACAGTCAAGGTCGTAGCTTCTCCTTGTCTCCTCCACGCCCCTGGCCCTCCAGGGTTCTTCTAAGCTGCTCATTCGACACTTCACATGTTGTACTTATGTGGTCGATTCCATCTTCGCTGGTGTAATGTGTATGGATTATTTGGTTTTGCATTTGTTATGAATGACATTGAGGAGCAGCGTCATACTTGCAGTACAATAGCAGGTGGAAGTGATGGTGGTGTACGTGCCTGATGAATAGACATTAACAATCAAAGTAAGGTAATCATTGGAAATGTTTAAAAGTTTTTAAGAAATCTTGCATGTAATGAAGATGCAAGGAAGAACATCAGCTTTGCACAAGTACAAAAACTGACGGCGGAAGCTTGCGGGTTTCTGAAAAGTCTGTACAATGTATCAGTAGTAGTTTAACTTTGGCAGAGGCTCGAGGTGTGAATGTTGTCTTACATTCACCAAGAAAGAGTTACACATGGGAATGCAAATTAGGCGATTGCTTTGATGTTGTAGCGGCAGTCTCTACAAAGATCAGTGGCTGCTGTCTCTCTTTCACCAGCATTTTTGTTAAGAATTGTTTCCCCCTTTGTTTATTCAGTCAGCCCGTTTGTCATTTTCGGTTTACATCTTATAACCACTTTCTTGAAGTGTAAACAAAATATAGTATGCCAATGGCCTTCTTTGAACAAGCCTTGTTTGTTTCAAATTACAAAACATGTGTTTGTTGGCTGTGGTAAAATTTTGAAAAAATTAAAGACTGCCTCAGTGGCACAGTTCAGTAAGTGTTCGAATTTTACTTTTTTACTTTACATGCTTATGGGCCATTCCACATGAAATCACTCAATTAAAAGACAATAAGCTGCTTCATAGTCATGGATTTGCTTCATATTTTTTTTTACTAATATATACTTGGTCTAATATGACAAATATGTATTATTAGACTTGTCCAACAAATATTTTGAATGTTACGAATTTTTTAAAATTTGAAGATTTTTAAGAAATTGGGTGGATGAACAAACGCACCATGCAACACAAAATATGTCATATCTTGAAAACTATGTAGAGTATTTTGACGATTTAGGTATTGTTGGAGAGGAGAAAAACAGTCCTAACAGGAAATGAGTATGTTACCACTCTTACCTACTCAGAAAGTAGTAATATGTTGTGATGAAAAAAACACTCCACTTCAGGTAATTGTTTGATATTGAGTCCCAGGTTTTACCACAATTTAACTATTTGTTACATGTGAGATTACAAGTATAATACATGTAATAAATATGTATAATAATATATATAATCAAAAGAAAATATTGGGTGTTGAGACATAGTGAAGTGTGCAATATACAGGATGTTTCTAAAGGTCGTTTACAACGCTTGGGTGGTGATTCCTAACACTAAAACAAGCAAAAAGTGTGAGTTCCATTTTTACGACTGAGGCTTCGTTCCCGAGATAGGAGCCTCGCAAAAGGTGACAAAGTGAACGTCACACCTAACTGGGACAAATACTATCACAGATAGAGAGGCGGTTCCAAGGGAATCATCAAGGAATCATATGTGCTCAGTCCGGAAGTCACTATGAAAAGTTCACTGCACGCATGTGCAATGGAGTCCTCAAAGGAATTGGGGATTTCCAGCAAGAACAATGCATGTAAAGGGTATGTAACGCAGCAAGAAGGACCGTGACAATGAGAAATGCATTAAAGACAACACATCCCAACCTCAAACATCAAAACATGAGCACGGAACACAAAATCTGAAAAGTTGAGCACGGTTGCATACCCCAGTTACACGTGAAGAATGAACGAATCATGTCATGTGGCATACAAGAGACACATTACTCCACCAGGAGGAGGGAAAGAAAAACACAATATCAGATGATTGCAACAACGTGTATTTTTACACGCGACAACTACGTAATATCCCCCCCCACACACACACAACAAACAACAAATGCTACAATGTCCTACGAACAGACAGTGCGTGTCACTGTACACCACACAAAGGGGGTGGGGAGCAATACCAAGAGTGTTCGCATGCGATCACTGTGACGTAAAAGAGACCAGTTTTGGAAGCGCTGTGCAGGCAAGTCTGGTTCTCGTAGTCTATGTTTGATCTTCATGACTGCTGTACCGTCGAGAGGAGCTCGAAGGGTTGGTTCTCTCCGGCAATCATCCCAGTCATGTTGCAGGTGCTGGGATATGATGAGCAGTTCGCTCTAGGTTGTCATACGCATTGAAGAGTACTAGTATGTTGTATTGAAAGAAGTTGACGTGGTGGAGTGGGCAAGTCAAGTATCGCAACAGTTGGTCTGTGGCGTTCGTATGGTGATACGGCCAATTAGTGCAGTGTGCCAGTGTTAAACAAAAATGATACTTTGCAGTTCCCACTCCCTATTACACAGATGGCTGCGTATACGACCCAGCAGCTAGCGGACATGCATCTCATGTATGGGGAGGCATGTGGTAATAGCCGTGAGGCATGGCATCTTTATGGAGAACGCTTTCCACATAGACGTTTACCGTCTCACACCTTCTTTCAGGTAGTGGACAGTCGACTGCATGAAACAGGGTCAGTGTTACCACTGCGGCAAGAAGTTGGAAGACCCCGAAGTGTACACACACATCAGTTTGCAGAAGATGTGTTAACAGCGGTCGCAGAACATCCTGGTACACTTCGCAACATCTTATTTGACCGCCCTGAAAAATTTCAAAGTCCGGAATTCGTAAATTTGGCAGCATAGCGCTTCAGAGCCAACTAAGAGTAGCCAACTTTGCAACATTTCTTCTTCATGAATGAAAACGCTCGTGATTTTTTTTCATTCTTTCACATTCCATAAAGTAAAGATACCCTAAAGCAGTAATAAAATATATGAGTAGACAAGAGAAATGTTAAGTAGAAATACGAATGTTGAAAATATTTCAAGATTCTTCGTTCTGAATTTGAATGCAAGAAGGCAAATATATGATGATTTTATGCAAAATGTTTAGTAAAGATACCTTGCACAACACCAAACGATTCTGCAAAGTGTGTCTTTTCCTTGGTTCTTGGCGAAAAATGGTTCGAAACTCCGGCACAATGTTGCTTCAACTGAGATTAACATGTTTTACTGATCTTTCTGTTACCAATCTCCTGGAGTAGTTGGTGAGATGACAGCACTTTCTTTTCTTTCTGTTTTCGTCAAGATCGAAACATCGTAGGTTCAAATCTCACCCTTTCCTTATTATTTTTTCCTTTCTATTTACCGAGTACGAAGTGTTCTAATAACGTAATATAATATTATATAATATTACTGTAAATATTTATGCGATGCATGCTCAGTGATTGGGTTTCAAAACTGATGGGGCAAGGTGGGGGGTGGGGGGAGGGGGGAGGACAAGGACAGTTTTTTCCCCTTGGTAGATAATGTTTAGCATAGTGCTGGGTCATCTGCCCCTCCACACTCCATAATCGTCGCCTCTGTGCATGCCTCAAGTAATGCTTCTACAAATGTTTTTAATCTTTCAGTGATTGGCAGGATTTTAGGAAATACTTTTCCTTTCATTCAGCTGTTATAAGTTAACACATATTAAGAACTTACATGTTAACTTTCTGCATCCGGAAATGCAGGACATAAATCGCATAAATATCAACGGAAATATCCAAGAAACGTAGATAAGCATTCTCGTCCAAAGCCGCTGTTTACTTCCCGAAAAAGATTTCGCAAAGAAGTAGGTTTGAACCCATGACCTTCCATTCCATAAGCAAACGACCCCCCTACACCACATGGTTCACGTTATTTTATGCACTTGGTTCGGATTCCACTTTAAACTGTAGGTCCAATCCCGATTAGCCTTACTATGCATAAAGTTGACTTAAAACACCAAATCAACCAATTCATCTCCTTTCAGAGTGCGCCTTCTATGATACTGTAGTCGGCCAGCATCCGAAAATACAGTTCTGCTTCACGTATAAATTTGATTTAAAAACTACACTTATTCCACGGAATTAACATTTCACTTCTAATAGCACATTTATGTAGTTATCAGAGTATTAAGTTTATTTCTGTGTAAAGGAGTCCATTTTTGCTTCTAAAATATTAACAGCACAATTAATCAATTTTCCGGGAATTGCATAACTCTCAGGATAATTCAGACCTCGGAAGGTGTCGCGTCGGTATATAAACGGTAAATTTCGTGTTTAAGAGTTAATTTCGCTTTTTGCAGTTCATTTCGCATTATTTCGTGACAAAACATGGTCACAAAATGCATCTCACACCTTTCAAAAACATGAAAAATTAACACTACAATGTGTTATTTCAAATTTCGTTTTTTCGTCAAAAACGAAATATGCATGCCCCTACTAATTAGTAATTATGACCATTGAAAAAGTTGGAGGTAGCTTACTTAAAATTCTCTTGCTGAGGGATCGTATCGTCCCATATCTCTATTTCATAATACAGAAAAACATCAAGTTCATATTTCGAAAATGACTTGGAGTTTTCTACCACGAAAATATGTTTTTCATAGTTTGAAGTTCGTTAGTATTATCTTTCAAGATTTCCATTGTTTTAATTTCACACATATTTTATATTTCATACGTTCCTCTCTCTTTTCATACAGTCTTTGGAAAAAAGCTGAAGTTTCTTGTCAAACGGGGTCTGGTTCAAATTACTCCTTTTCGCTCTCCTGTTCCTACATTAAACAAACAACAAAATACTTCGTAACTAAACGATTGCTTGTTCAAACCACGGAATTTTTACACAATTTACAAAATATGACAAAACGCCAATATACATGTTCATCATTTTTTCCATTCAGCGTTTCTCGATTTTATCTGAATTCGTTTCCTCATGGAAATTGCCATGAGGAAATTATAGATATGACATTAAGTGTGCATTGGTTTCTTGAAACTGGTAGTAAATTTTAACATGAGCTACCTGGAGAAGAGGTAGCATGCTTGATTCTTACGAGGGAGGTTGTAGGATCGATTCTCCACCTAGACAGGATTTTTTTCAGGATTATATCGTTGTCTGTAAAGTTTATCCTCCGTGCTAAGAAGTTAACATTGGTCTCTGTATTTCACGAGAGGAATGGAAATAGTAAGAGAAAGTTATTTCGATGATAGGAGGAAGTCACATGCCACGTGGAATGTGCAGAATCAAGTTACGTAGAGCTAAGTCTGTGATGGTGGTATCGAATATTGCAAAGTAAGTGGGAAAGTTTGTTATATCTGATACACGTACTTTCTGTTCAAAGAAGACAAACATTTTAGATACAAAGCAGTGAGGAATTAACGATCATTATGAGGTTTTGAATTTTTTGTTTGTCACTCACTATATAAATACTTATTAGTAGTTTCTTATCGAATCGGCCTTCGTCGCAATAACAATTTACTTATGTTAATAAGCGATTTACTATTAGTTTTAGGCGCATGGTAAGATGGTGGTCAGAGGATTGACAACAGTCATTACGAAGGAACGGACATAAAATTACCAATCTTAGCAATTTGAACTCATTAAACGCTCTCCTTCGTTACAGTACTGCACTATATCACTACTTAACATAACTCTATATCTTTTTTTAGTATATCGAAATCAAATAATCAATATTTTAGGTGTCAGTGAAGAACAAAAATACATAACTTAAATAACATTACATTTTGCATCCTGAATACATATAGGTGATTTGTGAATTAATCATGATGTGTGTGTTAACACAGCATATGAACAATAACTAAAAAGAAAAGTTTTGACTTTAAATCCTGGAAATCTCCAACTTCTATGGGGAAATATGCGCAGAAGGGACGTCCCTCAAGTGTGCATTGGATTATTTTTTTAAATATTCTAATATCAACGGTATCTGTTCAGCAAACAAAAAAAAGAAAAAAAAAGAAATACGAGAGGGTGGGATTTGAACCCGCGACCTTTCACGCTTGATGAAAAATAAGGATAGCAGCGCCTAACCAACTGCTCTACGTTAACTTAATGATGTTATACCCTTAAAAACATGTTGACGTTTATGAACACTCCCACCTTCCTGTGTTTCAAGCACATTTTCTCGACAAGTCGTGTAAAATATATGTTTTTGAGAACTGTTCGATATTATGCAAGGTATTGTAAATAAAATGTCCCATAAACTCGTCACAAATTTGCTTCTTTCTGCACAAACTTGATGGCAATTTCCTCCAGGTGGAGAAAAACTCTAGTCAGTGTTTCAAACCCCCCAAATTTCAAGTCGAGCAAGCAGAATGGTAAATATCATACAAGGTTCTTTTTCCAATTTATTATATCTGTTTGATTGTGTATTATAATAGCGGTTTATAGTTTCTAAGTTCATGGAAAGTGTTAAATTGAAAACCTATCACCGCAGCGTTTATCGTCTAGTGGAAGGACCTGCTCAAAGTTGGCTACTCTCACCCGGAGCTGAAGTGCAATGTTGCTAAGTTTTCGATTTCGGGACTTAGAATTCTTTTGGGGCGGTCAAATAAGATGTTGCGAAGTGTACCAGTACACGCGTGCTTGCTCGAGCATGAAACACGTTTCATGTGAATGTTTGGCGAGTGTTGTCAGAGGAAGGAATGCACCCTTTTAAACTGCAGAAAGTACAAGAACTGTTACCTCGTGACTTTTGCCCTCATATGGAGTTTTGCCAATGGTTGTTGCATCAGCTGGACACAAACCCTCAATTCGGGGCAAAGGTATTTTGGACAGATGAAGCCATTTTCACCAGGATGGATGTCTTCAATAGTAGAAACAGTCATGTCTGGGACTTTGACAACCCACATGCACTTTTTGTGGCCCATCACCAGCACAGGTTTTCAGTGAATGTGTGGTGCGGGATAGTACATGATCATTTAATTGGACCATACATTCTCCCTGTTCGCCTGAATGGTTGCATGTATCATGCATTTCTTAGTGAGGTTCTGCCTGAACTGTTGGAGACCGTATCTTTGGCACTGCGGCAAGAAATGTGGTACCAACACGATGGGGCACCTACTCATTTCGATCATAATGTATGACATTTCCTGCATGACTTGTTTCGCAATAGGTTCATTGGTAGGGATGAGCCTGTGCCTTGGCCACAGTGGTCGCCAGATCTCAACCCTCTCGATTTTTCTTCTGGGGAGAAATCAAAACCCTCGTATACGACACACCTGTCACATCAGCTGAGGACCTCATTGCTCACATCGTCGTCACCGCGAGGGTGGCAGATACACCTGGCTTGTTTGCTCGTACTCGACAATGCTTGATTCGTCGCTGTCGTCTCTGTGTAGAAGTGAACAGCAGACATTTTGAAAACCATCTGTGATTATCGCCTTCGGCAAATCCCAGTGAGAACACTCTTGGTATTGCTCCCCACCCCCTTTGTGTGGTGAAAGTGACATCTTCAGTTGGTGTACAGTGACACGCACTGCCTGTGTGTAAGACATTGTAGCATTTGTTGTTTGTTGTGTGTGTGTGTGGGTGGGGGGGGGGATATTACGTAGTTGTCGCCTGTAAAAATAAATGTTGTCGCAATCATCTGATATTGTGTTTTTCTTTCCCTCCTCCTGGTGGAGTAATGTGTCTCTCGTATGCCACATGACACGATTCGTTCATTCCTCGCGTGTAACTGGGGTATGCAACCGTGCTCAACTTTTCAGATTTTGTGTTCCGTGCTCATGTTTTGATGTTTGAGGTCGGGATGTGTTGTCTTTAACGTATTTCTCATTGTCATGGTCCTTCTTGCTGAATTACATACCCTTTCCATGCATCGTTCTTGCTGGAAATTCCCAATTCCTTTGAGGACTCCATTGCGGATGCATGCAGTGAACTTTTCATAGTGACTTCCGGACTGAGCACATATGATTTCTTGATGATTCCCTTGGAACCGCCTCTCTATCTGTGATAGTATTTGTGCCAGTTAGGTGTGACGTTCACTTTGTCACCTTTTGCGAGGCTCCTATCTCGGGAACGAAGCCTCAGTCGTAAAAATGGAACTCACACTTTTTGCTTGTTTTCGTGTGAGGAATCACCTCCCAAGCATTGTAAACGACCTTTAGAAACACCCTGTATACATGAGATGCATTTTCTGTTCTGGTGGCTAGAACAGAGACGTAACTTCGTGAGTGACGTTTTTATGTAATGTTTAATTGTTACATTGACATTTGTAAAAATTACTCCATGATGTATAGTACCTTTATAAAGTTTACAATACATTTATAATTTTTACATTAGTGACAATGACAGTTTTGTGAGTCATAACAGTACACCATTAATTATAGACCAAAACATATATTTCCCACCAACCTGAAAGCGTTATATCCACATTGGTAATATCTAGATATATTAACATTACAAAGAAATATTTACTTTTTTAATAAACTATAGTGTAATTATAATTATTGTCTTGATTAATTACATAATCAGAGTGGCGACAGACCTGGAAAACTTAGAAAAGTCAGGGAAATGTCAGGGATTTTTTTTTTTTTTTTTATTAAGATATTGTTATAAAACTCTGCACGGAAACAGGAAATCTTGTTGCTAAATTTCAGCCTCAACTTTTAGGCCACCTTTTATGCACTACACAACTACGGCGCCAGAAACCAGTGGGCAGGATCTCCTGAGAGAGAGAGAGAGAGAGAGAGAGAAATTTCCGGAAGGGCAGAAACATGTTATAAGCCTCTAAATATTACGTGGAAAATGCATTGAATTATCATTTTTTCTTGTCCGTATGGGAGTAGTAAGGGGACAGAACTGTCAACAGATGGATGGGATGGGAGCGGTTGGTGCTGTCCGATAGTTGTCATATGTCCTAGTAAGGCATTTTGTTGGACAAACTGAAGGAACATGGAAACAAATAACAATTTTTTGTGGAATATCGCCATTCGACAATGTATCTCACTACAACATGTGACAGAAATTGCATGCATGGCACTCATATGAAATTGATTTTTGTTGGATGTCTTCGCACTGCAACATCCAACAAAAATTGCATGCATAAACAAGAAGAGCTTTAGACTGCAAATATGCTGCTGGAATTTTATTACTCTTATGGCTCACTTCACCTTATTTAATGTAGCAGTGCTTACGAAGGTTTTCTTTCATCATCCTGACATATTACTGGTTTTGCACAAGTTAACATACGTTTACAATGACAGTGCACTATACTTAGATATCAAGAAGAATCCAACAAAACGGGATATATATTGGATACTATCACGAAAAAGTGAAACATAAATCTGCATTGGTGAATGTTATAAAAATTGGCAAGTGTATGATGCATGCTCCCAACCTCAAATTTACTGCAACAGTAATATTGCAATGAAATTAATGCCAGTCTCTGTCCTGTCTGTTTAAACTCGTGAGAGATGATCATTAATCTATCACTGAGTGAAGTTAATGTCCAATATTATGAAATAAAATACTAATAATAAATATGTAAATCTTTTAATATCATATTTACTCGAATCATTCAATCATAAAAGCAAATCACTTTCTTCAAGAATTGACTTTTCTCTGCCAGACCTGCTAAATTTCCACTTATTCACTGATTTATACAAGGGGTGGCCAGAAAGTAATTTCCAATTAAGTTGTGTTTATGAATGTGCAGTGATGTCTGGATACATTTTTCGCCCGTTCAAAATATCGAAATAATGCGAATTTGGCATAAAATGCGAATTGTTGGCATTTTTAGCAATTTTTGTAAAAAATGTCCTGAAAGAACAAAAAATTCCATGAAATCCAACATTCTTGTCTTTTCTAGGCCATGTTTGTGTACATAGAACATGCAAGTTTTCCAACATTTTATTCAAGAGTAAACTATAATGCTTGTTATACATGAAATAATTCCGACAGCCACATTAAATCATGTATTTCCCATGATTTTTTCAACTTTTATCAAAACCATTTGCATCACAGAGCAAAGTGGCAGGGTTCTAACAGGAGATCGAGTGCGGATCTACCGTCACAGGGGAACCACATCTTCAGTATTTGTCGTGCGAGATGTGTTTTGAATTACCAAGCTAAGTGCGCACCATGAGCATTTGTCGAGCAAGAAATAATGAAGCTCGGTCATTAGGGCATCTGACTACCATGCGAGAGACCCGAGGTTGATCCCCTGCAGGGGAGAACCGGGAACTTTTCCACCTATTCAAACTGCTCCGGTGCCCACCCAGCGTCATATCAAGCGGGTACCTGGAGGAAACTTTGTAGGATAAAGGTAGCCAGGAGCGTGGTGCTGATCACATGACCCCCACCTTCAGCCGTGGTCAAGAAACTATGGGGCCCTAACTCCACACCCTCTAGATTCCTGCATGGCTTGGTTCCAAGCACAGGGGAACACTTTACTTTTACTTCCTCAAAAATCTAAATATGTGCATATTTAGTACTTTTCTACACATAAGATGTTTCTGAATTTGAAATGTGTGTTTATTTTTTAACTTAGACAAGCAACCTAACCACACTAACTAAGCGTTTCAAGTGTTATATAGCCCTACATTCTGACTTGGGCGCTGCAGAAAAATCTTGAATTACTAAAGACGTTGTGAAACTAAAAAGTTTGGGAATCCCTGTTCTAGACTTTAGAATGTTCTTTAATGGGGGAGCTTCTTCATCTGTACCTTTCCAACCCCTGTTGTACCCTCCCATTTGATATAAATATTTGTATCATCAAAAATAGTATGGAGTGTGCATTGAGGGATGGTGTCGCTACCAGCCAATTAACACTTCAAGAGATGTTTTAGAAGATATACAAGTACTACTAGTTTTTTAATATCTCAAAATTTTATATTTTACATTAACTAAATAACTCGGACACACATAATTTACCTTCATTTAATACTGTTAAACTTTAGAAAAATGAAGTTGGTTTATAAGCCCCCACTGAAAACCCATTGGCCCCCGCCCCTCCAGGGACCAGTTCTGACCACTAGTGCTGCGTATAGGTACCATTGGAGCTTTTTCAGGATGCCCCTCGTATACGTAGGCGTACCCAAAAGAAACTGAACTAATTTTTTTGTGAACTTATTTATTCACAATTTAAGTACAAACCTTCAATCCCCTTCAAAGTACTCTCCACTTGCATTAAGACACTTGTCCAATCTTTGATTCCATTTTTCAAAACATTTTTTAAAGTCATTTTTTGTGATGCATGACAGCGCCTCCATCGTTTTTTTCTTCACCTCAGCAACATCAGCAAAATGCTTTCCTTTCATGTCTCCTTTCATTCTAGGAAACAAAAAAAGTCACATGGGGCAAGGTCGGGTGAGTATGGGAGGTGAGGAACAGGGGTCATACCATTTTTGGTCAAGAATTGTCGTACAGACAGGGCTGTGTGAGCCGGGGCATTGTCATGATGGAAAAACCAGTCATCCGACTGCCACAAATCGGGCTGCTTCCGCTGCACACTGTTGCGCAATTGTTTCAAAACTTCACTGCACTGAACTCCAAGTCACTCCTGATAGCTCCACAATTTGTTCAATGGTCCGTCGTCGATCTTCGTTGATGATTTCACAAATTTTTTCAACATTGTCATGTGTTCGGGCCATGTAAGGACGACCAGAACGAGGTTTGTCATCAATTGACGTTTCATCATTTTTGATACGTGAAAACCACTCAAACACTTGAGTTTTTCCCATAGCATCATCCTTGTATGCTGTTTTTAACATTTCAAGAGTTTCTGTTCCACTCTTTCCGAGCAAAAAAGCAGAATTTCACCGCCGCACACTGTTCCCGAAAATCAGCCATTGCAAAAACTACGATCACACAAAACAGCTGTCACTCTAAACTCCACCGAAATGTGTCCTGACCTGCTTCAGCGACGGCACTCGGCTTACTGACTCAGCAAGGTTTGCTCTATGTGCTCCTAGCGGCAAAATGCGGTACTACAAAAGCTCTGCCCACCACAAAATTAGTTTGGTTTCTTTTGGGTACACCCACGTATGAAATTTCAGAAGCTGTTATTAACAGTGTGTTCCTGTTTAAATGTGTGGTTAGCTAAATCAGGTACCTATACAATGTAATTCTATAAATTCCTTGCGTTACATTTCTAATACCTACATACCCTTTTCGTCAGCAATAATGGTATAACTGCATGCTGTCAGTTTCACAGTACTTCACTTAGATATGTACTGTACTGAAGCAGAAATCCCATTGATAATGTAAGGAAATATGACACTTTATGTTGTACAATTCAATTGTTTCACTTATATGCAAGAGTTAAGTTGTTTGCTTTACAGAGAAAAGAGAAGTAGCTTTATGCATCAAAAAATGAGTCTGCATTCATGATTCTTGCAAGCAGAGGGTTCCAAACCTCAGTGGAAATATCAACATATAATACCGAGAATGTATAAGGAGACTGATAAATTACAAATTGTATTTCTTAATCAATCACTCTTCACTCTTATCTCATTTAGTCGTAACTTTAAAAATAATAAAGTATTTTATTTTAAACTTACTGCGTATGATAAAATTCAATAATCCTTCCCTAGCTTGTGAATTGTAATAATTTTCCAAATTCACTATTTTGCAGTTTGAATTCAAATCATAAAGAATAGAGAAATTAAGTTAATTTCATAGAAGATAATATTGGTACTTAACAAAACCATAATTGGATCTGTATGAGTTTATTAATTCCATTTGCAAAAACATCGATTTAGTTTAGTTTGTAATTGTCAGGGAAAAATGTAAATTTTTTCCTGGAAAACCTGGAAAAGTCAGGGAATTTCATTTCTGCTTGTTTGTAGCCACCCTGATAATGTGAATGGCATAGTAAGTCTATTAGTAGCTATTATGAATGAAAAGATGTGTAAGGCATAGTTCTGAAGAGGTTATGACATGCAAGTGGAGACCGTTAGTGGAAAGCTGCAATTATTCCAGTAGCCAGTCTTGATCCCTTGATTGATCTGAATTGTTCCAAGTACAGTGAATTTCAGAATTTAATGTTTTTGGCAGCATTAGCAAAATAATGTTAGGGTTCCGGGAAAATGTGAAATCTGATATCAGACTTTTCACAAGATATCTTTGCAATTGCATGAACAAACATCTATCCTTAGAAAATAGAAATTATATTTAATATCATTACCCGAACTCCAAATATAATTCTTTAGCATGCCACTTGATTTACATCATCATTCAAAATGTGTATGCCACACAGCTTGGAAAGTAAGCAACACACCTACATCTGTGTGGTATTTCTAGTTGTGATAGAAAGGGATTCTCTCTTCAATTGTACAAATTGCTTGTTTTAATACTTAGTGGAATCATTTGATAAGAAAATCAATGCAAAAAAACAATCAAATTTAGTTTTTTTTAAATGAGACATTTCTAAAGTTAAAAAAAAAATATTTAAAAAAGAGAAAGGATGCTAGCACAAGACTTTTCATTCATAATAGCTACTAACAGACTTACTATGCCATTTGCATGATGTAATTAATAAATACAATAACTTTCATCACATGATAGTTCATTAAAGGCAAATATTTATTTGTAACCAATAACGTAAATTTACCTTTTTTGCTCAATTTCCCCATTATCCATGGAATATCGATCTAGATTTTTTTTACTGGTAGTTCTCGGAGTACACTTTATGCTGCAAATATATCTATATTTTTTAGTTCCTTCATCAGAGATATAGGGGCTGAATTAAAAAAATGAAAATCTAACATTTTCAAGGAGCTTTAACTAGAAGAAGAAACCAGTAGCAGAACTCAAACATTTTCTGCCAAAATTTTGGATGTATATGTTTTATCTAAAAAAAAATAGCTCTTATATTATATTACTTCCCTACTAAAAAAAATCCGAAACTGTTCAAAATCGAATATCAATTTTGGCATTAAATTTCAGCCATTTTCATTAGAGATGGTGCAAAAATGCACAGATTATAAAATAATGCTTGAAATGTACTGAAAACAATGTTGTTTACCACAGCTTTCTATCATTTTTCTTAGCTGAGCTATCATAATTATCCCAACTGCCTGCAATGGCTAAAAACACCCAAAGTCATGAAACAAAAGAAATGGTCAGCATTTTTAAACAAAATCAAGTTTTAGAAAAATTATGCCTGCTTTGAACTACCCCTGCATGTGTGTTAAAACAACAAAAATAATGAAAATTTTAAAAGTGGTCAAGCAACCAGTGCTGGGACATTTGGTATGGATTGACCCATATGCATTCTGGACAAAAATTCTGGTCTTAGTACAATTTTTAACTAAAAGTGGATGAACATCACAGTAATGCTTCTCACACTTATTCAACATTTCTAACAATATTATGTGTACTTATATTAGTGGTAATTTGTGAGTGATTTAGTGCCATTTGTCAAAAATATAGCTGTATGTCAGTGGAAAATTGGTTTATGCACCCTATACTGAAATCTGTGATATTTTTGCTATGAAAAATATTACCTTTCTCTTTCTTTTAATATTATGTTTGACATGTATTGATTATGCTGTGTAACAATTTTAATTGTAAAACCTGGGACTCCTTATCAAACAATTACCCGAAGTGGAGTGTTTTTTTTCATCACAACATATTACTTTATTTATAGATATTTCTACTTTTTGAGTAGGTAAGAGTGGTAATATAGTAATTTTCTGTTAGAACTGTTTATTCTCCTCTCCAACAATACCTAAATCATCAAAATACTCTACACAGTTTCCGAGATATGACATGTTTTGTCACATGGTGTGTTCATTCATGCACCCAATTTCTGAAAATCTTCAAATTTTCAAAAATTCGTAACTTTCAAAATATTTGTTGGACAAGTTTAATATTACATATTTGTCATATTAGACCAAGTGTCGATCAGTACAAACAAAATTGAAAGAAATCCATGCCTAAGAAGCAACCTGCTCTGAGTGATTTTGCGTGGAATGACCCTTACACATTTTGTATACCGTGTGGTTCAAAAGTCCCAGAACGGTCACATATCGTGAGAAATACACATCGAATTGGACAACTAAAAAATATGTGTTTAATAAGTGAAAGAAAGCTATTCAATGATATCGCACTTGATTCCCCACCCCCATCCCCTGGGGGTGGGGCAGGGGTAAAAAAAAGGTAAAGTGCTCCCCTGTGCTTAGCACCACACCATGAAGGCGTATAGAGGGTGTGAGGGTAACGCCCCATACTTTCTTGATTCGGTCGTGAGTGGGGGTGATGTGATCAGCATCACACCCCTGACCGCCTTTACCCCCCAGGGTTTCCCCCAGGTACCCATGTTATTCGATGCTGGGTGGGCGCCGGGGCCGCTTCCATCGTTAGAAAAGTTCCCGGATTTGAACCGGCCGGGGATCGAACCCGGGACCTTTAGCATGGTAGTCAGATGTGTTACCGACTGAGCCGTGGGGCAGGGGGCAACTGTGAAATTTTAAATAGAAACCCGCATTTTGTATTGTAGAATCAGAAGGAGGACTTCATTCAGAGTCCAACGAGCTTTCAACCATCCTCCTAACTCAATTAGGAGCAGAGATATGGCGATTTTAAATTTTCGCTAAATAATAATAATAATAAATAAATAAAAATAAAAAAATCGAAGGGACGTATCTCTGCCCCTAATTGAGCTAGAGTGAAAGCGATTGCAGATTTACTACAATTATAGTGAAAAAAGTACACAGGGAACCAAAATAAATACAGTAATTTGGTCACACATTATTGTAAATATAAGTATCCAAAACCTTAAAATGTGCATAAATTTCAATCTTTTTAAAAAATCATGCCTTGAATTGAAAAACTGCCTAAATGAATTAATTAATAATACAAAAATAAAATTCAGATATTTTCATTTTCTTGGGAATTGCCTATATTTATCAGATTTATAAATGATTACATAATTAAAAATATCATTTTTGCCCATGCTTTTATATTTTATTAGATAAGACACTGAGTTGTTTAACTTGCTTATATAATTACTGTACTTGATTTCTTTAATACTACCTAAGATGATTAAGTATATCAAGTCTTATATTGTATGAAGTAAATTGTTAGTAACTGTTATTTTTTTTTTAAATCTCTTTTCAGTAAAATCATCATCAAAGTGAATCACCATAATCATTTTGCAAATATTTGTGAAGTATAGTGGAGAAATCATGGTTAATATGGATGATGGTTTAGTGAAAGTTGCTGTCAGAGTGAGTATTAAATTGTTTCATTAGGTGTTATTTTCTAATGTCTGAAGGGACAGGTATATCCCAACACATGTGAAAAATAGATTTAAAGATTTCAGGGTGTAGCACTACTATGCATCTACAAGCATGCAAATAGAGCTGAATATTGTTCTGTAGTACATGCGTTATGTGATACAAAAAATTATCTGCCACTTATTCCCAAACTTCAGCTCTAGTAATGGAGATATGCAGGGAGGTTATTTAAGTCTTTCACCGCGAGAGTGTCGGCCGCTCAGCGGCCCCATCATGCAACAGTTGACAGAAAGGGAAGACAGCATCCCGGCACATAAAACAAACCGAAAGATTAAAATGATATTTAAAAGTAATAATAATGATGATCACTAACCTCCTGTGTTATAAGAGATGTTGAAAATGACTTCCTTCAACAGCCATACAACACGTTTCTTAGGTTCAAGAGATCCTGTCTCTCATAATGGCCTGACCACTTTTCTGCAAGAGTTTGTTTTGACGTAATTATCGTACATAAAAACTCTTTGTTCAAGACTATATTTGTTTAGCGGCATAACTAATGAATGAATAACAATTAAAACACAATAAAGCACTAGCACTGAATAGCACACGAACTCAATAACACAGTATAAACAACACGCGTACTGATAAACGCAAATAGAAATGAACATGAGCGTGCACTCACTACGTCTGGTACCCGACAATGTTGCCAACCATTTTTCAGCAATGTCCCTACAGACGTAGTCAAAATGTCCCTACAATTGACCAAATGTCCCTACGCTAAGTAAAGCTACTAAAAAAAACAACACCTCACGAGCAATCAAAACGGAAGATAAAATATACACATTTACTTACCAAATCTTTCTGCTCGGTGCTTCCACAATTAATGAAGGAGCGAATTTACAATACAGGACCTCTCCCCGATTTTTGTAATATTTCGCATACTCACTAATTGAGGCCTCCTACTCACGAATTTGAAGTTAAAATTTGGGGGTCACATGTAGAAATTGCAAATAAATGAAATTGAGTGGTCCGCGATCGGCACGATTGCTCATTATTTACCGGAAGATTTTGTGTTTCCAATACTTAAAAAATGTAATATACATTCCTGATATTATTTTTTGTAGCTAATCAGTGGTGATTTATTCATTCTAGTTTTTTTTTACTTTTAACCACTATTATTTAAAAGAGACCTACCAACGTTTCGGAGGCTGCATCTGCCTCCGTCTACAGGGTAGCGTGTCTAAATTTTTGCCTTGGAGGATTATTCTAGGTGGTCTAGGCTCCACCGCGTCCGTCGGTCACAAGGACCTCTAGTATATAAAAAGTTGCCAGGTAGGATAATCAGTGGCCAGGCTCCACTTCTTAAAATGACCACGTCCAGGTCACGATCAAGGCTTCGTGTGGCACCGTTAGGTTTCCACCTTGATCACCAGGGACTGGACCACCCCGGATTGCATGTTGATTGTGATTTCGACTTGGTCATTTTAAGAAGTGGAGCCTGGCCACTGATTATCCTACCTGGCAACTTTTTATATACTAGAGGTCCTTGTGACCGACGGACGCGGTGGAGCCTAGGCCACCTAGAATAATCCTCCAAGGCAACCATTTAGACACGCTACCCTGAAGACGGAGGCAGATGCAGCCTCCAAAATGTTGGTAGGTCTCTCTTAAATAACAGTGGTTAAAAGTCCAAAAAAACTAAAATTCCTGATATTACTCTGACCCCTAATTTTAACTATGTTTGCCTAACCTAACCTAACCTAACCTAACCTTACCGTGATTGGTTCGTGAAGCTATCTGTGAATGGTTTTTGGGCTACCCGTGCATGGTTTTTCGATCCCAAATTTTAACTATGTTTGCCTTACCTAACCTAACCTTACCAAGGATAGTCAGTGGGGCTATCTGTGAATGGTTTTGCGCTAAATGTGATTACGAACTGATAAAAAATCATTCTTTCATATCACTTTAACGGCAAACGTTCATCATCGAATATGCCATTTTCGTATCCTGCAATTTTACGATCGATGCACTGTTGCCAAACTTACCTGTAATCAAATCAGTCCACATTCCACATGTTCTTCTACATCATAATTGTCACTGTCACATGTAAGCACCTTCTTTAGGCAAAATACCGAAATCAATAAGTTTTATTAATTAGCCCAAGGCCATCCTCCTGCACACACTACCTAACAATGTGTACAACATTAACAATTTTTTACTGTTCTCTTCCACCATCCTTACACGATTCATGCTCTCCAAGTATGAAATCAACATTGTGGCAATGCTGTAGAAAGCATAACTAATTGCGAACGTCAATTGTTCATATCAACAAATATGGTTACCATACTTGTATATGGAGAATCATTGCAAGAATTGGAAAGCTTATTTTACAACTTCTACACGTTAATGAACAATTTTTTCACCTCACACCAACATGCTAACCTGAGATAAATCATCACGAGTAATTATTTCGTGAGTATAAGACGTAGCATAGAAATTACAGAAGGGTCCGGTATTGTAAATTCTTGCCTTAATGAATAACGTTGAGTCGTTTACTGTTGATTATGTTATTTGAAGTCATACATGCTTCTGCTGTGAAGAGATAGATGTTGGTTGGTGATGCTGTATTCCCTGCAGTCTTTAACAATTCTGGTCCCATTTTATTTATCTTTTTTTGTTTTTGTATGACTTAACATTGAAAATATTCTTTCCATTTCCACGTTAGAATGTGGCAATGTTAGCACTATTTTCGCGAGAGTGAAATGTTTTCAAAAATGAACTTGCCTTGAAAGTTCTTGGTAACCGATAACATGTTCCAAAATCCTGATGGAGATTTGTTAGTTAGTTCTTTTTTTTCTCCTCCTCGCTAAAGTATCCAGATAAACTAATCCATTCATTCCAAACCGAGCGTGAAGAAAGTACAACTGACTGGCAAGTAAGCTTTGCACAATAAAATGTTAATTTCCAAGATTGAAAAAAGTCCCTATGTTTTCCCTCATTTGTCAAAATCTGTTCCTATGTGGGCAAAATATAGTGAAAAGTCCCTGTGCGTAGGGACATGTCTCTACAGTTGGCATCACTGCCTGCCGACAGGTGTCACATTCATGCAGTATGAAGCACCTTCTCGTGGCTGACAACTCCCCAGATAAGCCGTCAGCACTCTCGCAACAACTGAGGAGAAAGTAGCGATGTCTAATCTAAGATTAGATGTCGAAATAAGGTGCCAGAAATATTTGTATTTGGGAGGACACCTTTTCCAGCATCCTTGCAACAAGGTACGTGCTTATTTCAATTGTAATTGTAACTGTAATTGTGAAAAGTGGAAACATTACAAAACAAGCAGTTTCTGTTACGGACTTCCTGTAACGCAATTTGCCGGAACCTGTTGCATGATGGGGCCGCCGAGCGACCGACGCTCTCGCGGTAAAAGACTTAAATAACTTCCCTGTATAAGTAGGTACTTGAGTATAAATATTACCAAAGATAATTCTTTAAGAATAGATTACCTTTGCGACAATTTTTTTAAAAAGAAAAGCAAGAAAATAGGAAACACTAAAATTTCCTGAAAACGTTAAAATTTTTAAAACATTTTTAACCTCTCCTACTTAGCGCTTGTAGGAAATATATAGATGTATATAATACCTAGAACTGAACAAGTTTACTCTTGAAATGCAAGTACTGCTTGACTTGAACTAGCTGTTGGCACTATGTAAGGTTATATGGACTTCTGGGCACACTGCAGTACTGTTATGAATGTGGAATCATGCAAAGTTATATTGATAATCATTTGATATTCATAATATCAGATAGAGCAATAATATTATCCCTTAGTAGGTATATGTGTTTCAGAGTAACATGGTTGGTATATGTGTGAGCATGGCACTCGCATATGAATTTCATGTTTGTTGGCATTTTTGTGGATATCGTTTTACATTTATCACATTAAAAGTGGTATGTAAATATACAGGGTGTCGTAAAACAACTTCAACAACACTTGTGTGCTGGTAGATATAAAAAGAAGTAACTTTTCCTTATAAACTTTACCTCGAAAGTGCTTGTTTCTGTGCTATAAGCACTTAAAATCTATCCTGTATGTATGCAACCCAACACAGCAAACAACCGCTCTGACATAACTTCCAGGGGCATGCAGCAGGGTTGCCACTAGCGTCCCTTGGCAGTCTTACCTTACTTACCAAGGCAAAGAATTTCCAATAAATGAGGACTGAAATTCAAGATTGTTCATTCTAAAATGTCTCCATCGTGTTTTGACTGTCACTCAATGCCAATAATCACAACGGAGACGTGCAACAGATGTTGATGAAATTGAGGAATGAACAAATGTTTATATAATGTGCTCACCACCTCGTTTCTAACATGCAGACTGTATCAATTTATTTAAAATTATACCTTGGTGTAGTATAATTTCTAATCAAGTCCGTCACATAATACGGGAGCAAATCCCTTACTGAGGACAAAATAATGTTATGGGTTCCTGAAATAAAATTAGAAAAGATAAATCAATTCAGAATAAAATAAGAGATCAACTTCTTATTAAGAACTAATTCCATACTTATGTCACGTGCCAAGCTGTATAAAATTATAGTATTTAAAGAAAATTACATTACCATCATTCTGTTAAACAAATCATCTTATTCACATGCAAGTAAAGTAGTCTGTGTACATTCAGATATACTTGTTTCGGCGAAAGGAGAGTAATTCATATGATACTAAGAAACCTCAGGATTGGTGTCTACAGCACCCATGTAAGGAACACAGAGCAAAGACTTATGAGGCCAAGGTCACAAAATAAACAAAATACAATTGGTATTCTGGAAAACAGTGGCAAGAAGGATTCATAACATATTGTAGATTTGTGCATGTTACTCACTATTAAAGGAAATAAATAAATATGCTAAATAGTATTGATTAATTTAAATACT
This sequence comes from Lepisma saccharinum, assembly GCF_977018435.1. Lineage (NCBI taxonomy): Eukaryota > Metazoa > Arthropoda > Insecta > Zygentoma > Lepismatidae > Lepisma > Lepisma saccharinum. The sequence continues at coordinate 85,476,840 of NC_139230.1, forward strand.
TACGTGAGTGAGTATGGAGTCTTATTAGGACAATGTTTCGGAGCCCAGACTACCTCCTTCATCAGGTTTCGTGGAAGTTTCTAGGCACAGAGCATAGTGCCACGTAAAAGAAGTGTTGAATGAGGATTTGGTTAAGGGTTAAGGTTTAAAACACTTACAAAAACTCTGCAATATTCCCACTTAGAAAATCTCAGCATATTAAAAACTTTGTAAAAATACTCCACACTTATATTAAAATAACTAAAAAAAGATCCCAAGTGGCCGTTACGAGCCCAGGCTGGTTGTGAGACCTACACATGTGAGCAGCCCCCACCTCAACCGGAAAGAAAATGCTACCTCCCCTCCTATAAACCGTCCCTCCTTTATCTCTTACATCACCAATCCAAAGTGAATTCTCGTTCTTCTTCTGCTGCTTTGATGACCTTCGAAGTAACATGCAAAGCTATTTTAGCATCAGTTTTCACTGCCTTCTCCCATTTTTTAAGAAAACTGATCCATCCGTCTTCTAATTTACCGTCGTCTCTGTTGAGTTTATTCCTATTTCCCATGCAAATATACACGGCTTCATAAACATTCCTATTTAATTTATTATTATCTTTCCTAATGACTTCTCTTTTTACAATCTTACGCCCACTTTCAATAATATGTTCTGAGAGACCAGTTTTGGGTACTCCCTCCCCAATATCCTTGTCATGCTCACCCCATCTTATGTGCATGCTTCTTCCGGTCTGTCCTATGTATTCTTTTCCGCATTCGCATTCTATCCTATAGACTCCTTTTTGTTCTTCCGGGATTCCCTGCTCCTTTCGCCCTTTTTATATTCAGTGAAATGTTTTTCAATGTTCCGGGGGGCCTCCATACCACATTTTATACCATATTCCCTTACAGTTTTTTCTATTTTTTCCGATAGCCCTTTATAATAAGGGATTCCGACAAAAAGATCCTTATTAATCAAATTCCCTAGATCAGCATCCTCCTTTGCATTCCCATTAGGATTGTTGGTGTTCTCCCTTTTTATGATCTTTCGTGCTTTTCTAGCTACCTTATTCATTTCTTGATTTGTATACCCGTTTTTTAAGCCTACCTCCGTTAACCATGAAATTTCTTTTTCTTTTTCTATTCTTTCGTTGCATAGCCTTTCTGCCCTCAAGAAAAAAATAATTTAAACGACCTTTCTCATTATATTTCAGGAACCCGTAACATTATTTTGTTCTCAGTAACGGGTTTGCTCCCGTATTATGTGACGGACTCGATTAGAAATTACACTACATGCCATGGTATAATTTTAAATAAATTGATACAGTCTGCATGTTACAAATGAGGCGGTGAGCAAATTATGTTAATATTTGTTCGTTCCTCAATTTCATCAACATCTGTTGCATGTCTCTGTTGTGATTATTGGCATTGAGTGACAGTCAAAACACGATGGAGACATTTTAGAATGAACAATCTTGAATTTCAGTCCTCATTTATTGGAAATTCTTTGCCTTGGTAAGTAAGGTAAGACTGCCAAGTGACGCTAGTGGCAACCCTGCTGCATGCCCCTGGAAGTTATGTCAGAGCGGTTGTTTGCTGTGTTGGGTTGCATACATACAGGATAGATTTTAAGTGCTTATAGCACAGAAACAAGCACTTTCGAGGTAAAGTTTATAAGGAAAAGTTACTTCTTTTTATATCTACCAGCACACAAGTGTTGTTGAAGTTGTTTTACGACACCCTGTACATTGTCTAACATATATCACTTACATGTTAAAATTTATCTTATTTATTACATAACAAAATGATATCCTTTTATTGCAATATTACTGATTACCTAATGTGACAGACAATTTATCATGGAAAACACAACAATTTGTAGAATTTTAATTGGAATTTACATTTGATGTTAACTAATTTGCACAACATTGTTGACAAAAGAGATGTACATTCCACTTCATAGTTTCATCATGCCCAATATATTGAGGGAAAAGAACAAGTACATCTTCGCAAGTAGATTGATCCATGTTGCTATCATTTTTGCTTTTCAATAACTCCTCAACAACAGTATCATCTGTGCCCTGAGAATCAAACACCCTGCTCAGGTCTTCTCTTTTTGTCATCACTTCGTTCAGCGAACAATTCTCGGTACTGCTGTTCGTAATGAAAATCAGGTTTCAAAGTTCATTTAGCCAAAAATAATGACAGTAATAAGTGAATTAAGTCAAATAAAATAATTACCAAAGACTCAAAACAGAAAACAGTGATACAACACGAATTCAGTGCACGCAGAAATAAAATATGCATTAAAAAAAATGGTTACACGGTTGGTACATGTGTGAGCACAGCACTCATAAAACATGCACTGTCATCAAAATGACATGTCTGCGCAGACAGAGAACAATGCCACAACCTACAACTGGCGTCATCTGCTGATACACATTCCAAAATACAGCTACACAAGACCAGAAAGTGATATCATTATCTGGACCTGAAAAACTTACAATTATACCCCAGGGTGAGTGTTCACACATATACAAACAGAGGGTTAACCACAAGAATGATTTCATCAACAAATAAAATGTATGTATGTATGTGTGTGTGTGTGTTTCGGCATGGATGGATTGTATTATGCAACAACAAGAAAGCACCACAACTGCTTGTGTTGGCTATTTCATATTGTCACCGTAATCCACTGCCTAAACCCAAGGTCCAGAAGAATCATCACAAATTTGGCAACCCCCAGGCAACACAAACACATCATAGATACAATGAAACTCAATGGGTATCTGCTAGTCATAAGTGACAAGCAGACAACAGTGAGATACAAAGACTGACTCAAATGGCACAGCATGCATACTGTACCTTCTGGGTTATCAGAAAAGATAAGTGGAATTGGTTCAAAATTCCAACTTGGGACATCATTCAGCATACTATCAAACACCAAACCAGAAAACCCCATACAAACTAGCAAAACCTGCATGCAGGTGAGCTTACGTAGGATAATCTGGATGTGCTCTGGAGTAGAGGATAGATGAACACAAACAGCATGCATGCAAAGGTGAAATATTGGCTAAAATAACCAAACATGTATGAAATGAATCACATAGAATTCAACACAATAGTACTGCACAATAAAAAATTAGAAACTTTGGCAAATCCTTCATAGCAATGGCCCAAAACCCTGTGAAGTAGTCCAGTGTAGAATTCAAGCAAATATGGTTCCCTCGCCTCAGAAAATAGAAATAGTAGCATAAGTGGAGCAAAAATTAGTACAGAAATCATGGGGTGCCATGAAGTAGTTGGTTAGAGCACTGGATTTGTAGTAGAATCACAGGAATGCCATAGTTTTGATCCTCACCACTAGCAAAAATAAATTTGTTCACCTGAAGATGAGAGAAAAGGTCCTCTCTCAATTCATAGTGTTAGAATAAGTATAGTTGATACTGGATAATGTCCAATTAACATTGGATGCTAATGTAGAACAATTGTCACTAACATTTGTAGAATTATTACATTATATTGTAATTAAAATACATGTACAGATATTGACAAATAGCACAAGTGTGATCAGTGTTAGTATTGTTTTTGTAGCAATTATAGATGGATGAATACAAAATTTTAATTGTTACTGATAAAGTAGCTGATTAACTGATACACCTTTTTTTGGCAAATGCTTAAAAGAGTACTCATTTTTCTGGTCCATCCCTGATAATAGTTTATCACAGTTCATGATTGCTGCAGCAAATTTTATTGTAATGTATTTAACTTTTAGCAGTTGGCTGGTACAGATGTACAGTACCAGCACAATGTAATACCAATTAACATGCCAAGTACAATAATACAAAACTGGAAATATTTTGTGATGTCAGTGTTTAACATGCATTTGAGGTGAGAACAATTTACAAGATTAATATGTATAACTATGTTGTTTAATGTTCTAGATGATAAATTTCATTTTATGATATTCCCACTCCAGACGATACTCCCATTTTTTGGTGTTGAGTATGTTGATTACAATTATTGATTTATTGGTTAATCTGTATGTTTGTCATTTTGCTTAGGAGCTTTTTTCTGGTATTAAATTTTTAATATTTCTTTTTGCAGGTGCGTCCATTGTTGTATTCAGATGACCCTCAAGATGTTGTTTGTGTGACAGCTGTACCTGGAACAAATCAGGTTATACTTGATGGATATAACGAATTTTGTTTTGACCATGTCTTACCACCATACTCTACCCAAGAAGAATGCTTCACCTACACCATAAAGCCATTAATAAATTCATTCCTGGAAGGTACTTTTGTTAAATATTATTCTAGTGCACATAAATATTGTTTAATTCCATAATATATTGGGTTGGTGCGAATGAAATGTCCGCTTTGGCGTCTGGTGGGAAACTTACCTCAACAACACAACACAGGGATTCACTGAGGTCACAGGCCTAACGTCATAAACTCTGTATATGTCCAGCAAACAGGCTGGAGCACGCAGACAGTCAGGAGGCAGTGTGTTGCTGAACAGGGTAATCTGAAAGTGCACCATGGAGAACACACAATTGCGAGTGATTTGTCTTTACGAATTCAAACTGGGACATTCTGATCAGCAAGCCACCAAAAACTATAACAGTGCATTTGGGCCAGGAATGGTAAATGAACGCACCATTCGCCGCTGGTTTGTCAAATTTCGTTCCGGTGACACAGCATTGCAAAATGACCCCCTTGGCCATCGACCAACATCATGTTCGGATGAGCTCCTCAGGAACGCCGTTGAAGCGGACTCTCGGAAAAGTGTTCGTGCCATTGCAGACGAGTTAGGCATACACCATACTACTGTCGTTCGGCAGCTCCGTGCGATCGGTAAAGTGAAAAAGTTGGACTCATGAGCACCACATGATTTGACACCGGTCAACAAGACTCGCCGTCTGGAGGTGTGCAGTTCTTTGAGTGTAAGGAATAACCGGGATGGTTTCCTGCATCGGATTGTCATTTCAGATGAAAAATGGATCTGCTATGGCAATCGTAAACGATCAGGAGAATGGTTGGATCGTGATCAACGTCCAGGGCGGTTTCCGAAACCACCTCTCCACCCACGGAAGGTGTTGTTGCTGGTATGGTGGTCTATGGTGGGTGTGATCCATCATGTCTTTCTCAGGCGCGGTGAAACCATCAATGCAGATCGCTACAGTGCTGAACTCCATGAAATGCACCGCAAACTTCTCCGCAAGCATCCAGCAATGGTCCACAGACATGGTGTCCTCATGTTGCACGACAATGCTCGCCCACATGTCGCGCAAAAGACGGTGCAGGCTCTCTATGAGTTGCAATATGAAACCCTTCCTCATCCAGCATATTCTCCCGACCTCTTTCGCACTGACTACCATCACTTCCGGCATCTTGATCACTTCCTGACAGGGAAGACCTTCGCTGATGATCGGGCGGTGCAACATGCCGTTCAGGAGTTTTTTGCGTCGCAGACTCCAGACTTCTTTCGCCATGGAATCCAATTGTTGGCTGAGCGATGACAAAAGTGTGTGGCTGCAGACGGCGACTATTTTGATTAACCAGGTATTGTAGTTTTGATTTTTTTGAACTTTGGCAATGACGCACCTGGGCCGGACATTTCATTCGCACCAACCCAATAAAATAAGTATAATTACAAGGACATGATGTTACAGAAATTTAATTTACCCAGTTTGGTGTGTGAGCACATTATGTTGTTAACTTTCTATCTCGCCACCAAAGTTCCTAGTTTGAGTCTCAACCTGGGCATGGATGTTCGTTGTGAGTGTCTTCATCAATTTTATCGAATCATCACTCTTCCTCATCAGTGTGATTAGCCAAAAATGGCAGAAAAGCACTATAAAATAAACATCCAAATACAAATGATTGAATATTCTATATCCAAAATGAGTTATTAAATATATGATTGATGTTCCTATCCACATTTGAGAAAACTACTTAACTTTTTGCTGCATGTACTGGGCGGCCATAGTTAAAGTTGCCCTACTCAGAGCCCTCTGGAGCCCGTTTGCAGCAACGGATTAAGCCAAAACTTGGTGTAGATGCTATGGAGACCATGGGGAAGAGAATGCTGACGGAAAAAAAAATAGTTCAAATTTTCACCACCAGAGCTCAGTCGAAGCAATGGATTGTGGTGAAACTGTTACAGAGGCTGAGACACTGGGGAAGTGAATGATGATGACAAAAAATAGTTCAAATTTTCACCACCAGAGCTCAGTCGAAGCAATGGATTGTGGTGAAATTGGTACAGAGACTGGGGAAGTGAATGATGATGAAAATAATGCTTCAAATTTTCACCACCAGGTTGAATTGTGCCCTTAAGTAAGATAAGCACTAGTTAAAAGTGCATGAAAACATGTGACATATCCCATTCCTGTCAATGGCTGCATTTAGAAATACATGCTCTCTTATGCACTGCGAACATTAGCAATACAAACAATGTTTGTATAGTTGTGTTTGACACATCATCATTACATTCTTTGGTAAGTGTGTGTCACCTTCATGCAGTTCTTATTACTCTTGTTTACAGCTGTGCAATAATCTTGAATCCAACAGTTTTTACAGCTGAGAATGCAGCTTTAAAATGATCATGTATCTTAGCTTTGAGTTTTACAATTCATATCTTTGCTGCAATATTAATTAGAGTCAGCACCCAGATTGTTTTTCAGAATACTACAATATTATTAAGAGTAAAGGGCAGATATGATCACATTTTTGCTTCTTTTTCTTTCCTGAATTAGATATGTTTGTGTCTGTGTCATTAGTTATGGAAACTGACAATCTTCATGTAGCTCAATATTTACTTCATAAGAACACTGTGTTTAAAGGCTAATTATTATATGTTTCAATTATTTCTCTCCTTAGGGTACAATGCTTCTGTGATAGCTTTTGGACAAAAAAGCTCTGGTAAAACATACTCTGTTATTGGACCTGGATTACATTTTGCTATGACTGAAGCAGAATTTGGAATCATACCAAGAGCAACACGAGAGATTTTTCACAGAATAATGGTAATGTAACTGAATACATGTTAATTTCTTTACTCTTATTCTTCTTTCCTGAAGGGATGTGATGAAGCTGATTTTAAATGCATAAATATTAGCGACCATTGGCATATCAGAATCTGTAAAAATACTATATTTAAACTTATTCTGTCTGATACTTAATTTCTTGCATTCAAAGTTCAATTGTGGAGAACAAATCAAGATAATTGGGTCATTCCATGTCAAATCAACAAAAAAAAGTGTCATTTCTGACCCGACCATCTCGGATTTTTCTGAAACACTACTATTTGGTAGTCTTCATGAAGATATGAAATCCTATTTATAGTCTTCATGAAGATATGAGAAATACTGAGAAATTGTAGCTTCCTGTGTGGCGTAGTTATGGAGTTTTGGGGGCTCGAAAATACAAAAAATTGTTGATTTTTAGTCTGCGCTTGAGATTTTCATGGATAATTGCTCTTACCCTAATTGACGTAGAGAGCTGGTTGTAGTCTTGTTTGAAAGGACATGAAATAAGCTTTCCAACAGTTTATCACATCACTATATTTAGAATAAAATCTTTTCAAGATCATCTACTTTGACCTTTGGACCTTGAACTTTTGAAGATGCATAACTGCGATTTCCTTGGAACTGAAATATATTGTTAACACAAGGTTACACTATAACATAACCAAATTTGAAGTTGGGACGATTATGGGATAATTAAAGAAAAACAATTTAATTAGTATAAGTGTATTTTTTCAGCAGGTCATTTCTAGTGGGAGTTTGCAACACTGCACTCTTGCATTGCAGACTTTCTAATCTGCAATAGTTCTGTAACTAGAAAGTGAAGAATGTGTGCAGCAGTGTTGTTTGAAACAAGTGTGGTAGAATGTTGAATAGATAGTGTGTTTAGTGTGACAGTTCTAATTTGAGCTGACTTTTTTTAAGTAAGATACCTTGACCACCAGCATCATGGCATCATCCAGATTAGAAACCCTTGAAGATTTTGAGATCCGTGGAAACCTTGACAGTCAACATTTTGAAATTAAAAGTATCACCTGGAAATTAACACCAAAGCAGGAACAAACAGTGGATATCCAGAGACAGATCAACAAATGAAACATCTGTCTGCAGAATTCATAGAAATTCTAGTCGAAAAAAGGTTCACCTGATCCAAAATTCTTTCATGCCAACAAGTTTAATTTCTCAAGCATTTAAAAGAAACAGTTCTTGATAGACACTACATTGTACTTTGTGATTTTGCAGAAAATTACTCCTGTGTGTTGCAAGATGCCTCGCAAGGTTTTCACTGGAACAATGGTCAAGCAACAACAATACATCCATTCACTATTTATTATGGAAATCCCAATACTTCGACAATCATAACTGAAAATTTGGTTGCCTTATCAGATAGCATAATAAAGCATTAGTTTACTTACTCCAGAAAGTACTTATTACATTTTTGAAGGATAAATTTGGTTCTGACATCCTAGTCAAGATATTTTACTTTTCTGATGGAGCAGCAGCACACTACAAAAATCGCAAAAACTTCATCAATGTTGCCTACCATGAGGATGATTTTTCTATGTTGTGTGACCGATTTGCTAAAGTTCATTCTATTCCAGGAATCAAAAAGGTTCATGCAGTACTTCCTTTTACAAAAGATGTCATACATATGAAACGTTATTCTGCATGTGATGAATTTATAGAACATCGTTAATATGTTAAAATGCTTAGAATTCACAGATATTACTGGATATTTTACTTGTGTATATAAAAACAACTGGTGGCTAGTGTGTGTTCATAAAGTGTCTGAAGACACCGGTGATTTACAAATTAACTTTCTTCAACCCCACGGACCATCAGGATCATTTTTATGTCCCCATTTGGTTCAACTGGACATTTGTTGCATCCCAACGTCCAATGTTCTAACAAAAGTGGATCCTTCCACTGCTACAAGAAGAATGTACACTTTAACAACAGATGAAAGCCAGCTTGACATGCAAAGACTGAACGAATGAATGAAAACCGAAGAACAACCTGTGAACTATGGTGCATGTAAGTTATTTCTCAGAAAACAAACATTCTTGTCCATTTTTCACTACTGTAGATAATCATATTATTCTTAAAAGTAAATAACAACAGTGTTGCAGACTCCCACTAGAAATGACCTGGTGAAAAAATACACTTATACAGGGTGGCACGGAGCCGTCTGACACATTTGATATGCTCATAGATGATGAAAGAAAGGAAGGAGAATAAGGAAAACCATATGTAATTGTACATTGAAGTATGCAATTTTATTACTAACAACTTACAAGTTCATTTTTTGAAAATTACATCAGACAGGTGGCCTTCTGCATCAATGCATTGTTGCAGACGTTTCTGGAAATTATTGTACACACGTCTCCGTAGTTCCTCGTCAATAGCCGTTACTTCCTCAACAATGGCTTCTTTCAGTTGTTGAAGAGTCGTGATATGCCTTCTGAACACACGGTCTTTCAAGAATCCCCAGAGAAAAAAGTCAGGGACAGTAAGATCGGGTGACCGAGCTGGCCATGCAATCTCTTCCCTTCGAGATATAACACTTCGGAACAACCATCAAACGAGTTCCATACTTGCAGTGTGGGCTGTTGCTCCATCCTGCTGGAAATAGTGTTTTGGGATCAATACCTATACCTCATAACTCGGGTCCCACAAAGCGTTCCAACATTGCCACATAACGTTCCGAATTAACAGTCACTGCTTCTCCATTGTCATTTTCAAAGAAATACAGCCCAACAATCCTGAACACACCAATTCCACACCAAACGGTCACTTTGGGAGAGTGCAATGGTGTTTCATGCAGTTCTTTCGGGTTTAATGGTGACCAGTAGTGCATGTTCTGTTTGTTTACATAGCCCGAAAGGTGAAAATGTGCTTTGTCAGTCATTAGCAAATTATTGATGGTGTCAGGGTTCTCCCTTAGCAAATTAATCATGATAGTGCAGCATGTAACTCTTGCTTGCTTGTCTGTGTTGTAAAGTTTTTGAACAACCTGCAGTTTGTATGGGTGAAATTTGATATATTTTAGCATTAAATATAAACTTTTCCTACTCACACCTAAAATCTGAGACTTCTGGCATGCCGAGCATTGTGCACTACGTTCAAATGCTTCCCTCACTCTCTGCAAGTTCTTGGGCGTACGCACTGTTGTTGGAGCTCCATGTTTCACATCCAATACACTGTTAGTTTCTTCAAATTTCTTCACTCAAGCCAATATGGTATTCCGAGATGGTATGTTACCATGTCGGCTAACAATGAATTGTTTCCTGAACAGTCGCTGCACTTTAACCACTAACTTCATTTCTTAATAACTACGAACACAGAAAACGTGATGTTCAATGCTCCAACGGTCCATCATGTCTGTTACTGTGTTCTTATGAAATTGTGTCGTATCCTCTTCTCATTCCCCCCGTAATCCACTTCAAACTATCGCGCATGCGTAATATATTCAACTTTCAAATATGTTAGTCGGCTCCACGCCACCCTGTACTAATTAAATTGTTTTTCTTTAATTATCCCATAATCGCCCCAACTTCAAATTTGGTTATGTTATAGTGTAACCTTTTGTTAACAATATATTTCAGTTCCAAGGAAATCACAGATATGCATCTTCATAAGTTCAAGGTCCAAAGGTCAAAGTAGATGACCTTGAAAAGATTTTATTCTAAATATAGCGATGTGATACACTGTTGGAAAGCTTATTTCATGTCCTTTCAAACAAGACTACAACCAGCTCTCTACATCAATTAGTGTTCAGTACTGTAATATAATTAAAATTTAAAAATGATGTTAGAGTTGCTCGCTAGATGGCAGGGAGGTCTGCCACGTGAAGTACGTGTCATATGCATGACGCAATAGGACTGACTGAACTCGAGTGTCTTTGTCTTCGTGTGTGTGTGTGTGAGCGAGCGCGACGCGACCACAAGTGGTGGTACTTCGTCGTCGTATAACCTGTGTCTTTGTGTATATAATATCCGTTATTATAATATATAGTTGTGTTCATGAACTATGAGAGACTTCATTCTTTAACCCAACACGAAATCAACACACTCCAGGACTTGGGAAAGTTACGCCAGGTGTTTTAATGGTGTAACGCCGCTTCATGGTCCTCCAAACCCGGATTTGCGCAGTACGTGCCACGTGTAGTGAATTGACTTAACCAGCAGCTTTTTGTGCATTATCTCCCATGCCGGGTGTGTTCTGACTTTTGTGTCTGGACTAGTGTTAGTGTTGTGAACTATGGAGCAGATACTTTCGTGCAAACGTGTTCTGAAACGCGAAGTTACGCGTGTTGAAAACAAGATTGCGTCAGACGACCTCTCACAAGAGAGCGTCACCGTGTACATCAACAAAACCGTGCAATTAACAGAGGACACTCAGAAGCTCTTACGTGAGCTGTCTTCGGAGTGTAGTGATGAGCAGTTTGCGGAGTTTGATGCAGAAATCAGCTCGATTCAAGACCGATTAGAGCAGATGTTGGTGACATTGTATCGTGCTCAAAAGCAGCAGGGCGTGGCAATGGCTGCCAGTGCACCGTCGGTTAAAGCCAGTAGTGACGTAAGACTACCTAAATTGGACTTGCCTGTGTTCGCGGGAAACTTACAGCAGTGGCTGTCGTTTCGTGATTTGTTCGTTGCGTCTGTGCATAATAATAACTCTTTGTCCCCTGCACAGAAACTTCAATATTTGAAGTCTAGTATACGTGGTGAACCTGCATTGTTGCTGCAATCTATTACGATTACAGACACAAATTACAAAGAAGCATGGGAAATTTTGAACAATAGATATCAGCAAAGGCACGTTCTTGTGAATGACACGATCAAGCGACTCGTGTCGCAACCTTGCATTCAGACAGAATCAGCTGTTGCCTTGCGAAAACTCGCGGACGTAACAACCGAGTGTGTTCGTGTACTCAGAGTTCTAGAAGTTCCAGTTCAACATTGGGATGCAATTTTGGTGTTCCATACCGTGGAGAAGCTCGACAGCAGTGGGAGCTTAGTGTGTCAGCCGATCAACTTCCGACGTTTGAGCAGCTACGAGCCTTCCTCGATACGAGAGCGAGAGCGTTGTCAGCGTCTTCTAGACCCCCCAAACAACAAGGATACTCAGTGAAACAACCCTTTAGTGATTCCAGTGCCAAAAGAAATGCGAGTTCTTTTCATGTGTCAGTGTGTTGCCCTAAATGTCACCAGGAGTCCCACCCGCTGTATAAGTGTAATCAATATAATAGCCTATCAGAGCCTGAGAGAGAGGCATTTGTGAAAAGTAGTGGCTTGTGCTATAATTGCCTTAGTTCTTTTCATAAGGTAAGTAAATGCAGCGCTAGTTTGTGCCGTACTTGCAATAAGAAACACCATACATCCCTTCATCGTGAAGTGACCCCCTCCCCCCAAGGAAGTTTGGCAACTTCGCATCAGATTGTGACATCACATTTAGCGGCCGATCACGGGAAATCGAGCACTGAAGTGTTACTTCCGACAGCAGTTTCAAACATAAAGAATAAAGATAACCAGTGTCAGCCCTTCCGTGCATTATTGGATAGTTGTAGTGAGGTTTCGTTTATTAGTGCCAATGCAGTTCAAATGTTAGGTCTGAAAAGAAAGAGCGTGTTTGTGTCAGTAACAGGCATTTCTTCTGTTAACGTTGGGAAGTCACATTCAGCTGTTGATATCACGATTGAGTCCCGAGACGGTAAACATTCCTACACAACCTCTGCGTTGGTGGTGAAAAGGATTACGTCACCACTGCCACATGTGACTATTCAAAACACCGGGAGCTGGAGTCACATACGCGGACTTGACCTTGCTGATCCCACATTTCATACAAGGGGAAACATTGACCTCCTTTTCGGGTGTGATATATATGCGTCGCTGCTAATGAGAGGAAAACGAGAAGGCAAGGAAGGAGAACCGATTGCCATTCAAACTCGCTTAGGTTGGGTTATTTGCAGAGGAGTAAAGCAACAAACTTCAAAACATTCATTCACCTCTCTTCATGTGTCAGTTGAAGAAAATAATGTAAACCAGTCATTAAGAAAATTCTTTGAGATGGAAGAATTGCCGCAGAGAGAGTTGGTAACAGAAGAAGAGCACTTATGTGAAGAGCATTTTGAAACTACACATCGTCGCAAAACAGATGGACGTTACGTCGTAAATTTGCCATTTCAGAGCAATTGGGAAGAATTGGGGTACTCTAAAGAGAGAGCAAGAAAGTGTTTGTTATCACAAGAGCAAAGATTACAGAAAGATCCAGTAAAACAACAACAATACCAAGCATTTATGCGAGAATATCTCACCTTGCAACACATGACACCAGTGGCGGAGGATGAGGCCCCCAAGGTACCCCCCACATCTTATTACATTCCACATCATTGTGTAACAAATGAAAGCAGCAGTTCGACTAAACTGAGAGTAGTTTTTCATGTGTCTTGCAAGACAAGTAGTGGACTTTCCTTGAATGATGTACTTATGAATGGTGAAAAGCAACAACCAGACTTATTTCCTATTTTGATTCGATTCCGTTGCCATCCAGTTGCTTTAATTTCTGATGTTCGGATGATGTATAGACAAGTAGAGGTCGCGTATGAAGATAGAGATTTTCAGTTGCTTTTGTGGAGAGAGACCCCTGAACAACCAATCAAGGAATTCCGTTTAAATACTCTTACTTATGGTACTAAGCCTGCAAGTTTTCTTGCCACAAGAGTGCTTCGACAGTTAGCGAATGACGAAGGAGAGAATTATCCTCTCGCCACAAAGAGCTTACTTAGTCATGTGTACATGGATGACTTTCTAACAGGAGCCAATTCTACTGAAGAAGCAATCGAGTTGTATCATCAATTGACACAGTTACTAAGCAAGGGCGGCTTTGAGCTTCGCAAGTGGTGGTCAAACGATCCGAGAGTGCTGGACATTATTCCCTGTGACTTGTTGGAGACAAATCTGCAGTTCGAATTTAATGGAGAAGACGCGAAGAAAACTTTAGGCATACAGTGGAACCCTTCTATGGATTACTTGTGTTTTGATGTGGTGAATCCGAAGAAACGAGCGATTAGAACTAAAAGACTGGTTCTTTCCGAGATATCGAAGCTGTTTGATCCCTTAGGTTTTGTCTCTCCTGTGACCGTGAAGGCAAAATTACTTATGCAAACGCTTTGGAAGTTGGATCTTGATTGGAACGACGAGCTTCCAAGCAATTTGGCTGCAGAGTGGGTTGCATACTGCCAGGATATGCCACAATTGAAAGATATCCAAGTGGAGCGATTCATTATTCCTAGAGACACCGTGGAGATTCATTTGGTTGGATTCTGCGACGCGTCAGAAGCGGCTTATGCAGCAGTGGTCTACGTGAGATGTATATGTGCTAATGGGCAGGTGCAAGTGAAGATGATTGCATCCAAAACAAAGGTGGCCCCCCTTAAAACTATAACCCTTCCCAGGTTGGAACTCTGTGCAGCTGTGCTGTTACTTCGCCTCCTTTCTTTAGTGCGGAAAGCATTGTCTGTCAACTTGAAAACCATGACAGCGTATTCTGACTCGAAAATTGTTTTGTCTTGGATTAGTGCTTGTCCTAGCAGATGGAAAACTTTCGTGGGAAACCGTGTGGCGAAGATACAGGAAGAAGGAGAAATACAGTGGGCATACGTTGCTAGCAAGGAAAATCCAGCAGACTGTGCGAGCCGTGGAATCTCGACTTCGGCTTTACTTAATCATCCCTTATGGTGGACTGGCCCCCCATTTTTAAGAAATTCAGTGTTGCCAGTGGAGGAGTCTTACACATGTGATACTGATGAAGTGACATCAGAGCAGAGACAGTCATTTGTAGCCATGGTGAGGACGGCAGAAAATACATTATTTGAGAATTACTCGTCGCTGAGTAAATTGCAGCGGGTTGCAGCATGGTGTAGGCGCTTTGCATTCAACGCCAAGCATAGGGAACTGAAGGAGCTACGGGAAGTGACAAAACGAGCAGAACGAGATGAAACCACATCGCATTTCATTGCTTCCAGTGGGATCGAGTGGCATTTTAATCCACCAGGAGCTCCTCATATGGGTGGACTTTGGGAAGCAGGTGTAAAGTCTGTAAAGCACCATTTGAGGAGAGTAGTTGGAAACACAATTCTCACATTCGAAGAAATGTACACTGTTCTCACGCAGATTGAGGCGTGCCTCAACTCACGACCAATATCCCCAATGTCAGAGGATCCAAATGACTTGCAAGCCTTAACTCCAGGTCATTTCCTCATTGGAGATTCTTTAGTGGCGGCACCAGAAAGGGACTTCAACAAGACTCCTCTTAATCGACTATCAAGGTGGCAGCTAATGCAGAAGCTTACGCAACATTTTTGGCAGAGGTGGTCAAAGGAATATCTGTCCAGACTTCAGCAGCGTCCCAAATGGTTCTCGAAGCATCGAGACTTCGTAGAGGGCGACATGGTCATTGTACGAGAAGATAACATCCCTCCACAAGAATGGAAACTGGGGAGAGTGGTAGAGGTTAATGCCGGACGAGATGGAAGAGTGCGATCAGCAACAGTAAAGACTGTAAATGGACTGTGTAAGAGACCAATCGTGAAATTATCATTGCTACCATTTGAAGTAGAGAAGTAAACTTGAAAAATCTATATGTTAATGTCAAATATTCAATATCAGAAGTTATGTTTGAAGTGTTTATATATGTTAGTCTACATTGTAATTTCAATTTTATAATCAGTGTTAAAGGTTAAAAATATGTTGAAATGTGTATTTCAAGGTGGGGGAGGATGTTCAGTACTGTAATATAATTAAAATTTAAAAATGATGTTAGAGTTGCTCGCTAGATGGCAGGGAGGTCTGCCACGTGAAGTACGTGTCATATGCATGACGCAATAGGACTGACTGAACTCGAGTGTCTTTGTCTTCGTGTGTGTGTGTGTGAGCGAGCGCGACGCGACCACAAGTGGTGGTACTTCGTCGTCGTATAACCTGTGTCTTTGTGTATATAATATCCGTTATTATAATATATAGTTGTGTTCATGAACTATGAGAGACTTCATTCTTTAACCCAACACGAAATCAACACACTCCAGGACTTGGGAAAGTTACGCCAGGTGTTTTAATGGTGTAACGCCGCTTCAATTAGGGTAAGAGCAATTATCCATGAAAATCTCAAGCACAGACTAAAAATCAACAATTTTTTGTATTTTCGAGCCCCCAAACTCCATAACTATGCCACACAGGAAGCTACAATTTCTCAGGATTTCATATCTTCAAGATGGTCGGGTTGTGAACTTTGTTGATTTGGCATGGAATGACCCAATTATATTATGTTTAATAACATGATATTAGGATATGAACATGAAAAAAATTTAGGATCAAGTGTACTACCAAACTGGTCAGAATAATGCTCTACAATTTCTTTGAGTTTTGTCTTTTAATCCCTGAAAAAGTCTGGGCAGGTATTTGAAAACATCAACAGAATTTGGAGCACCTGTAAATAGGGAAGATAAATTTTCCGTTGATCATGTTGAAATATGTTGATCATTTTTTCTCAAATGCAGTACTAGACAAGTCATCTGTAGTATCTAGATCCTGAAAGAACTTCAGCTTATTGAAGTTATAAGCACAATATTGGTAACTTCACCACCCCCTTACTCCTTCATACCTGCTCCTATATCATGCACTATATTTCTAAATTTAAAAGATAATCTCACAATTTTTGTTTCTTACTCTTGGAAACTTTACTGTGGGTAGAGATTTGAAGATGTCAGCAGAGTTTGGAGGCTCTGTAATATGCAGAAAGTCAATTTTTCATCTATCTTGAAATGTGTTGATCAATTTTGCTCAAATGCTATACCAAGCCAATGTGGGGAAGCATATAGCAGTTCTAAAAATGTTAGCTCAAAAGCTTTAAATTTACGGCAGTTAATCTAGTTAAAAGTATGCAATTTTACCCCCACTTCCTTTCTAAAATACACACTGATTTTGGAAATGTGAACTTGTAGGTCAAGTAATACCCTAAAATTAGTTTTAGTTCATTACACTCCAGAAATATTGTCTAAACAATGTTTTAAGAAAAACGTAATTTAGAAAATAAAATTATCACAAATGTATTAAAGGAATTTAGCAGCTGTTAAAGCTCAAGCTCAAATCTGTACATTTGTTACAGTTATCATGATATTGGTAACTTGTCCTCCTTTACCCCTCCTAATTCACACATTAAATTTAAAATATTTTATTGCCAAATGGCAGCACAATAATATAGCTACTAACATTTCTGTAAGTTTTGTTGTTTTAGCTGCAAACACGTAATCAACAAAAAGTTTTTGAAACTGTTAAAAATTAGCATAGGTGGAAATATATAGTCCTTTGATGACTGGTTGAGTATTTCATTTGAGCTAAATCAATTAATACATTTGAATATGCTGCAAGAGTTCAAAATTCTATTGATATTTTCAGAGATTAATAAACAAAAGTAACAAATTTTGGGGAATCACTTGGGCTACAGTTTGGTAATAAAAATCTTCAAAATATATTATGTGGTGCAAGAGGGATGAGACAATGAAGGAGCTGAAACCATGGATGACTGATTTAGTATTACATATGTGTGAATTTGGTCAGTGGATTTCAAGATGATTTACTGTTCTAATATTTTTGTTCTATTAATTTTGGTGGCCACTGCCACCATCCTCATTGGAACTTGCTGGACTGTTGCTGTTCAGCAAGTTCCAATGAGGATGGTGGCAGTGGCCACTGAAATTAATAGAACAATGAAAAACATATTCGCGGAAAACTGAATTCTAAGGTTGTGTGGGTTTATTTTTTGTTTTCAATATTATTTTTGGGTATATTGTGAATGATAATGACCTTGCTTATTTGTAAAGATTTTCTGTATCATCTGCATATGTTGCTTTAATTCTGTACTCTGTCTTGCCACAAACTCAGTGCTTACTATGACTGGCTGAATTATATTTTGTGTTAAAACACTTGTGTAACAACTAATACTTTTATTATTTGGATTCCCTGTAATGGATAACTTAATCCTCAGAATCTCTGAGGGAGAGAGAGAGAGGGTTCTAAAGAATGTAACACGTAATAATACATAGTGATTTATGAAATTTGATCCACATACATGTCTGCTGTGAGAGTTGCAAATAAAGGTTTACCTTGTGAACAGTAAATTCCAACATGTTTACCTGGGTACTGTCCTATTTTACAAATGAAAAATGTGTGACTTAACTGTGTCATGTCATTTATCACTGTACCAAATTGAGTTAAAATGTGTTCATCATCACCTTGCTTGATTTGTTTACTATGTATTTCCAGTGTCACCAAAGCATTAGTCCCTTCTAGTAGATTTTTTCTTTGAATTGAATTGAATGATTGCCATCAATATGCAGTACTCAGAGATATTTCTAATTCTTCATGACCAGGGTGGCTACTCACTGAGAATTCCTTGAATTTCGGGAATTCTGCGTGAATTATTGTCTGGGAATTATGCGTGAATTCTGCTTGAATTTTTCTCTGAAGATGTGAAAAATTGCAACTTTTATTAATCCAGATCCAATTGAATTTATACATATTGATAAATGCCCTGAGGCAGGTTTTCACAGTTTAATTTTTATTATTATCAAGGAAGGAAAGTAAAGCTGCGTGGAAAATAAAACAGAATTCTCTCAACCCATTTACTTTGTTAGTATCCTTCGCAGAACAATATCTGACATGCTAGAAATGATATCTTGAAGATGATTAAGTAGTCTGAAATTCTTATACAGTTAACAGTTAACACTTTTTTTTAGAATAGAATATAAACCTACCATTTGTGACTTTTGTTTGTATATGTACTGTATTTCTAGTCTGAGTATGTGAAGTGGTACATGTAAACTCCACACCTTAAATATTTTGAATATATCTATACCGTTTAATTTAATTGAATTATATTTTTTTGAACACACTGGAATCACACACACCCTTTATATTGTTAATATATTTGTGTGTGTATGTGTGTGGGTGGTGAGAGGAAGTAATACGTAAGTTGAAATAGAGAAAACATGTGCTTGTAGCCTTGATTTTTTTTAAAAAATTCACCTTGAAAACCAGGAATTATACTTGAATTTTATCATGGTTCTAGAGTAGCCACCCTGGACTCATATTTTGAATATTTCATATCTAAAAGACCAGTACAAATTTGAAGTACCTACTTTGTTTTTAAATAGTAATTGTGTGCTTTTTCTGTGCACATTTGCCCAACCCTCCCCCTTTTTAGGTATTTATTGTTTCTGAGACCCTTTCTTCTTGTAGTAGAATTTTATTGATTTTGATAAATTTGGCACTTGATTTTCTTGAAGATCTACCTTGTACTTTTTCTAACATTACAAATATGAAGAAGTCTTTCTGTGGAAATTTCTTGATAATACTTGTGCATAGGAAAAAAGTAAAAATGTAGGCACACAGATACACACACATTTTGATGAAAAACTGACATTGTAATTTAATTTTCCAAAATATGTTCCTTTGCACTAAGTAACTTACAAGAAAGGTGATATTTTACAGCAAAATAAATACAACTGGAAGTTGCAACATGTAGCTTGTGTGTTTGTATTCTTAATTTTTGGATTGACCTCAATCCTTTGTCAGGAATGGGGGACAAGTGCAAGAAGCTATAAGAAGGTTGAAAATGATTAATAATTACTCAAAATAGGTTAAAATGTATAATCCTGACCTCTTGATCACATATGTGCAAAGACCAGTTGTTTCCTGCAGTTACCATGGCACTTGTATCTCATCCCTGAAAAAGAGATCGTGGTTGATCCAAAAAGTAGGCCTACCATCAAACAAGATATGTATTGTGACTGACTGAGTTGTTTTAATAAATATATAACATTATGGCATACAAGCATACATAAGGGAAAGCTTAATGATTAATTAATTAATGTTTTGTCCTCCAGTAATGACAAGTAGTGATGAGTAGCATTTGTTTTATTGTAGGAAGTTCCTGACAGACGTTTTGTTGTAAAAGTCTCATTTGTTGAAATGTACGAAAATAAAATAAGGGATTTACTTCACACTGGTACACTCCTAGATGGATATATAAACCATGAAAACAGAGAGGTAGGTTATGTAATTATTAATGTATGTAATAGCTTAGTTATAATCATAATACAGTAAAACTTCTCAATAGTGGACAGGCCTGGGAAAAAAATAAATGTCCGTTATTAAGAAGTGTTCACTATTCAGAAAAAAGTGTAGGATGTTACACAATAGGATAAGCATATTACAGTACGTACTTTACGAACATAATGTTCTTTTTCCCTACATTCAAGGAACAAAATACTGTACTACATACGGTGAATTTAATTTTACTAAAGTATCCCTACATACATAACAAATTTTAAAAAAGAAAATACAGTACATGTAGTGTAATCCTTTCTTAAATTATTCAAAATGCTCTTTAATTTTAAATTTGCTCTAACTATTTCTGGCTAGACCCAGATTTTCCAAAATAATCATCTATATTTTTCTTAATCTTAAAGTTATTTACAATTGTCTTTTCAATATGTGTTTCCAGTTCAGATGTTAAACTGAGTCCCTCTTCATCTGTTTCTCTTTCTCCTAGACATTGATGACTTCAACTTTTTACTTTAAAGTCAGCCGTTTGTGTTTCTGCAACATCGTAGCAGAAGTGACACACACTTCTCAAGATAACCACAAAGAATACTGTCTACTGTCTGCACTTTTAAAAATAAATACGTTCAGTGTAACATGAAACAATGCATGCTAGTTCGAAATACTGGCCATTGTTTTATCGAATTCCAGGAATCGCGAACTATTTTTTTCAGGTTCTCCATTATTAAGAAGTTTTATTTGCGTTGGGAGGTAGTTTTCAGTGTCCACGTCCATTAAGAATGTCCGTTATTGAGAAGTAATATTGCCGAGGAATTTAAAAATGTCCATAATTTAGAGGTGTCCACTATTCAGAGGTGTCCGTTAGGAGACGTTTTACTGTACAAGGGGAGTCCAAGGCAAATTTGGAGTACCATATAAGGTGATTGTGTACACATGTCATATTGTGATAGGATAATGTTAACACCATTACACATTTACTCAATTTTTTGTACTCTGTTATCCCTTTCCAAGTGGATGCTGTGGCTATGGAAAATTACCCATATGAGCAAATCATGGTGCAATGACAATTGAAGTATTGAGCAGTGATAGAATTCTTGATGCTGGAAGGACATTGACACTCGTTTGGTCAATATATAAAAGGACACTTCACCTTCCCTCCCACGGTGTGCAATTGGGTCAGTGAGTCCTAAGAGAGGAAGAAAATTCATTTGAGATGAACCATCTCCATCACCTTCTAGAACTATCCGAACTCTGGAAAACCTTAAAGAATTAGATGAACTAGTGACGTCAGACAGAAGATTGAAAGTCTCTGTAATAGAGGAGACAATGGGCATTCCAAAAGTGGTAATTCATTTGATGTTGACTGAAGACGTGATGATGAGAAAAGTGATGGGTATAAATGTTGCTCACACCACTTCAAAAGCAAAATAGCACTGACATTTTGAATGAAAATTTGGAATTAGCAAGGAGTCTGTCTATTTCTGTCTATCCTGGAAACTGGTGACGAGAAGTTATGACTCCAAAATGAAGCAGACTTCAGTGCATTGGAAGCATAAGGACTCTCATCTGCCCAAGAAGGCAAAATTTCAGATGTAGTTCACTTGTTTTTGGACTGCATAGGCCCATTACTTATCAAGTGCCATCCCAGAAATACCATGATTAATGGTGTATGGTATGCAGAAACTTTGACTAAACTGTGTCCAATTAATCATCAGAAAAGGGGGCTAATGACAGGTACTGGGAAAATATGTTACATGATAATACACCACCATGCATGTCTCACATTGCCAGGGCTGCTGCAGATGAACAGAAGTTCAGAATGATCATCATCCCCCCACAACCTGCTCTTATTCACCAGTTCTGGCCCTCAGTAATTTTTATCTCTTTTCGACATTTGAAGTTCGAGTTAAAGAGGCAGTGGTTTGATGGTGATGTGTACTGTGAACTTTTTAGTCTCTCTGTATGAATACTCCTACAGCATTGAAATTAGGAGCTTTCCATCCAAATGGGAAGTGTGTGTGAAAAATTAATTAGATGTTTTTTGACTGCATGCTATTTTGTGTGTTTTTCTAAATTTGCTTTGGACTCCACTCCATGTGGATGTGCTAGTTGGATGAAAATTTAAATCTTGAATGAGAGAGGCCCACAAATATTAGGATGAATGGCATTAGTTTTTACATACTTACAATATATCTGTATTGGAAAGAATCTAATAAATTTTTGATCACAGTGCCAACAGATAGAATTATAGATAATGCTGTTAGATAGAGCTGAAATATATTAATTGATTGATTGATTGTAATGATCAACATACAGTCAACTCTCGATACAATGACCTTTCACAGTTCCCGGGAAAAGGGTTGTTATTTCGAAGGGGTCGTTATTAGAATTTGCACCAATTTTCAGCTTAAACGGAGCTCAAACTGACACAAAGATGCCTAGGAGATGGTAACACCATGCATCCTGGTAGTTATACAACCTGTTATGCACAGGACACATGTTGTGAGAAGGAAAATAGAACATGAAAACGTTTTCACAAAAAAGGATTTAAAATAATGTTACTTTCTTTCAATTGTGCACAGTCGTTGCTCTTCCAGGAAATTCTTACAATTCTAGTTCATGAGAAACCCGTTTGCACTGAGACCTATGGAAAGGAAAACAATCTCTCGTTTATTGCAAGCGAAACTTGAAGAATCTTGACACCAGTCAGACTGGTGCCAGCAAAAGTCGGGAGATAATCGGGCAGAATGAATGTTGGATTTTATATGGGTCTACTACAGCATTGTCTGTTACAGGATTAACTGGTAAGATTAGATATCTCGGAAGAAACAACACAACCTTTCTAGGCAAAAAAAAAATAGGTAGGGGCTGTAAATTTTGTTCTGGTTCGGCTGTGTAAAATACATCGTAAAAAAAGTCACGTTTTTTTTTTCTCCAACCAACTTCATTCACCCTCCTCCCCCATTCAAGGGAGCAGTCCAAAATCCTTCCTTGACTTGCATTGTAATCCAGCATGAAACGTGCAACTTGCGATCTGTTTTCACCCAACACGTATTCTAGGACACGTCATTAAACAGCATCGCAGTCGATAGTCATTCGAGTTTGGTATTGAATTTCACTTTAAACTATATTTAGTCCTGATTAGCCCATCAGCATAAAATGAACTGAAAACAAGCTTTATGAAACTTCTGATTTTTACATATCAAAATGGGAGATCAATATTTACTCTCACGTTAATCGACGATTTAATGTTGGATTTAAGAGTATTCTCGATGTCAAACACCCACTCCTCCAAAAGTTTTCCCCTTGAATAATTGTCTTCTAATCGTTCTCAGCGACCATTCCTACATTGAGCACTTTTTTTTTTCACATGAATGGTTCTAAAGAAAAGGTTGATATGAATTAAATTTACAGTTTTGCTTATAAGAACAGAAGGTGCAGAACATGAAGTTGTTTTAACTCTTGTTTTCCTTTCTGGTGATCGAATTTCATTATCGTCAAATCAAAACAGCTTTGCGAGATTCAAAACAATAAATTTTTCCTTCGCGCTGGATGAGTCATTGCTGTTATCAGCAAGCAAGAGCTTTGCAGACGCTAGACAAAACACTGGTGCCAGATGCAGCGTAAAAACAAGGAGACCAGCAGGAAGTTCGAGCAACAGGTGGCGGAAGAGAAAAATCCCAGCATTTTAAAGATAACGGAACTGTC
The DNA here is from genome assembly GCF_977018435.1 of Lepisma saccharinum. NCBI lineage: Eukaryota > Metazoa > Arthropoda > Insecta > Zygentoma > Lepismatidae > Lepisma > Lepisma saccharinum. Next base: position 85,500,675 of record NC_139230.1, read on the forward strand.
GAAGGTGGTACTTTTAACAGCAGAGCAGTGTAAAGAAGAAAGAAATGACCCTTGCTTTACGTTTTACCATGCAACAGACAATAATACGGGCAATATTTCCTATACAGACAACAGCATAAAAAAGAATAGGACCTGAATTCTTCAATTAATCAACATTGCCGTGCACACCAGTGGCAGAGAATAAGCTGGAGAAAGGGGGGGGGCACTTTTTTTTTTACTTGTTCTATGGTTTTTGTTCATTTTCAACAATATATCCAGAACTGGTTGCCCCATTTCAGACGTCAAAGGAAAGGAATAGGGGTGGGTCCACTTCCATCCTCACCTGTAATCAGTCCGTGTGCACACACGAGCAAGAAAATCGTGGCTGAAACAATCGGCATCCCCCCCCCCCCCATGTTTGCTGACAGGAAAAGAGGGAGAAGTCAGTCAGCCAAGGGAACACTTTTTTGGCAGATATTACGACATCGTCACAATTAGGAAAACGTATGAAGTGGGAAACAGGAGTTATGATGAACGTAAGATCGAAGTAAACTTTTATGGAAACCTGGATGACAAAGCATTAAGCGGGTTGACGATTTTTAGTTGGTCAATGTCGTTTTGATTATCTCTAACAGTTTAGCTTTTTTATGAAGTGTTACAGGGAACAAACAACAAGATTTGAATGAAAGCTGTTACCGGAAGGTGTCAGCTACAAAGCCAAGAGTTGCTCGCTCACTCACGGGAACCTGCTGAACTCTAGGTCAGAGCTGGACAGATGGGCCAGACTTCCAGGTGCCACGCGTCTGTATTTTGGAACATTCCTGCGATCTTATCTCTCAAGGTGTTGTATTTATGGATGAAATGTGCCATACACATTGGCAAAGACTGCAAGTCCAGCAGTCATTTTGGTCTGCTCCCCCCCTTCCCCCACCAGTTTTCAGCAGCTCTTAGGACAAGGAAACAAGTCAAGGTTGATTTAAAATAACATCCAATTGATCTTTTCTTCTCGCGTATCCAAGAGCAAACATAGCAAAACAAGCCTGGCATGTTGGGTAGCGGCCGTCGGGTGCAGGGTAACATTGGTGCACTTGAGAGAGGGGAGGGCAGAGGTCAAGTGCTATTGGATATCACTCAAGCATGGTGTGGTGGTGTCTATTTTTAGTTCAGACCCAATTGTGAGTGGCAGAGCACTCGTGAAAGGAATGAGTGGAAAAAAAAAACACATTTTTCGGCTGATTTCCTTCAATTTTTCAACTTTTTTCCCAAATTTTTCAACTTTTTTCTAAATTTTTCACGGTTCCCGGGAAAAGGGTTGTTACTTTGAGAGGGTTGTTATACCCAGGGTCGTAGAATCGAGATTTGACTGTATAACTATAATAACTTATTTGATTTCTGGTGGAGGCACATGGTACTTTAAACTGTAGATCCAGTTCCTTTTAGCCCACCTGTGCATAAAGTACACTTGGAACAAACGTTTTGTGCATTATCAGTTTTCAGAACATTTTATATATGCTGTGACAGGCACGTATCCAGAAATTCTTTTCGGGGGTGGGGGGGGTATAGGTAGAACCTCGCAAGGTTTAAGGTCGATGGTGGCTATTCAGTTCCAAAACTGGGGGGGGGGGGGGGCAGGGGGCGAAAAAATTTCTATTTTTTCTTGGTAGACAATGGTTAGCATTAAAAAGCCATAGTGCAGGGCCAGAAATGGAGAGCAACTGTCTCCTAAATCTGCCACTGTTTAAGCTGCTGTTTTTTCTTTCAGAATGTGATATCGGGGCATTTTTTATCACTCGACTCCTCTGTTGAAATGTACGAACTTTGTGTTTGTGCCAAAACGATCTCAGTACGTGTATGTGTCCGTTTCACGAAGCTGTTATGCAATGGACAATCCATTCGAATGTTTTGATTTGATTTGATTTAGTTTATTTTACTTCGCGTTTTGTGCCTCTTGGCTAATTTGCGAAGATGGGGATGAGTGATGAAATGATGAAATTGATGAATGGACATTCACAAACAACCATGCCCGAGTGGGATTCAAACCCAGGACCCTTGGCATCGCAGCGCTATGTGCTAACCACTCAGCCACAGGGTCCGACCCATTCGAATGTGTTCTCCCAGGTTTGGATATGATTCTTTATAGTGTTGTCGCGTGCCTTCGAAACATAACCTTAACAAAAATCCTAATTTTCCAGCCTTGTGATTTGGATCTTCAAGATTTAGGAAGAATTCAGACCGAAGGCACACACACATGGTTTGCAATGAGCGACCCAATCAAAATAAACTTTTCACACCGTAGCGGCACGACAGGCTGCACAAGCCTGTGTTCGATTTTTGAAATCCTCAAGCGACACGTATAGCTTGTAGCTTCAGTGTGAAACCTGGTGGGTCAATCTCATTGTCACCTTGAAACGGCAGCTTGTGTTGACCACAGAAGAAAAATATCTTGTCAGCCAGTGGGAATGTCCCTTAGTTTTATTCTATGTCCTTTTTCTGTGCTTGTTAATTAAACAGGCAACATCTTACTTTTGGGCATACACAAGAGATGTGCTATGCAGAAATTTTAGCGGAAAATGCAGGTTCCACCAGGCATACTGTGCCATTGCTCTACAGTGACAGCAAAAGATCAAGCGAAGCCAAGGGTGACTCGGTAGCTCACTTGGTAGAACAAAGAATGGCACAGTATATGCCAGAGACCCTGGTTTTCGAGTCATGGTCGAGCTTGCTTTTCCCGCTAAAATTTCCACATAGGCAACATCTTGCTTTCTCTTCTCGACATTCATAAAATTTTTGGCCTTCATGGCTGCCCATTTGTGGTAGTTAGTGTTTGAGTGTTTTTCCAAAACAGTTGACTTAAAAGTCCTTTTTTAACCCACGAAACTCTCGGACTGCATACAGGAAACTTGGTTCGGTCAGTAATAAATTGTCACTCAAAACTTAGAATTTCAGTCGATCTGTGCAGCTTATTTCCAATTTTCTTTTTAAAAAAAATGATGCTCCAATGCCCATTACTGCTGAAATATTTACTTTAGAGACCTTCAATCTCTTCGGCACATGACCCGAAACTAGCACTACACTGTCGGCAATGTCTTCAGCTTTGGACCCGAACTTGTAATAGTGGTGGACTTCATCACTTTCCAGCAAAATGTGTCACTAGTTCTCCCCCCCCCTCCCTAATCTCTACATCTTATAAAACTGTCAATGGACACTGTCTGATCACTAATCGACTATTACACTTACTCCTGAAGTCTTATTGAATGATTGTGTTGTACAGATCAACCGTGAAATTGAATCCGCATATTAATATCCATATTATACTCTGGAATGTTCCGCACATAAAATGTTTTGTAGTTTGACTCCACCTGTTATTCAAGAACGTCCCCTCTCGAGCTTTTCAGAGAATTAGTAATCCAACGAATGGCCCGACTCATGGCGTTGCCTTCAACAGTGCTTTCTTGTGCAACTTCCAAATGCTGACAATTTTTTAAATAATGCTGAAGTTCGTTGCGACAACACCGAAAGAGCAAGAAAAGTTTACATACAATAATATTAATAACAGTGTTATCCCTCGGGGTTCTAGAACATTGTCCGCTTTTCCTCTATAATTATATCTCTCTTTAAATTATAATCACAATATTTTATATTTCACACACACAAGCCAAAAATCTCATTTTATCTAGTGTAAATCGAAAAATTTTGGAGGGGGCTTCACAGCACGTGCCTGTGCTGTGAAACATAGAACAGGCTACAGAATTATATGGCAAGGGTGTATGGCTTTACAAATAACATGTGTGTACATTTGATACATAATGTTAATTGCATTCAAGTGTTCCTTCAGTCCTTTCAACAGGTTTAGTTCTGTTAATTAATTTCATAAGATCATTGAAAAAGACCAACTAAAAGTTAAAATGGTTAAACTTGTTCATTTATCTACATATTTTCCACTAATATCTGAAGGGTTGTAATTGGTATCATTTCAGTACGTATGTATTTGTCAGTATTGGTTTAGAGTGGTGTCAATTCATCTCAAGTTCAAACACATCAGATAATTATAAAATGATTTAATAACTGTGCCAGTGATGATGGAAGTCACTTTTTGGTCAAAAGTGAACCACATACACTGGGTTGTGTAAAGAAGAGAGCATGGGTAGGAAATAGAATAGAATATAATAGAATGGTCTTTATTTAAGCAGGCGTGTTTCGGCCTCGTGGGCCGTTCTTACAACCAACCCTTGTCAAAGATACAATAAATGAATAAAAACATAGAAATAAACAACACATTTATCATGATAATACAATAAAGATAATATAAAGATTATACAATAATAAATGATACATTGAATTGATAAGTATAAAAGATTAGTAATAAGTCTTCAGTAGTTCATTGTGTGTGGTGGGGGGGGGGATGTTAGGTATGCATTGTGTGATGTGTAAGTGCAGGTGCAATTGTTTACATATGAAGGTTAATGTTGGGACAATAGTAAGTTCTTTAGTTGTTTCTTAAAACTTTGATGGCAAATAATGTTAGTCAATTGTGCAGGCAGTTCGTTCCATTCCCTTATCCCTGTAATAATGAAGGACTTGTTATAGGTGGCAGTTTTATGTTTAGGGATTTTTAGATTGTGTTTCTTGCGGATAGTATGTTGGACCGAAGTTCTACGAGAGCATATCTTATCGAGTAAGTATTTTTGGGGGTCACTCTTAAGTATTTTGTGCATCAAGGTGAGTGTTAAGTATTTTCTTCTATTGTTAATGTTTAGCCAAGAAAATTTCTTTAAGTAGGGGGTTACATGTTCTTTTCTTTTTAAGTTAAATATGAAATGTATACAACAGTTGTGAATTTTTTGAAGTTTATAGTTTAGGCCCTGGGATATATTACTTTACGCTGGAGCACAATAGTCTAGTGTAGATAGAACGAGTGCTTGAATAAGGCGATCTTTAACATTAGCGTCCAGAGTATGTTTTAAATGATACATAGATTTAAGTTTCTCCAAACAGCTTTTCACAATACATTCTACTTGTGCCTCCCAATTTAAGTGTCTATCGAACACAATCCCCAAGTTTTTGCATGTATCCACTTCGCTTAGCGGTATACTGCCGAGAGTTGGAGAAGAAAGTGCATTTTTGTGAAGTTTTTTAAGTGTACCATGAGTTCCTATGATCATGAAGCAAGATTTTGTTGCATTTAATTGAAGGGAGTTCCTCCGTGACCAATTTGTTATAGCATCAAGGTCGAATTGGAGTTTGGTCATCGCATTATCGTAGTTTTCTGTATTACACTGAATATTGATTTGAGAATCGTCAGCATACTGATGGCAGTGGCAATTTTGGACAGCACAGTCGAAATCAGCTACGTAAATCATATATAGTAGTGGACCTAATATACTTCCTTGAGGGACGCCTTGTTGAACAGCTAACCATTTAGAGTACGTAACTTCCGGTTCCTGATATTTCACACATTGTTTTCTGTTGCCTAAATATGAACTAAACCAATTTTAACACGTTTCAGGTAATGCCATAGTGATACAGTTTGGCCAATAACAATTCATGATTGATCGAGTCAAATGCTCTTGAATAGTCCAACAAGACTAACAGTGTAATTTTATTTTCGTCTATTCCTTTACTTATATTGTCTACGATATCTACCAGCACAGTGCAACTGTGCATTTTTCTAAAACCAGATTGAATGTGTGGTAGAAAACCTTGAATATGTGGAAGTATTTGTTCATAAATTACCTTTTCAAGTATTTTGGACATTGTGGAGAGAATGCTAATGGGCCTTAGATCTTTAATTTCTGTGGGGTTGGATTTTTTAGGTATAGCTGTTACTTTGCATTTTTTCCATTCTTGAGGGAACCAACCTTTGGAAAGGGAAAGATTAATAATGTGCGTAAGAGCTTCTAAGCAAAAGGGGATACAATGTTGCAAAACAGTTAGGTTTATGCCATCATAACCGCATGTATTTGATTTCATTTTGTTTATTATTTTGCGTACTTGTTCACTACTTACTGGGGTAAAAATGAACGGGTCATTGTTGGGTTGCTGGAGATAAGAGTTAATTTTATCAATCACCGCTGCATTGCTATCTGAGGGTTCATTTGGGTTAACAAAAAACTCGTTTACTGCATCAGGCTGAAATGTATCTGAGAAGAGCGCATTACTCTTTTTATTTGGTAAAAGTCCCTGGCTTCTGAGGTTAGACCATAAGTTCTTAGCATTTTTTTATATTCATATTTACTGTTTCGTTCTAGTGTTTAAGTTTTGCATTTCTGACTGCTTTTTTGGCTCTGTTTCTAAAGTATTTGTATGATAGGAGAGCATCTGGGTCTCCTGTATTTACGTACCTCAGATGAAAGTAGTTGCGCAACTTCCAGAATTCCCTTACTCGATTTGAAATCCAGGGGGCGGGAGGTTTGGTTACACGAATTTTTCGCTGGGAGGCATGCTTATCTATTAACCTGATAATGTTATCATTCAAGGCCTCCACTGCTGCATCTACGTCATCGTTTCTTTCTATTTTACACCATTCCACATTTTCCGCATCTTTTCGAAACTTGTTCAAGTCGATGCTTTTGAAATTTCTAATTTTGATAAATTTTTTAAACTGTTTTGGTGGGTACAGGTCAAATATGGAGTATGTTATATGGTGATCTGTAATTCCAGGTAACTAGCTCTGCCCAATTTGCTTTACAATTAAATCTTTTGAACAAACGATTAAATCAATTAATGACTTTGACGTCGCTGTCACTGTAGTTGGTTTGGTAATTAATTGTTTCCCGTGAACTTCCTTGATTATACTCTGAAGGAGTCGAGTGCTGCTTTCGTTATTTCTTAACACATGTTGATATTCCAGTCGCCTAACGCAATGAAGTAATGGTAATTTAAGTACAGGTGTTGGAGGATATCAGCTGCGTGGCTGATGTGAGTATAGCTGACATTAGGGGGTTTATATGCTACCAAAATTCCAATCTTTTTCCTATCGATAGTTAATTTGATTACAAGGGACTCTACTCCGATATCATTATTAACAAACCCATCTAAAAATTTCCATTTAAGCGATTTGGATATGTATAGGCATACACCACCTCTACATTTGTTTAATCTATCTTGTCAAACTAATGTGTAATTTTCGATGTCTATCATATTATTACTAATGTTCGGTTTTAACCAGCTTTCTGTAATGGCTATCAGGTGAAAGTTTAAGTCCAATATTATTTGTTTAAATTCGTCTATGGTGTTTAGTAAACCTGGAATATTTAGAGACACAATTAAAGCCATTTTCAGATTTATTTATTTCAGCTTCGAGCTGTTTCTTTGTTGTAATTACTATGGCGGATATTAATGGGCGACTCCTCAAAGTAACTGGAGTGAATTCTGATTGGCAGTGGCATTACTGCACCATTGACTACATTGGTAGGGTCATTTATATTTATCGTTTCCTCCACTGTTGGTCATGGAGTATATATACTGTCCCGAGTGTGAATTACATAAGGCAATAGCAATGGAAATGTGCATACGTATAACACTTAATTTTAAAAAAACAGGTGCTAGTTTTCATAGTGACTTATTACTTACAATAAAAAAATTTAAAATATTAAAAATAAAATGTAAAGACAAGTAAAAAAGTTAAGAATAAAAAAATTAGAAATAATAAAAATGTAGGAAAAAGTATAAAATGAGAGTACTAGCACAAAATAAAAAAAATAATGAAAGTATTTGTGGATAACTAAAAATGGGAGAACTAAAAATTGGTGAGCTTGCATATACGCTGGCTTGAGTTGGAATAGTAGCTGAGGGCTGTTTACATTTTACAGTCTATTATGTTACAGTTTCTTGCCCTTCTTTCGCCACCGTTGAGAAATGAAGAGAGTCTTGCATGCTTTGTGTGGTTCGGCATGGAATGTTCTCCTTCTCTCCCCTCCCCTCTACCTTTGACCAGCCACAGACAGGTGCCCGTGCGTCATTGATGGCGGAAGCGTTTCCAAAAATAGACACTCCACCTAGGGGAGTTTGGCGAAGCAGGACAGTGTTACTTCCTGCTGAACTATGCAATGTCCTCCGAGTCGCTAATCCTAACAACGTTTCCGTTGTGTAGGGCAAGTATATTTCCATCAGTTGTCCACACTCGTTCGAATATTTTACTTAGTCTTACCTTGTGAAAAAGATCCAGATTTGTTTTCGTGATGTTTTCAGTGATGAAGATGCCTGTCCCTGTAGCCTTGAGGTTCTTTTTGTTTTTGTAGACCAAGTCTCTCTGGGCGTATTCTTCTAGCTACAAAGTGACTAATGATTATTATACAACTGATATTGTCAGCATGTTTTATAACCACCAGATCACAACACTGTACATTCTAGAGTTCTTTGTATCTCAAATTGTGAAACCACAGATGAAAACAAGAATAATTCATGTTGAGGGATAAACAACGTGGTTGATAATAATAATAAGACGTAAGCGAGTTACTAAAGATATATCCTCGAAACTTACATGTAAATGTTCTATTAATTTTGGTGGCCTCTGCCACCATCCACTTGGGAACTCAATGCTTTACTGTTAGGTTGACTTCCAGTTCCTGTTGTTGTTTCCTCAACTACCGCTAGGGGTGCTGGTGTAGCCATTTTGTCTGCTGCGTGCGATGGGTTTCAGCTGTTGTAATAGCGGGAGCCAAATATGATGAGCCTGATCGCTGTCAATATTCAGCTCGTGTGGAAAGTACATAATTGCAAGCATCTCTTTGATTTTGGTGTCAATTAGGGTGTGTGATGTATGTCTAACTGAAACTTTTTGGATCCTGTGTTTGTTGAATTTGAGGTGCCTTGTTAGTCCGGTGGTGGGTTGGGATTTCTTTGAGTCCACTATGTGCTGTTGTATACACTCATTGACAGATCTGATGGATCTGCCAATGTAGTGTGAGTCTCACACTGGGCATCATATACACCTGGGTTGTCTAGTGGCGAAAGGAATGATCTCTTGTGTTTGCTTAGGGCACTGGCTATTTTGTTCATTGGTTTGTGTGCGAGTTTTATATCATATTGTTTCAAGGTCTTGGCTAGGCAGTTGGATGTAGTCTGGTGGTAAGGGAAGGCAATCCATTTAACTTTATCATTGCTGGCTTGGTTGAGTAAGTTAGGTTGTTGTACTTGCATTTCTGCTTAGCTGCACCATGTAGAGAGTTGATGTCCTATGTACGTCACTATGGTAACTTCTTCCTTCAAATCTTCTTCACTTGAACAGTGCGAGAAAGCTCTTCTGTAGAAGTTGAGCCATACATTGGCTTTATGTTGGGGTGGATGGTTGGAAAGGGAGTGGATATACTTATTCCCTGTCCCTGGTTATCTATAGACCATGGTAGTGAATTTGTTGCCCCTCCTTTTGATGATTAGATCTAGGAAGTTAATGATGCCTTGGTTTTCCCATTCTATTGTAAATTTCAACCTGGGGTGAATGTTGCTAAGTTTTTCCATGAGTAGATCTATTTCCTCTTACCTTTTGTAAATGACCAAGGTGTCATCTGCATATCTGCCATATTGTATGTATCGGAGTTCTGGTGAGTGAAGAATATCTTTTATTTATTTATTTATTGAAATTTCCAGTACAGCAGAAGCCATTTTAAACCAGAAAGAAACAACGGTAAAACAGTACACTAGTGTTAAAATGAACATATGAAACAACTAGGTGCATAACAATGTTTGCTATGGGAGCGGACAGGGGTTGCCCATGGCCAAACCTTCTGTTTGTATGAAATACTAGTCTTGAAATTGAAAATAGTTGTACCTGAGGCAGATTTCCAATAACTTGGATACCTCAGACACTTCCACTGGTGAGACCTTATTGGCGAAAGCCATATTTCCACTGAGGTGAGGGCTAGGTTGATTGGGATGGAGTTATACATGTCAACTATATGTATGCTGGCAATTTTGGCATGGTTGGCTTGTACTATTGATGTTATTAGTTCTTTGGCATCTGTGCTGTTTTGGAAAATGTTAGTCAGTTTGTGATTGTGCTCTGAGATTTTCTTTTTTAGCCACTTTGTGAGGTGGACCGTTGGTTGGTTGAACCCTGCGAGGATGAGGCACATCGGAATCCCCTGTTTGCGCTTATTTGGAATGCCATAAGCTATGGCGGGAGATGGGTGGGTGTTGAGGAGAAGTTTGCAGTCTTCCTGGTTCAGCATTACACAACTTTCAACTGCACGCTTGATTATGTGTTTGCACTTTTCGGTTGAGTCCCTGTCGATGGTCTTGTATGAATCACTATTTAGTTTTTCATGCATTTTGCATGAGTAGTCACCTTTATACATGATCACATACTGGTTTGTTTTATCTGATTTCATGCACTAACACTGTTGGCTTCCAGCCAAGATTTGAATTCGGTTAGCACTGACCTGATTTCTTGGTGGGTCGAGTGGGATTTGGATGCCTTCTGTAGGGCCGCCTTCTGCAAAATGCCTGCTGTCGTTGTCCGTATGCTGTCCGCTGCTTTTTCTGCTGCACATATGATATCTACTGTGGGTGTCATATCAGTGCTACACCCCGCGAGATGGGAACACGCCAACAAAAATATAGATTACGTGCTACATACTGTAAAAAATGAAAAACAGGAGACTCATCAGCAAACTACACCACATTGGGGGAAAGTGGCCGAGTGAAAGTGTAAATGACCCAAAGGACGGACAAGTGAACAACATTGTCAACTTGACGAACCTCAATGTTCCACAATCCTTCAAAAATCTCCTAGTTTTCGGAGAAAAATTAATGTACTAACCAGTGAACCCCCCACCCAGTTTACTTTCCCTTGGTAGATAAGGTTTAGCATAGTGTGTGGGCAAAAATAGCAAAAAGGGGGGAGCAACTGCATCCCTAATCGCCACCACTGATTAACATAATTTATTGACTGAGATTAAAATATATAACTTTAGATTGACATTAATTTTCCAGGGATGCTGCCCTCCCCTTTGCCCTCCCCCTGGACATCCATGATGATATGTATTAAGTCTTCTACTCCAAGAAAGTGGTCATACGGTGTAAACATTCAGATACATGTTGCAGTCTTATTGAACTATTAAGTGAAATACAAATAAAACCATCCTTTTCTTAAAAACACAATTTTTGAACCTTTTCAATGTAACCAATGGAGGTACAAAATACATAGTACATTATACCTTCCGTCTGACAAGACAAAATGCACTATCTTCTTCTGCACTATCCCCAACAACGAACAGTGAAATTTCTTCGTGAACATTGGGCCTCTTCCTAACAGTTTTTGAAAAAGCTTGAAATGGCATGTTTACTAGGCAAGTTACGTGGAACAAATACATAGAACGTCTTAAGAAGGAAACTACCCTTCATGTTACAACTCGCATTAAATAATTTCCCGGGCACGATACCTTAAAAGCAGCTGAATTTTTTGCTCTAGTGTAAAGAACAACAATGGACAGAAAATAAACCGTTTATCAACAATGCAACAAAAGAAAAAAACATAACTCACATTAAGCTATAGGCAATTATAAAAAATCACGAACAGACCACTTGGAGAAACAAAAGAAAAAAAAATCATATCAACAATGCTGATGAAAGAAAATAAATGGCCGCTGATCTTTACATAGGTTTCCGCCAGTACATAAAGTATCGGCACCTCTTTAAGCGCTTGCCTGTTGCATACAATAATAATAATGGTCTTACTTCAGTACCTATCATTTGGCGCTCAATATGATGACATGACATAATATTACATATTAATGCTAGTGTTTTCAGTTGAACGTAGGGGGTGCGGCAGAAAATTAAGGGGTGCACAACCACCCCCTTGTGCCCCCCTGGCATCGCCCCTAATGTATCCCCTCAACTCTAGTGCATAGCATGGCACTCTGTCTGCTTGTCTGCCATGGATGTCAGCATTTGCTTTCATACAAGTGACTGTGTGATGTTGAAGAAGAATTTTTATATTTGCTTTTGTGTAGATTGATAAATTAATAAATAGTAAACTGATAAGTGTTGAGTGTTCATAAGTGTTATTGGTGTTGTTAGAATGGCACAACATAAGTTCATTTTGGAATAACAATTTTTTATGCATGAATCTTATGTGATAAAGTTCCAAATTCAGATTAACTTCTGGCATACAGAGGACTTGCAATGAATGAAAGGCATGTATTTTGAGGCAGTGGTATAATTCTTTGTAAGTCCCCAGGTAGTCAACGACAAAATGAATTTTTCAACATAACAATCACAGGTGGACATGAGACTTGTTGGAGTATCAGGGTCCGAAGTTTGAATCTTGGTAAGCATCTTGGTCCTCCTCTTCAATCATTGATTTATATTTTTTGTTTGATGTTCTTGTAATTATGAGTAGAATTTGCTTTTTTTTTATTTTTAAATAAAACATTGTTGTTAAGATTTCATTCTTTCTATGCAGGATTTGGATATGCTTCTAGACATGAAAGTGGAGTGTCGAAACATATGTGAAGTTCTCAGTTGCCTGCAAGCGGGCATTACTAGTTGCTATTCAGGAATGATGGTAGTAAATCAAAATTCAACTTTGTCACATGTTATATTCAGTTTATCATTGGAACAACAATGGATGGAAGGCAAGTTGTGTTAAAAATACTTATGTTCATTTTCTTCTAATAGTATTGTGCTGGGCAGAGCGGTAGCGAAAGGGTGAAGAATTTTCATAGCATGAGACTGTCAGGGTTAATTCTCCTCCGTTACCACTCTAACCAGGCACTGGGAAAGGGTTACTGCCATTTTCTATTGCTATTCTTGGTCGACAATGAAAATAAATAGCTGTCAATTTATACTAGAATCTATTCTATAGAATGACATAAACAAAATTAAGAATTACAACTCTCCCACCCATTTGTTTTACATACGATAAAACCCCGTTGGCCAAAGAAAAGAAAATACAGTCAACTCTCGATTCAACGACCTTTCACAGTTCCCGGGAAAAGGGTCGTTATTTCGAAGGGGTCGTTATTGGAATTTGCACCAATTTTCAGCTTAAAGGGAGCTGAAACGGACAGAAAGATGCCTAGGAGATAGTAACACCATTTATCCTGGTAGTTATACAACCTGTTATGCACAGGATGCGTGTTGTGAGAAGGAAAATAGAACATGAAAAAGTTTTCACAAACGAGAATTTATAATAATGTTACTTTGTTTCAATTGTGCACAGTCGTTGCTTTTCCAGTAAATTCTTACAATTCTAGTTCCTGAGAAACCCGTGTGCACTGAGACCAGGAAAGGAAAACAATCTCTCGCTTATTGCAAGCGAAACTCGAAGAATCTTGACACCAGTCAGACTGGTGACAGCAAAAGTCGGGAGATAATCGGGCAGAATGAATGTTGGATTTTATACAGGTTCACTGGAGCATTGTCTGTTACAAGATTAACTGGTAAGATTAGATCTCTCGGGAGAAACAACACAGGTTGTCTCTAGGCACCAGACAAAAAAAATAAAGGCAGGGCTGTAATTTTCGTTCTGGTTCGGCTGTTTAAAATACATCGTAAAAAAAGTCACTTTTCTTTGCTTCAAACAACTTCATTCTCTCTCCTTCCCCATTCAAGGGAGCAGTCCAAACTCCTTCGTTGACTTGCATTGTAATCCAGCGTGAAAAAGGAAACGCGCAACTTGCGATCTGTTTTCACCCAATGCGTATTCTAGGACACATCATTAAACAGCGTGGCAGTCGATAATCATTCGGGTTTGGAATTGAATTTCACTTTAAACTGTATATTTAGTCCCGATTAGCCCATCAGCATAAAATGAACTGAAAACAAGCTTTATGAAATTGCGCATTTTCACATGTCAAAATGGTAGATCGTTATTTACTCTCATGTTAATCGACGATTGAATGTTGGATTTAGGAGTATTCTCGATGTCAAACACCCACCCCTCCAAACGTTTTCCCCTTGAATAATGTCTTTTTAATCGGTCTCAGCGACCATTCCTACATTGAACTTTTTCCCCCTCCACATGAATGGTTCTGAAAAAAAAAAAAAAGCGGATGCAAATTAAATTAAAGATTTGCTTATCAGAAGGCGCAGAACATGAAGTTATTTTAACTCTTGTTTTCCTTTCTGGAGATCGAATTTCGTTATCGTCAAATCAAAACAGCTTTGCGAGATTCAAAACAATAACCTTTTTCTTCACGCTGGATGAGTCATCGCTGTTATCGGTAAGGGACAGCTTTGCAGATGCTAGACAAAACACTGGCGCCAGCTGCATCGTAAAAACAAAGACACCGGCTGGAAGTTCGAGCAACAGGTGGCGGAAGAGAATAATCCCAGCATTTTAAAGATAACGCAACTGTCAAAGACTGAACTTTTAACAGCAGTGTAAGGAAGAAAGAAATGACCCTTGCTTTAGGTTTTACCATGCAACAGACAATAATAGGGGCAATATTTCCTATGCAGACAACAGCATTAAAAAAAAAAAAAAAAAAAAAAAAAAAAAAAAAATCTGCAATTATCAACATTGCCGTGCACACCAGTGGCGGAGAATGAGCTGGGGAAAGGGAGTTGGGTCACGTTTTTTTATTACTTGTTCTATGGTTTTTGTTCGTTTCAAGAATATATTCAGAACTGGTTGCCCCATTTTAGACGTCAAAGGAAAGGAAGAGGGGTGGGTCATTTTCCACCCTCGCCTGTAATCAGCCCGCATCAGCAAGAAAATCGGGGCTGAAACAATCTGCATTGCCCCCCCCCCCCCCACGTTTGCTGGCATGAAAAGTGGGAGAAGTCAGTCAGCCAACGGAACACTTTTTTGGCAGATATTACGACATCGACACAATTAGGAAAACGTATGAAGTGGGATTATGATGCACGTAAGATCGAAGTAAACTTTTATGGAAACCTGGATGACAACGCATTAAGCGGCTTGACGATCTTTAGTTCACCAATGTGGTTTTGATTATCTAAAAGTTTCGCTTTTTTATGAAGTGTTGCAGGGAACAAAGAACACTTTTTGAATGAAAGCTGTTACCGGAAGTTATCGTCTACAAGGCCGAGAGTTGCTCACTCACGGGAACCTGCCCCGCGACAGGTTAAGTTTGCAGCAGGTTTTATGTATCAATCCACTCTAGAGCGGCACTCAGCATCCCCGTGCCAGTCTCACCTTAACCGCTGAGCTGTTCATATCACAGACAGTGAGAAAATCCGCAGTATTGCAGTTGAACTATTTTCTGCGCGCACGTTTGGGTCTATATATGCGAAAAGTTGCTGCAAGGTTAACCTGTCGCGGGGCTTAGGTCAGAGCTGGACAGATGGGCCAGACTTCCAGGCGCCAATCATCTGTATTTTCGAACATTCCTGCGATGTTATCTCTCAAGGTGGTGTATTTATCGATGAAAGAGCTTGACCTGCCATACACATTGGCAAAGTCTGCAAGTCCAGCAGTCATTTCAGGCTGCTCCTCCCCCCCTCCTCCGCGAGTTTTAAGCAGCTCTTAGGACAAGGAAACAAGTCAAGTCGATTTAAAATAACATCCAAGCACATTCGATTTTCTTTTCTCGCGTATCCAAGAGCAAGCCTGGCGCGTTGGGTAGCGGCCGTCGGGTGCGGTGTAACATTGGTGCGCTTGAGGGAGGGGAGGGCAGAGGTCAAGTGCTATTGGATATCACTCAAGCATGGTATGGTGGTCTCTATTTTTAGTTCAGACCTAATTGTGAGCGGTAGAGCGCTCGTAAAGGGAATGAGTGGAGGAAAAAACCGCATTTTTCGGCCGATTTCCTTCAATTTTTCAACTTTTTTTTTCCAAATTTTTCAACTTTTTTCTAAATTTTTCACGGTTCCCGGGAAAAGGGTCGTTACTTCGAGAGGGTCGTTATACCCGGGGTCGTAGAATCGAGAGTTGACTGTATTTCAATTGTGAGTTTAGTTCAGTTCGTGCACGTTAAAAATTCAACTTGATAAATTGGAGGTCCACACACTTAGCTTCCACATTTCCTCTGTCCGTGAGGGTCTACGAGACGTGGGGCGATAGTAGGAAGTGCCACTGCTGCAGTCGGGCTTGACTTACGTGTCTGGATCAGCTATCCTCGCCTACAGAGCACTAAATTGTTCTGGTGATGAGCTCATCTTCTTGTGTTGTAGCACAACTCAGTGGAACATAAATCCTCCCATCCACTGTACTCTTGTTTCGTCCACCTCACCAAAAGACACAAAGGAGCTCGAACAACGAAAGTTCTTCTCCTTTCCACACTTATAACACAGTTGCACTCCTCCTCTCGTCAGATTCTCAAACACACTGTTGGAAAACCTACGTTTCCCTCTTCCAACAAAATTTCTTAAAAAAAAAGAGAGAAAAAGCCAATCAGCCAGTCAGTTCTATCGCCCTTTGGCTCCTCTGTCCTCCCTTGGACCAATGGTCAACCGTCTTTCATGGTTCCTCTCCTTTTACCGGGTTTTGCACAAAAAAGGGGGAAAAGAAAGTCACTTCGTGGAGACCCCCCTTTTGCATAACACACAGAACTGCCAATTCGTGTCCTTATTTACCCCTAACTTAGTTCCTGTACAAATTCTTTGTTGTAGCTTTACTACTCTATTATTACATGTATAAACCACCCTTCATTCCTATGCAATGGATAGAGGATTCTATTATTAATTAATTGTCCAAATGATGAAAATGTAAAGTTTAGTTAATTATATAGGGGTTTGGTTATACTGGATCCTGGGGTGTCGCTGGAATGCAGGAATTGGGGTAGCCGTACGGCCTCTCTGTCTTCTGGGTTGACAAAGAAAAAGACAAGAAACGATCGACTAAGAAAAACGAAGAAAGAAAAATGATGGGCTTGCCAACGAGGAAAGAAAATATGAAAAATTAAAAGCATAATACTAATAATAATAACAAAATAAAGGTGTGCAGTACAGTATGTTTTTTTCAAAAGCAATTATATGTGCATACCTGTAGCTCAAATTCTGTGCATTTAATTGTTTGAAAACATCAAGAATGCAATACAGTGGAACCCTGATTTTATGTTCCTGAATTTTACATTTTCCTCCATTACACATTCAATCATCCTGGTTCCAATACAACAAAATGTAATAAAATTTTCCCAGATTTTACATTTTCATGCATTTAAATTTTTTTCACTTTGGTTCCATGAAAAACGTAAAATTGAGGTTCCACTGTAATGTAAAAGAATTTGTCCTTATTGGTGTACTTTTGATCCACTACTCCAATGAGAACCTGCAATGATGATGGACTGTATTGAAACAAGGCTGCCAGATACATGCAAACAGTGCTTAGATTTAATCTATATTACTTTTTCTGTCGATTTACTACAGAGTAAAGTCATGTTTAAATTTATTTTACATCCTGAGATACATATATTAATATCACTCTCCTATTCTTCTTACTTTTTATACTTTCTAGATATTTCTATTTCAAAGCCTATATGTAAGGAAAAAGGACCTTAAATAAATCAGTTTCTTTAAATATCTATGGGAACTGAGTTGAGTATATATAGTTCAAGTTGGGGGAGGGTTCAACTTTTGGTACGATTAGTGTTGCTTTATTTCATAAGTGAAAACCCGAGACACTGCTGACTGGAAGCTTGTTAGGGAGCATGGGGGTGATGGAGGAGGGGGAGGCTGGACCCGACAAATTTGTATATATGTGGAACATAATTATTATGTACATTTGTACAGTCCCATTATCATATTCTTTAAACTTATAAAAATAAAAGACAAAAATCCACTTCAAAGTATATATCATTAACCCTTAACTGGGCAACCAGTGTCTATCAGACACTGTTGCTTATATTTTTTGTCACATACTCGAAACAATACTTCCTGCGAACATGATATTTTTTTACTTTGTTTCTCTCTTTTTTCTCATTTCACAATATTTGACTATGTTTGATAAAGAAGGTCAGGCGTAAAAAAGTTTTTTTAGTTTCACTTACGTAAACGGGCAAGCAGTGTCTGTCAGACACAGTGTACAAACAAAAGTTGTAATATAACTTGAATATGTATTAACAAATATTTAATAAAAAATTAAGTATTTAATAAGACATCACATAAATATATTTTTAACGCTAAAATAGAAAAAATGAAACATATATGAGCAAATAAAACAATTTCCTCACACTACCTTCCAGCTTAACATGTTTCATATACTATGCTGCAAAAAATGCAATTACGATGATCATGATGAAGAATACAAGAATACAAGAATTATGAACATAACAATGATGATTAGGTTAAATATCATGTTTCTAGCTTGTTTCCACAGAGATGAAACATAAAAATTTCACATTAGAAGGGCAAGATCCATTCAAAACAATGCGGTGTCAGATAGACACTGCTTGCCTGGACACACTACAAAAATAGCGTGCCCAGATAAGGGTTAACCTTGCAATTCCTTTTTGGTGCCATAATGAACTAAGCTGTTATCTCAAAATGTTGAAACTTTATTTGAAAACTGGGGACTGAACAGTGCAGGCACCTAAGCACTGACTGTTTACAGTAAGCAGCTTACTATGCAGTGGAAGAGATTTGCAACTGAAATTCAGTGCTGCTAGCAGATGGCCGCACTATCATGAAGTCAATAGCTATGCATCATCTTCTTGTAACTCAATAACTCTTGCATTATCGAGAGGGAGCAGTTCAATGTACAGTTAGATTGTTTTGTAAAATGAGCAATTTAATATTACACATTTAAATATAAATGTAGTTCAGGAAAGTATCCTTAATCATTTTTTCTTTCCCACCCAATTCCAGGACATTTGTGCATCCTGAAGAAACTATTCTGGACACCAGAACAAATTATATCATTCTGGAATTGTCCCAGAAAATCCAGGATGTAGTAGGCCTAGGTATGATGATCGGGCTATCAAAATCCAATCTATCAAAATTATCAACCAGGCCATCAAACATTTTGACACACTGTTCCATTTCACATTTTTGTAATAAGTTTTTACAATTTTGCAATGTTTTGACTGTGTTCAGAGAAATGTGAATTTAATTCTACTACAAAATGATTAAAAAATGGACGATAATGGTTTACTTTGTAATATTATTTTGTGATCTCAGCTGGTGAATTGTTCCTCCTATTTGATGGCTAGGTGTTCTAGGTCTCTTCATTTCTTCATCATAGTCTCTAAGTAGTTTCTGTGCTTTGAAATAAATTTCATTAAAGTTCTCAGAACCCTCTCTTAGTTTTTTTTTAAAAATATCTCTATTAGAATACTGACATGTTCACGATACTGAACAGTCCACCTTTTGAGGTGCCCAAAATAATGTTCGACTGCTTGAAAACAATTTGGTTAGAACAAGTGGAGATATTTAAAACTCCCCACAGGTTACACACTGAAGAAACTGAAAAGCTTGCTGAAATGTTTCTCTTGTTGTGGTAAATTGTAAAGCCTGTAAAGTTTCTACATTTCCACAAGTCACGCTACTTAGTTTTGATACTTTTCTGTTTACTTTGAGAATGTTACGGTGTTTCCCTGGCTTTCTTGCACTGCATTTTTTAAAAACCAAATTCCTTTGAGAAGACTACAGAGAAAAAATACAACAGATTTGACAGTCCCAATGTAGTTTCTTATCACATAAATTTCATATGGGCAACAGGTAGAGTTAAAATATGTGCTGAACAATGCACAGGATTGCTTTTGGACACTTCTCTGACACTTCTCTGAGTGTCTACCACTCGTTACATTAGCACCATCATATTCTTCACCAACCATTTTTTTTCTTCTAAATCCACACTAAAACCGGAGAGAGTAGAAGTAATAGAAGTAATAGCTGAAGTTAACCCAGATGCAGTTACATTTCCAACAGGAACTAATCAAATTGGAAAGAAAGTTTCCCGTTCCGATCTAGACTTTGGGAAATGATTTGTCGACTTTCGGGATTATCAAACAGTTGGGAAATTTCAAATGGTCAAAAATTAGAACTTGAGGAATACTTAATTCTTGAATGGTAGTACAACATATCAGGAACTTACAATGAAATGGTAATATTCGTGCTACACGTTCACAAACAACTGCTTTGGGGCAGAAATTACATGTAACATTATAGAAATTGTGAAACGTCAGGAATTTTCTGAGCATTTTCCAGAGAAATTCTGAAACTATCAGAAAATTCCAGACATTTGGTCTACAATCTCATCTGGTGTGTGTAATTAATTTCTTTTCCATCCGTATCCCATCCTATACATCTCTAATTTAGAACAATATAAGTCCGAATAAATTTTTATGAACAAGCGGATAGAACAGGTAATCTGGTCATTTTACTGAACCCAAAGGGGGGGGGGGGGAGTTGGACCCATTGACCCCCTTAAATACACCGATGGGTATACGTCAGGAAATGTCAATGGAAATTGTGAGAGCTTAAGAAATAATTATGGCTGAGCTGATGCTGATACCAGTACCAGTGGAATCGGTATAGGAAAGTATCAGTTGAAATTTAATCACAGACATAGGATGATACTTTTTTCGATTTTGAGCATCATGTAGAATCTGCAAAAATATGACACTTTCGTAGTCTAAATGTCCTGGAAATTATGCAAAATGCATAACTTTTATTATTTTTGCAACTGCATTGTGGAGAGATATCAATCATGATTCTCTCATGTGAAATTATGAATACAGTGGAACCTCGATTTTTATGTTTTTCAGGGGACCAAGTTGAAAAAACTTAAAATGCTGGAAAATATAAAATCTGGGAAATTTTTTTAGCATTTTGCTCTATTAGGATCATGAATATAGAATGTATAATGCGGGAAAATGTAAAACAGGGAAACATAAAATCAGGGTTCCACTGTATTCTAAAGCAAATCACTGGTAGATTCATGTGGTAAACTTAAGTACCAATGGAAAACTTATTCATGTTAAGAGACTTTAGACATGGTAATATATTTATATACACACATGAAACGTGCTTACAAATCTGGTTTATTTTATTTGATTAATTTTGGTGACGATGGTCACCATCCTTAGTGGAACTTGTAGTTATCCGCTTGGTTGGCTTCTGGTCAGTGTTGTTATGATGCTAGATATGCTGCTGCGTCATGAATGCAGCAACAGCAGTACACCTAGCAACAATCATTGTAACAGCAGAGACCAGAAGCCCACCAAGTGGTAAACTACAGCTTCTGATGTGGATGGTGACAGTGGTCACTGAAATTAATGGAAAACTTACATATTATGTAATTAATTTATAATTATTCTGAACTACAGGGCAATTATAAATGATTCATCGGGTTTGAAAGGGCTGCATTAAAAAAATATATAACACATACAATAACATGAAAATAAACAGAAACTGTCCATGTTTCAGACATACTTTCACAAATGTTCAATGTGGCTTCCTTTTGTCATATGACACACATTTATGCAATAGTCTAGTTCGCCCCACATACGCTGCTAAGTCATCTTCAGCACATCGCCCAATCCAATGGTGTGGGAGTTCTTTGTTCAGGTAGTGACACACCTCAGTCTGCAAATGGGGCAGTGCCCCATCAAGTTGGAATATGAAGTTATTCCTCTTTCACTTGTGGAAACAACCACAACTGCAGCATATGAAGGAATGACATACCCGTCACAGTGTTCTCTGTGAGGAAAAAGGAACCGTACACCTTTGATTTAGACACTGCAGCAAACACATTCACTGTTGGCAAATCTTGTTGATGTTGCACTGTAGCACGAGGTTGTTCAGTTCCCCAGATATGAACATTATGGCAATTAACCTTGCCACTCAAATGGATTGTCGCCTCGTCAGTAAACAGCAGAAGCTCAAGAAAACCATCATCCTCCATAGCATCCTGCATGGAATTACAAAATTCATATCATTTGACGAGGTCGTCCAGTTGTAACATTGGCAATAACTATGCGGTCAGGTTTGCAAAATCTTCCAGACAGTTAGCTGCAGAATATCAAGTTCCCGACTTGCACGGTATGTTGTCTTACGTGGGCTGTGCACAAAATTCGCCCTAACTCGCTCCAGTGTTCTATCAGAAATGCTTGGACGTCCTGTGGTTTTACCTTTACACAGGCAACCAGTTTTCTTAAACTGTTGATGCCATCACAGAATGCTTTGGTGACCTGGCGGTGCAGTTGCAAACTGTCTCCGGAATGCATGCTCTACGGTACCAATGGAAAAACACTTCTCATATTCCAAAAAACAGAATGCTTTCTGCTGCATAGACGCAATTTTGGAAACTAGGTTTGTCAGGGTGGCTACTCATTCTGGGAATTCTGCGTAAATTATTGGCTCCGGGAATTATGCGTGAATTCTGCTTGAATTTTTCTCCGTAGACGTGAAAAATTGCAACTTTTATTAATCCAAATCCTATTGAATTTATACATATTGATAAATGTCCTGAGGCGAGATTTTCACAGTTGAGTTTTTATTTTTATTGAGGAAGAAAAATAATGTGTGAAAAATAAAACAGAATTCCCTCGATCTGTTTAATTTGTTACTGTCCTTTGTAGAACAATCTGACAGACTGAAGATTATTGCAAGATAAGATTTCTTGAAGATGATTAGGTAGATTTGAGTTTGAAATTCTTACTCAACTAACAATTTTTTGCAGGTTAGAATATATACCGTAACATTTGTGACTTGTGTTTGTGAAATGGAAAATGTAAACTAAGGGCCTCAAATTAAATGTTTTAAATATACCGTTTAATTAAATTAAATTAGAATTTTTGGATACACTGGAATCACAGACAGTTCATACTGTTACTATATTTGTGTGTGCATATCAGTGGCGTAACTACAGTGGGGCAGGGGGCATTGCTCCCCCCCAACCTTGAATGGAAATCAATTCTAAGGAGGGCAAGGGGGCAAACATTGATGGCCAAGGACACGGAGGGGCAATTACACCCTCTATTTCAAATTTTATGCAAATAAAAATACATTTCATAAAATTTTCTTGCTTGCTTCGCTCGCAATATCTGTAACCAAACATTCGCAATTATCTGGAAAACGGTTCGTTTGCAAACCCATGTTTACTGAGACTTTTTTGCTTCTATTATTGTGTACTTTCACCTGTGTCAATTTGCGCTATTACTTTTGAGACACCCTGTGTGTGTGTGTGTCCGTGTGTGTGTGTATGTATATATATGTTGTGAGTGAGTTTTTTAGCTTGACACAACGAAATATCTCGAAAAGTACACATCTGATCAAAAAATAAATAAATCTGAATGCAATTTGTTCGTCATGAAGGGGCTCATTCAATGATGCCAAACTCCACCCCCCACCCCACCTCCTGGGGGTGGGGTGAGGGGCAACTTGAAAATCTCAAATGGGAACCCCCATTTTGTATTGTAGATTCGGATTCTCCAGACAAAAATACGTAGGTTTTGTCTTAAACTTGTTTGTGGATTTGTGATAGATGGCGTTGTAATCGCAAAAATGAAATATTGCGGAAATGGTAAAAAATGCACTTTTAATTGCAAAATGACGTAATTTTTTAATTGCAAAATGACGTGAGGCATGTTGAATTTTTATAAGAAACTGCATTTAGCATAACCCAGGAACAACGACGTGGACGTAGCAGTATTTTGTTCCCATCGGGGTGCTTTTTTAAGGTGAGTCCCCTCGCCTCTCACCATCAGGGTGCTTGTTTTAGGTGAGTCCCCTCACCTCTCACCATCAGGGTGCTTGTTGTTAATAATCATTTTACAATAAGTGCTCGAAAATGTCACCACCCACTTTGATACACTGATTTATTCGCACTTGGAATGATTGGACACAACTGAGAAGCGTGCCCGGTGTAATCTTTCAACATGCATTGGTGATTCGCTCAATCATGTTCTCACACGTTGTTGGCAGTTCATTATAAACTTCACTCTTCACGTAGCCCCACAAACAAAAGTCAGGTGAAGTAAGATCTGGCGATCTTGCAGGCCAAGACACTGGACCACCTCTTCCGATCCACCGACGGTTGTACACGCGATCTAATACTTCCCGTGCTGCAACGGAATAATGTGCTGGACAACCGTCATGTTGAAACCACATTGTTTGTCGCACGTCTAAGGGAAGGTCTGCAAGCAATACTGGAAGTTCGTTCTGCAAGAAGTTTCGATACTTCTCACCATTTAAGTTCAAATCGATAAAATATGGACCAATAAGTTTATCGCCGATTATTCCACACCAAACATTTACATTCCAAGGGCGTTGATGTTCAACTTGGCATAACCAATGCTGGTTTTTGACACTCCAATAATGCATATTGTGTCGATTAATCGTACCGTGGTTTGTAAAATTCAACTCGTCAGAGAACAAACTCGAGTAAAGAAATTGGGGTCTCCTTGTATTCGCTGAAGTGCCCATTGACAGAATGTCACTCGGTTCTGAAAATCATCACCATGAAGTTCTTGATGCAACGAAACATAAAACGGATGATATTTTCTACGCTTCAGTATTTGGCACACAGTAGTCTGCGAAATTCCCGATTCATGACTTATTTGTCAAGTACTAACGTGAGGGTTATGAGCTACTGCAGCTAATACCACAATTTCATTATTTTCTCCAGCAATTGTTCTTTGGCGATTCCTTTTTTTTGGTTGTACAGTTCCCTCGGTGGAGAACTGTTGAACAACTCTGCGAAAAGAAGCGTGCGATCGCACCTGGTCTGGGAGACGTTGAGCATAAAGAATCACAGCATCATTGATATTCCTGCCACTTTCTCCATAAATGTACACCATTTTAATTTTCTCTTGCACCGTTATAGCCTGCATTATAACCACTAATGGAGTCAAGGAAGAAAAACACTACTTCCGTCCCCTTGGTCAGGCTTCGTGGCAGATTATGCCGTGTCTGTTTAACTATAGCCTGACAAGTTAAGTCCCGATATGCGCAGATCGCTGCGGAGCACTTCGTATTACGTCATCCTCCCCACCACTCTTCTACTCACTGGTCTGGCGTTGAGAGTACCAGTGGTGCCAACTCAGCAAAATTAAGCTAAAACAAATATGACGATTTTCATGGTACAGTGGCTCTCAGCGACAGACAAACCTGCAAACGAAACTGAAATTGATGTGGAGAATAGAGTGAAAGCATTGTGAACAGTAAACAAAAGGAAATTGTACTTAAAAATTCAAAGTGTACCTTATGTGAAACAGTATGCGATTGACACGAAATTTAGAAATGCGGGGCACACCATAATACGACTTCCGCCTTACCACGCAGACTTAAATCCCATTGAACTTGTGTGGGGGGAAATCAAGGGTAAGGCAAGGGAATTCATTTCGGATTCACTGGACACAAAGAAAGAATTGCTGGGAAAATTATTTAGGGAATATTCTGTACAGAAATTGATTAAATGTTGTGAACACGTGAAAAAAATTGAAGATTCTTACTTTGAAAGAGATGGACTTATGGACGAGCGTGTAGATGAACTGATAATTAGACTTGGTGAAGCCGATTCAGACACGGACACAGATTCATCGGTAGACACAGACTCGGATGAGTGGGAGAGTGAAACTGAAGAAGGAGAACTGGAAAACATTTAGAAGGTGAGCTCAGTTCTATCGTTTATATATTTTTCATTTTTCTATCGTTTTATTTCATACATTTCTTATGCTGGTAAGAAATATCCCTAATATAATTTAATTCATTTAAGGTTTAAAGGGAAAATATCAAAATGTACTTAGAATTTAGCATAATCAATAGGTAGCGTAGGTGAGGGGATACTAATTCATGCCTTTCACATTCAAATTTCGTTGAAAATTCTCAGACGATTGCTCTCCCTCCAGGTTTGCAACACTGCGAACGAACGTCGCCGCAGACAATGGGGTGGGGAAATGTGATGCGAGGTGCGCAAACAATGGATTTCAGCGTCTTGTTTTTAAACTTGTCAAGTTATAGGAAACAAGGTCAAATGGTATTTAGGAGAAAACATGCGGTCTTGAAACATGCTCGGCAATCTGTTTGTTAACCACTTATAAAACTGTAAAACATTGAAGATTTCAAAGCTCCGTAAAAACCTTTGACCATGTGAAAATAAACAATCTCACTTCCGCAGAATGGAACGTCGAGTTAGTCGTCTTCACATCTAATGTTGTGCTGCTGATGTGCTGCCAATGTGCTGCCGATGGCTGGTACTGGCCCCACCCACTTGCTTCCTCCCTCCCCTCTCCTCTCCTTTTCCCCGCTACTCCTGCATTATTACGTCATCCCTCCGCCTTGGAACTCGTCTATCATCATGAACGCCCGTGTCATTTCTTTCGTTACATTAAAACCTATTTGTTTTTATCTTCTTCCATTTTTTTAACATCTTTAATCATCTTTCCTCTACATTCCCTTTCTTCAACGTTTTACAGTTTTATAATTGGTTAACCTCGTTTTTAACAGATTGCCAAGCATGTTTCAGGACCGCATGTTTTATCTTGCAAACCATTACACCTTGTTTCCTGGTCAAACAGACACGGCATAATGTGCCACAAAGCCTGACAAAGGGGACAGTGTATTTCTCGAGAATTGCGCCAAATCTTCCTTTTTGCATTTACAGCACCAGCTATTACAAATCCAAAAAAAACAGTTTGACATAACCTATGTATTTTTGTCTAGAGAATCCGAATCTGAAATAAAAAATGGGGGTTCCCATTTGAGATTTTACAGTTGCCCCTGACCCCACCCCCAGGAGGTGGGGTGGGGGTGGAGTTCGGCATCATTGGATGAGCCCCTTCGAGATAACAAATTTCATTCAGAACTTTTTTTTGATCAGATGCGTACTTTTTGAGAAATTTTGTTGTATCAAGCTAAAAAAACTCATCCAGTATATATATATATATATATATATATATATATATATATATATATATATATATATATATTTATTTTAAAGAAACTTTGAATATGTACACATTGTTGGCATGTATTTTCTTATTTTACATCACTTCATTTTGAATATGTGTAAAACATATGTTGTACATGAAAGTTATACATGTTATATGTACAAAAGAATAATATTCGGAATGCATTTATCATGCATTTTCTGCCATTCAAAAATACAGTTTGTGTGCTTGTTTTCCATTATTAATTAATGTGAAATTGAACGTTTTTTTTAAAAAAAAATATTTAAAATTGTTTTTTCCAACACAAATGCTTTAACACCGACTTCTACCCCCTTTTTGTGTAATTTACGAGGATGATAAAGTCTTTGACACTACCACTACTACTACTACTACTACTACTAATAATAATAATAATAGTCATAATAAAGTCTTGTTATTATTATTATTGGTACGTTTGTCCTGGTACTTGCCCCCCCCCCCCCTCCCTCAGACAAAAGTTCGTGGTTGTGCCTCTGGTGCATGTGTGTGGGTGTTGAGAGGCAGTATTACGCTAGGTTGAAATAGAGAAAACATCTGCTTGTAGCCTTGAAAACTGGGAATTATACTTGAATTTTATGATGGTCCTAGAGTAGCCACCCTGTTTGTGCTGCTTTTTGTCGGCAGGTGCCAAGGTTACAAATATTAGAAATTAAACTTTCAGATGTGTTCTTTCGTTTCATGATTAGCACACACATATTATATTAATAGTCTTGGAAATGTTTCACTTTATGCATCATTTATAATTACCCTGTACTTTGAATTCTTATAATTTTCAAGTATTGGTGGAAATTGCTCAGTTCAAAGTGGTTGAACATGATATGGACACACACAGATGACAAGAAGTCCTGGACTTTATTAGTTTTGCAGAGCAGTTAGCACAAAATGCCTGGTGCCCTGGGTTCCTGGGTGTTCTTTGTGAGTGTCCTTTCATCAATTTCATCACATCATCACTCATTCTCATCATTGTGTTTAGCCAAAAGTGTCAGAAAAATGTTGCTAAATAACAAAACTCAAATCAAACTTGATTACTTTTTTAAAAATTGTAATTCAAAGTTGCATTTTATTTTTCATAAATATTTTAGAAAGCATGTCCGAACACAGTGGAATGTCACAAATGAAATGAGAGTTCCTATGGTGCAAAAATTAATCTGCATGTACCATAGGCTTTTCATTTTCCTGAGAACATAAAAGAGAGCTTGTTCCTCCTTTGGTAAGTGTAGCTCCAACTTATTCCATACTCCAATCCAGGAAAAACATTTTCACATAGCTTAACAAAAGTACAGTATGCAAATTAGAATTTACTTGTTGACCATAGAAAAATGAAACTAGGCATTATAAATTGATTTGAGAACATTTTATCAAAATGGTTTAAATATGGCCCCTGGTATGCCATGACTGTGTTGTAACCAACTGAATTACTAAGATGACTTGTTCCTCACCACAAGTACACCTTTGTGTTTCCACAAGCAATATCTAACAAGATAAATTGCTCATTTGGAGATTGATGCAATCATAAGTTCATTGGCAATAAGTCTTCTTCCATTAGCATCACAACCCTTTGTGTGTTTTAGCTTTCTCAGACAAATCGTTCCAATCTTTCCTCTTCTTTGCCATTTCTTTCCAATTTCTAACTTTGAGAATCTTTAAATCTTTGCATACATCTTCAATCCATCTCATCCTAGGTTTTCCAATTGGTCGCCTTCCCATAGATTTCCATTCTAGTATACGTTTTATAGTTCTCATGTTATCCATTCTTTGTATGTGGCCTAACCATTTAATTCTTTGACTTTTAATATATCATATAATGTCTGTACCATTGATTAATTTTTCTAGTTCCACATTATTTCTTATTCTCCATATATCATGTTCTATCTGTACCGGGCCAAAGATCTTCCTTAAAATTTGTCTCTCAAATATACTTAGTTTGTTTCTATCTTTCTGTGTTAGGGTCCAGGTTTCAGCAGCATATGTAACCACTGGTCTTATCATAGTAAGATATATTTTCATTTTTGTATTTCGTTTCAGAAGTTTCGATTTTAACAGGGATACATTTGCATAATAGGCCTTATTACCTTTCTTTATTCTTTCATCTATTTCAGATTCTATTTTATTGTTTTCATTAAGTGTAGATCCAAGGTATGTAAAATTACTAACACATTCAAAGGAGTAATTATTTATTAATATTGATCTATTATTATTCATGTTTGTTCTATTAATATTCATGTATTTAGTTTTCTTTTCATTAATTTGTAGTCCTACTCTTGCAGCTTCCTCTACTAGACTTATAAACGTTTCTGAAAGAGCTTTCTTAGTTCTTGCTACAATAGCTACATCATCAGCATATGCTGTGACTTGTTTTAGTCTAGTACTGATGTCTCCTCGCATATCTAATTTTTTAATCACCGAGTCCAAAACTAAATTAAATAATGTTGCTGAAAGAGGATCTCCTTGGCGGACTCCTGTCATGACATCGAAAAAGTCCGATCTTGCATTTTCAATTTTAACTGAGGCTCTAGTGTTTTGAATTGTCATTCGGATTAATCTTACTAATTTATTTGGTATTCCAATTTCTTGTAACCTTTGTAATGTTGTTGGTCTATATATTGAATCGAAGGCTTGTTTGAAATCAATAAACAAAACATGCAAATCTATATCATATTCATAGCATTTCTCAAAAATCAAACGCATCATCAGGATGTTATCTGTAGTACTTCTGTTGTTCCTAAATCCACTTTGATACTCTCATTGGCAATAAGTACTGTGTATGTAATAAATAGAGCCCAGAAGTTCAGGCATTTATTTTCGTTAAAATAGGCAGGAAAAAAAGCATTTATAATGTGGAAAATAGGCACTAAAAATGAAAAAAGGCAAAATAAACCGAAAAAAGGCACATTTGGAAGTCGCTTACTTTTATCTATAATTTCTGGTAACATGTTAAAATCTACATTGGGAAAAGCATTTCAATTTTATCCGTCTTGATTGCACATAACTACAAGGTGTTTTTTTTTAAGTTCTCAACATTCATTGATAGTCATCTGTCAGAGAGAATGTTTTTCATAATAGAAAATGATCTTTCTATTCCAGAAGTTATTGGAGCATACATAAAACAAGCTAATGTAGCTGGACTCATTTGGTAACAGCATTTTCACCTTTCAGAATATCACAAATTGTTTTCAATTGTTTCAAGTCCTCATTTGCACTCGCTACCCGTTTGCACTTTTCCGCAACAGCTGACCACTTTTATCCTGGCACTTCCATCATCTGCTGCATAGATTCCTCTTAGATTTTCATGGATGCTATAATTGTAATTGTCTCTGACAATGCACCATAATGTGCAATAATAAACTTGAATAGCACAGGAGTTTTTTCACTTCACGAATTGAAGCCGCTTCATTTTCTGGAAAAGCATTGATCACCTCACTAATTTTTTCAAGGTTGTTAGCATAATATATATCTGCTGATATCCAGGTTCCCCATCTCGTCAAGACTGGTTGTGGAGGTAAACTAAGCTCAGGCGCAACTTCCTGAAATTTTTGGGTTTGAGAGGGAGATTTCAGAAATATCTTCTTTGTGTTCGAAATCAACCTGTCCACTTCAGCAGTCAATCATGCACATGGAAATGTTAACGAAAAGGCAATATCCTAACTTAGCATGAAATACTTTTTTCTCACACTTTTCTCCTTCAGCAATGTTGAAACATGCGTGAGTTCAATATTACTTAAATAAGGCGAAAATTATTCACATAATAAACGGAAGAAAACTAAATGCCAACAACATTTTTTGGGAGAAAAATAATTTATATACACATTTTTTTAAAAAAATGATCAAATTTCATTGAAAAAGGCAAAAAAAGGCATTATAATTAAAAATAGGCAGTGGTCCAAAATAGGCAAAATGAAAAGGCTTCTAAAACATTCAAAACAACAAAAGAAACTTATATCCGGAAAATTTTTATCAATATATGCAGTAGATAAGAAGAGGCATTTTGCCAAACATCCGGGCTCTAGTAATAAATTAACATTAAGCACATTAGTATGCAACAGGTCAAAAATGCAACTTCAAATTAATGTTTATTTTATTATTTACAAACAAGGATTAAAGTTTAGAGGGTTTTGCACTTTAAAGATGCCATGGTGTATTTGTTTTAGAAAACATATTTAAAGGAATAACTAACTTCTTTCCAGTTCTGTTTTCGTAGTTGTTATTATACATATAACTAGGGATGGGACCGATTAATCGGTACTCTATCGGTATCGGCCGATATAGGCATATCGGTTTATCGGTAAAATTACCGATTATTTTACCGATCCGATATATCGATAAATATCTGATAATTTAGTGCAAAATTCTAACATTTTGTTGTAATTTTTATGGATAATCTCCATGTCCTTCTTTCTAAAAAGATAAATGTCTAAATATTCAACTTCTTTTGCACTGCAGTCACCTTGAAACACGCATTTATGAAGGAGATCAATGATCATTTCAGGTTCTTCAAGGATCATTTCTAATTTTATATCGGATCGGTAGAATATCGGTTATCGGTATCGGTAAATTTTATATTGGTACTTTATCGGTATCGGCCAAAATTTCATATCGGTCCATCCCTACATATAACACAACATTCAAGTTAACTAATGTTGTTTTTCCTGTTCTCTTAATTGTATCATGCTGGCTCTTCCAGGAGACAAGAGAGGAAGGTTAGTTACATGTCATGCTGTAAATTAACTTCATTATTAATATACATAGAAAATACAACTTTTACTATTCCAATGTAGTTTCAGTGATGATTTATGGTGGTAAGCAGAATCATATGACAACTTATTACCCTGGTGGTTATCAGGACTAAAAGAAAAGTAAGAATTTGTCAAAACGTTAATTGTAATTGAATATGATGATTCAGCATTTTATGACAATTAATTTTTATTTCTCTTTTTCTTTTTCACTCTTCAGGTACCTTAAAACTAAACTTGCTGAGCTTTGTACTTTTCCTTTAATGCAGAGAAACTAGAAATGACTTGAGTGAATTGAAATTTTTGAGCAAGCTTTCACACCCCAGTCTTATACAGCTGATACCTGGAAGCATGCCCGAAGTCACATAGCATTTTCCATCCCAGTGTGAAAACTTGTACATCTTGCAACTTTTCAGTTGACCTGAAATAGTTCAAAAGTCCAGAATCCATAAAAATTTGACAGCATAGCATTTGATCAGCAACTTAGAGTGGCCAACTTTATGACAGGCCCCTTTATCAAATGAAAAAAATATGGTGAAAGATTTGAGATGTCAGAAAAGTAAACCATTATCTACAAGAGGTTAATGTAGATATCTCTGAGCAGCTTGTTGTAATATAAGCAGAAAGGATGGAAATTTCGAGTGAGTGGAGGTTTACAGACTTCAGCCACATGGTGGCACTAATGTGCATGGTAACACAGGTGGTGGTCACGTCACAACAGTGCACACAGTATGTTGCATGGTATAAACTATCAGTACAATATAAAAAGATTTTATAAATGACTTAAAAGTACTTACGTTGGTGAGTATGTGATTTACGTGAAACTACGTTTCGGGATGTAACTAATCCCTTCATCAGGTATACATACTATGCCAATTTAATTATAACATTGGCTGCGTCAGACAAGGCATCAGACATAACGTTTTTCTTAACTTTTTCATCTGGGGAATACGACTATGCAGTCAAAAGAAGGAGAGAGAAAAAGAAGAAGAATGGATCTATAGAATAGGAAAAAAGAATGGATATAAATAGGAAAACTTGAATAAGATATGTAGGAAAGCATATAAAATATGCAAAAAAGGTGGGGGAGATGGGGAAAGAATGAATGATAACAAAGTAGGAAAGACGCAGGATAACGAAACTAACTCTGAGAATAAGAAACACAAATACATCGGTATTCCATATTTTAAAGGCATTTCAGAAAAGATAGAAAGAGTATCCAAAGAATACGGTGTAAAATGCGGGATGAGGGCACCACGAACCGTTGAGAAATATTTCACACAATATAAAAAGAATGGAAAAGAAAGGAAAAATAAAACTGAAGATGAAAAAGAGGTTTACAGTATTACATGTTCCTGTAATAAAGAATATAAAGGTCAAACTGGCCGGAGCATGAAAATTAGATAGGGGGAACATGACAAAGATATAAAAGAAGGAACACCAAGAATCGGACTTTCAGAACACATAATTGAAGAAGAACATGAAATTCAGAAGCAGGAAATTAGGAGGGTTGATCATAAACCATTAAGTATAAATGTATACGAGGCAGCATATATCTGCAAAGGGAGGGATAATAAATTAAATAGAGAAGATGGGAACATTGATGAAAAGTGGATAAAAATGTTCAAAAGATGGGACACAACAAGAGAAAAAATCGGCTTCCAGGTCACCTCAGCCGTGGTTAACCCGTCTCGTGAAATAATAGATTTCGAGTTAGATATGACATAACCCAACAGAAGTAAAGGGGAGGGAAAGGAAGTAAGAGGGGAAATGCACCGCACCGCACAACTTCCGACATTCCATGAGAGGCCACCTCAGTCTAGTGTACAGCTTCTATCAAGCCACTCCTGAAAAAGTGGTTTTTAACATGTTCCTAGTATAATTGTTTTAGTGTTTTCATGGATACACCCATCAAGATTTTAACGTAATGGTAGGAATAAGGCACTATTACACGTTCAGCAGCCTTAAGTCATTTTTTAACCTTTTTACCTATTTGTACAAATACCTCTTGATCCATGCCTTGTCTGATGCAACCAATGTCATAATTAAATTGGCATAGTACAACCTTAGTGACAATGAAGTTCGACCAGTCACAAATATAGGAGTGCGTTGTGAAAGAAGGAGAACACATGCATCCTCATAGATTCAAAACTAAATTTCGATAATCACATATCAACCATCACAAAAAAGGCAATGCGTATGCTAGGCCTACTTTACAGATTCACCGAAATCAATAACCCGAAAGCACTTGCCATTTACTTCAAGATATTTGTGTCCCCCATTCTAGAATATTGTTCACCAATCTGGAACATGGCTGCCCATTCTCATACCTCCAAGATCGACAGTGTTCTCAGCTTTTTCCTCTCCATCGTTCGATATAGAGTGCCTGCCCTAAGACACCTGCCTAAGAGAGATCTTCTTGTAAATCTGCATATTAATACTCCAGAAACTCGTAGATACATTGCAGATATGAAATTGCTATATAAGATTATAAATGGAAACTTAAGATGCAGCATCCCACTCCACGAACTCTCACTCAGAGTGCCTAGACATAAAACACGGAGCAAGGAAACTTTCCACACTACAACTCCCAGGCTCTCACTCATACAACGATCACTATTCCATAGGCTACCGAATCAGTTCAATATAATCTCAAACCAAATAGATATATTCACTTCATATTCATTTTTTATCAGCAACATAGAAAAAATTGTACATAAGTAATGCTTTTGTGAAACTGATCTTTTTACCTTGGTACTTTTTTTGGCTTGTTTTATTGTTGTTTATTTTGTGTTATCCGTTCTTTTGTTTTTAATCTTAGTCTATTGTTTTATTGTTGTGTCTTTCTGGTTTAAAATGGCTTCTGCTGTACTGGAAATTTCAATAAATAAATAAAAATAAATAACATATTTTATTCAGCAGGCTACATGGAACAAAGGAAAACATAAATTTCCGCTGCAACGCAGCAATGTATGGTGTCCACACAAAATAAAACATTTTCGTCCATCTACACGTGACATTGAAGTTCGACCACTGTTAGAGGGGATCCTGTTTACCATGGTGTGACGCCGCCCCGTCAGCGAATAACTGTGGCAATGCATCGGGGCATGCTGCGGACGAGTCGTTCAAGGTATTCCACATCGATGCGGTGCCATTCCTCCTGCAGGCAGGCGATAAGAGCAGCCACTGTCGTGGGTCCCGTCTGTTGCACACGTCGCTTAAGAACATGCCATACATTCTCATTGGGCGAGAGGTCGGGACTCGATGGTGGCCATGGCAGAGTTCGCACGTGATGGCGAGTCAACCATTCTCTTGTCAGCCGCGCTGTATGAGGCCTGGCATTGTCGTGTTGAAAGATGAGACGCCGCCTGTGGAACAGGTGCCTTCGCACTGTGGGAAGATGCCGCTCCAGTATGCGTGTATAGGCGTGTGCATTCACAATGCCCTCACAGACGTGTAGTGGGCCAACCCCAGATGCCGTCATGCATCCCCATACCATCACTGATGCAGGTTTCTGTACCCGACGTGCATAACATTTTGCTTCATTCTGTTCCTCCTTCCGACAAATGACTGTTTTCCGTATTTTCCCGTACACAACATTGAAAATGGATTCGTCCGTCCACAAAACCCTGTTCCACTGCCGAAATGTCCATTCCCGGTACATTCGTGCCCACAGTAGTCGATTGCCTTTGTTCAACATGGAAAGGAAGGGTTTACGTTTCGCCTTGTACACTCGGTAACCGCATCGCTGTAGGTAAGGGCGAATGGTTCTGGTTGACACTTCAATGTAAAAGCGTTCTCGAGTCCACAGTCGTAATTCAGCCACAGAAACATGATTGTTGGTCCGGATATAGCACCTAATATCCGTAGGTCACGCACGCTCAGCAGGCGTTTTCGACCGGGGGCCTTACCTGACTCTGTAGTACCCGTATTTTGGTGGTGTTTGATGATGCAGTGGACTGTTGACTTGGGTAAGTTCAGTTGGCGCTCTATTTCCCGTTCACTGAGTCCATCCCGTTGCAACTCCACCACTCTTCTCCTCACGGTGTTGTCAATAGGTTTGCCCCTGGCCATGGTGATGATTCAGTGCAGTTCCTCGGTGCACAGCACGTGCTTATATACGGCAGACTCCCTTATCGTGTCCGTGACGTCATGCTTCCGTCGAATGCGCCACTATAGTGGAACCACAAGGAAAGAAACCTGCGCAGACCCCATCGCGCTGGCTGGTGGGGGAAAAAGACAGGAGGAAGGAGCCTTCAGAGCGGCCAACGTCAGTGTTGCCAGACCTATTGATTTCTCGGTAGGATTCCATAATAAACTATTGCTATGGAACCTCCAACGGCCAGCTTAAAAACACGTTTCCTGCTCATCTTACTTGAACATGGAGGGGAGATGTGGAGTGGAACTTCACTCAGCCGTGAAAACTGCTGTTTGAACTGTGAAATTATGTCAAACGCTACTCACGGGCCTAACCGATGGCGCAGTGGTATCGTCGTCGCCTTGTAATCAAGGGGTCCCGGGTTCGATACCCGGTGGAGGCACAAGTGGTTAGGATCCCACTTTAAACTGTAGGTCCAGTCCCGATTAGCCTTACTGTGCATAAAGTGGACTTAAAACACCAAATCAAAATCAAATCAAACGCTACTCAATTGTGCTAGGACATTATTTTATTACTTTTACTACATTACTATTTTTAGATGGCTGTATTTTATCCCACCCCAAAACTCTATTTCTATTTTAGTTATTTTACGTCGCTTTTGTGCCTCTACTGGTAAGTACGACAATATGGATGAATGAAATACTGATGAAATGGATGAAGTGACACAAACACAGTGAAATGTACTTGCCTTACGAGGTAGAAACACTGACTTCGTAGCGTGGGCAAATTATGTTATACATGCATGTGTTTGTGGGTGTGTGTGTGTATTTCTAGCAGATGGGGAGGATGGGTGACACCCTAGCATAAGCGTTGCTATCTTGAATTATTGAGGAACACATGCTGTCTAATTCACCAAATATATTTCACATACGTAATGCATTTTCTCATTATGGTGCAGAACGCGTGCCCACCCCTATCGATAGCTGTACACCGAACACCAGCAGAAGACAAATTGATTTGTTATTGTTAGCATTCGACTTGAAAGATTGTGGAAAATCGCCGACAACGAAAGGCGGCACGTTAGCTTCATCTGTGAACACAACTTTCTACCATTTCCTGTATTTCCTGTCATAAAAATTCTTGGCGATAATAGAGGCATCGCAAACCCCTTGTGTCGGTGCTGAGAAAGGGCAAATTTGAGGGTGTTTTCCACGCACCCTCTAACCGGAAAATGCAGAAGAGATGAAAGATGTTGGTCGGTTCCCTCGGGCGGTTTACTTTCTTTTGTTTGAAACATGTCCACTCCTGAAATGGAGATCTTCGGTTTATTTTCGCCAAGCACAGAGTTCTGGGTTTAGCATCATTGTTACAAAAGTATCTGTGACGTTTACACCGTAAACAATGCGTGCCACTCCAGCAGGGGGCTTTTTCTGTGACCCTTTGCTTGGGGACTTTAGTTTATTCACACCCTATCTCGTCTCTGTCTCGTAGGTGTTGTGAACTTGATATAGTTTTAGTTATTAAATGGCTTCCTGCTCGTCTAGTGCGTCTGGAAGGCATTTAAGGGGCCAAGCGCGGGAAATAGTTTATAATGTTGCAAAACATTTACGAGAGCAAAAAAATCTCCACAACCTTACGTATAACGTTGTCGTGTCGACCAGTGAAGCGACGGGGATATCTCAGTCGTGTGTGAAGTGTATTTTGGAAGAAGGAAAAAGTGCCATGGTAAGAGGTAAACTTCAATTTTCTACACCAACTGGAAAAAAGACGAGTCACATTAAGAAAATAGTTGTAGACGAATTTACAAAATGTGTTATAAGACGTAAAATACACGAATGTTACGTTAACAAGAAAACAATACCTTCTCTAAACAAACTTAACAAACTTTTGAAAGATGAAAACATTCTTCATTGTGGTAAAGAATATCTCCGAAAATTATTGAAAGGAATGGGATTTAAGTGGAAAAGGTGTCAATCATCACGTAAGATTTTAATCGAAAGACCGGCAAATGTCGCGTGGAGAGCCAGATATTTGAGAGATATCAGGAAACACAGACAGAATAAAAGAAATATAGTTTACCTTGACGAAACTTATATCCATTCAACGCTATCTGTTGCATCTTGCTGGCAGTCCGCAATAGAAATTGGAAATGTAAAAGCGACTGGAAAGGGCCCAAGATTAATTATAGTACATGCAGGTGGGGAACGTGCTTTCGTTGAAAACAGTCTCTTGATTTTTCAATCAAAAAATAAAACTGGAGATTATCATGATGACATGAACTATGATAATTTTGCAAAATGGGTTCAAAACATGCTACTTCCGAATTTGCCTCCCAATTCTGTAGTTGTTCTTGACAATGCAAGTTACCATAATGTGCAGGATAACAAAAAACCGACCTCATCATCTCTTAAACAAACTATTATGGACTGGCTTAGGCATAACAATGTTGCGTTCCAAGAACCTATAACTAAGGCAGAGCTCATGCTATTAGTTAAGCATGTACCAATAGAACCAACTTACAAGATAAACAAACTGTTCGTTGATGCCGGTCATACAGTTGTGCGTTTGCCACCGTATCATCCGGACTTGTCACCTATCGAACTTGTTTGGGGTGACATAAAAGGTAGAGTCAGTGAGTGCCTATCTGAATCCCTGCAAATTAAACGTCAACTTTGTGAAAAGTTATTTTTAGAATATTCAATGGACAAGTGGAAAAAGTGTTGCGATCATGTAATTAAAATTGAAAATGAGTACTGGAGAAATGACGCTTTAATGGACGACGCTGTTGATGAACTTATTATATCTTTGAACGGGGAATCATCTGATTCGGATTCCAGCAGCTCGGAGTCGGAAACAAGCGATGCAGATATGGTATAAAGGTTACATTAAAGGTACGTAGAATTTATTATTTTATCTTTTAACATCTAAATGTAATCATGAATCTTCAATGAAGATAGTGGAAGACTGACAGCTTTGCAAAGCTTTCCCCACTCTACGCCCCCCCCCCCCTCATACGCGTGCGCAGACACACTGATTAAGGGAGCAAAAGCTTTGATAAATGTTCAGTCGGTAAAGAAATAACTCATTCCATCTCACTGTTTTATTGTATTGGTGGGTACCAAACGGGCGTAAATAGTGTCAGGTACCATCGAAAATTCCCTTAGTGTAATTTTAGGCGCGTATATATGTGTGTGTGTGTATAATGTGTATATATATATTAAATGCAGCAACATAGAGGCAGCATAAATAACGAATAAAGCATGTGAGTGTTAATAACAAGAAATTTGCTAGAGAACGAAGCGGCATAGTTCAATTACAATTAGTTGCTTGGAACTTTCATGGGCTTGAAAATACTTAGTTTTATATCCTTAATATACTATTCTATACTTAAATATTTAATTTTCTACAAAATTATATAGCCTCATGGACTTCCAGAAGGAAGTGCAAGGATGGTCGCCACCCCCTCCCCTTCTGGAAAATGAATGTTGACACAAAAGTACCCATTATTTCAGACGTATGAGTTGATTTTAGTCACAGTAATTTACATCCATTATTATAATAGGGATGTAGGAACGTGATAATTTCAAACTCAAGTGGTGTTTTCTGAGAGGTCAACATTATTACGGGGTAATATGCCTCGTTCACCCGCCTGATAAATATACATTGTTTCCCCCTCACTGGAAGAAATCTGTGAACGTCCCCTCCCCCCAGTGCGCACGCCTATGCCGCCCCCAAGAATGTCCTTCATCCGCTACTATTAGATCATCGGATTTTGAAGCAGATCTTCTGGTTTCCCAAGGAACAATCTCCCGAATTTTTCAAATCTGACCTGGCAACACTGCCCCGAAAACCGATAACGGCAGGGAAGTTGCGCGAACGCTTTGAACGGAAGGTTTTTTTCCTTGTGGTCGAGCTATATCTGGAATTTTCCGTATGGGTCTGGTGCCTGGTCGAAGTTCAATGTCACGCGTATAGTTCCCCGTTTTCGTTCTTTACGTGCCCTTCGGTGCAACATGCTGGGATCACGATTCTTGCCTGCTCACACGCCTCCTCTTACACACATGCGTCCCTTCTGCGGGTCACCCATTCCACCGCCTATGCCTCTGTGCATTTAATCACATATTCCTTTCTGGTCGAACTTCATTGTCACCAAGGTTGTATGTCTACCTGATGAAGAGATTAGTTATATCCCAAAACGTAGTTTCACGTAAATCACATACTCACCAACGTAAGTACTTTTAAGTATTTTATACAATCTTTTTATATTGTACTGATAGTTTATACTACGTGAGTAAGTCGCACCTGCATCAACATGAAAGTTGCATGGTATGCAAAATTTTTGAGTATTACATGAATGCTCCTGCTGCCACCATGCAGCTGAAGACTGTAAACCTCCACTCACTCGAAACTTGCATCCTTTCTGCTTATATTACAACAAGCTGCTCAGAGAGATGTACATTAACCTCTTGTAGATAACGGTTTACTTTTCTGACATCTCACCCAGTACATTCTCGCACATTCCATGAACTTATCAAGTATAAACTAGCATTATTATATACAGACAGAGAAAGTAAATTGGATGAATAACATTACTAATAATTTTGATGATTCTGCATGTTGAAATTGAAAGCAAAGAAATTTGTCTAAGGGTTGAATCACTGGATTGGCTTTTGATTAGGGCTGAACCGATATTTCTGTCAATATATTAGTATCAAGAGAGACCAGTGGTATTAGTCTCAGAAAACTTCAATTCAACTTTACTCACCAATACTGGCCAATGCTTTTCCATAGGCTATTTATGTCCTGAAGATCACAAAAATGCCATGCAACTCTATTGTAGTGTCTAATTATCCTGTAAATTATGCAAAGTACATAATTTTATTTAATTTTGCACCACCTTCAAAATTGATTTTAAAATATTTACACAACTTTTCTCACATTGAAAACCTCAATTGAAAGGAAAATTCATGCGTTAAATCCATAAGCCACAGTAGGGTGTGAGATAAATTTTATCTTTCAATAGGATATCTTGAAACTTCAGTGTTGGAAAAATATAAAAGCTGAGCACATGAAAACATAGTTTGAATTCTATATGCAATTATTTAATTATTACAAACAAATTTTGAAGCAAAATTATTTCACATAATTACTACACTTCATACGCAACAAAATGTCAATGCCGTAATTAAAAAGAAAAGACACTGGAGAGGTTTGGATTTGAACCCACAACATCCTATTCACTGAGAAAATAAAAGCTAAGACTACAGCATTTTACCATCTGATCTATAAGATCACTGGAAAGCTAGTGTCTTGAAGCATGTCTATGATTATGCAAGCTACCACTTTCCAATGTTATGATCACATTTTCAATGCAGATTGTGAGAAATATTGATTTTTGTGCATTGCACAGTACTTTGCAAGGTACTTATTGTTAAATAGATTTTGCCTAAACTATTCATAATTATGCCACTCTACGATCAAAGTTGATCGCAATTTTACCCAGGTGGCTCACTACCAAGTGCAATGTTTCCAACTTCAATAAAATTTCTCGGATTCCAATTTCAACATACGGAATCTTAAATGTTCTCTTAACATTTTCCCTCACATTTGCATTGTACATTTTTTCTATTAATATGTTGGGTGAATATAGTTTCTGATGTAATAAGCAAGAAGGTAAACCTTACACCACTGTGTTTCTTCGCTAGTAAAGGTACCTATAGTAAAGTTGGCTACTCTCTGCTGGTGATCAAGAGCTATTTCAGGGTGGTCAGATAACCTTTGGAGAAGTGTACAATACTGAATCATACTGAATCAGTGATGCCATTCTCAACTCTCCTGTCCTAGCATGATCTCCATAGGGAACAGCAAAACTTCAAATTTCATTAAAAAATCAATTTTTTCTACAGTTTGTTCCTGTTCTTCCAGCTGATGAAAGAAAATTGTTCCCTAGGGTGCATGTGTTGGTAACCTGATCTGTACTTAACAAAACAAGTTATGACTCACAACCATACTGTCAATAGTTTTGGAGATATTAAATTTATTTTATGTAAAGTACAGAATCCCCACTGAAAACAGCAAATACCAGGAAAACAGCTCCCGTGTTGCAAGGGTTAATGAAATGTGGTGATATTAAATGACGATGTGTGTGTACATACCCTTTTTTCAATGGCAACTTCTAAATAATTTAATCATTCTGTTTAATGTAACCATATAGTAGAGGTAGCCAATTTTCCAAAGTATGAGTATCACAAAAATTGCATATCGGAACCAGTATCTGAATTTATCAATAGGCAATATGTAAACCAATTCGTATATTTAATTTTTTACCTTTGAAATTTTGATCATAATTTTCACAAGTTTAATACAGCACAATCTTGTACTGTTCTCTTGTAAGGAAAAATGTAAAAAAATATGGTTTTGAAGCTCCGTATCTTGTAATAACTTCAAATTCCATAACTTGTAATCAGTAGAAACATGTTTTGTCTACCAGTGTAGAGTAAGGTGCCACCTTGATTGCTGAGTATAATAAGTGGTTAACTCCTGAGGTTTGTAATGATGCGATCATTACTTGATCCTTTTTATTTTATATGTTCATTAATTAATTTTATGCGTTAGTCGGTTTTTAGTTTCATGTGTTTTGATAATGTTAGTGTGCAACTTTTGTGTATTTTTATGTATTATTGTACGTTTGGATTCTTGGCCATTGTGGTAGGTAGGTGTGTCGCTGGACAACCAACCAGCTGAAAGTTTTCAGTAATGGCTTAGGTCATTAGCAGGGCCTATAAATAGGAAGGGCAGGGGAGCAGTGGCTCAGATGTTTGGCAGAGTACAGCAATGTAAGAGGTATATTTTTCTCTGACGGGAGCGGCTGGGTGAGCATTTCTTTCCTTACTATGTAAACCGACGTGGATGTTAACTTTCTTTCTTTCTTTTAATACACACGCTTGCTTTTTTTTTTCATGTTATTTCAATAGTACATTTCATGTGGGAAACTGGGTACACACGTATACATACCTTCAGCCACCTTTTTTGGTACTTTTTTACTCGTGAAGTCAGTGGCTGCACGAGTCTACACACTCCCTTCGGGAAGGGGGGACAAGGCACCAAGTACATTTCATGTGGGAATCCGTAGCGAGTCTGCACACACTCTTCTGGAAGGGGGGACAGGGCACACTGAAACGTGGATTTTGCGAATAACGGCCAAGATTTAAGTTATTAAATAAGATGATATAAATAAACCTATATATTATCAAAAGGGAAATGGGCGTTAAGTTATAATTTGTAGTTATATCCACAGAACTTCAGGTACTGCATGTTTTGAACCTAGGGACAAGGTTTTAAAATGTATGGGTGTGCAATGCACTGTACATATTGAAGGAGTGAGCTGTGAATTGCTCTAAAAACACAATTTATACCTCTACAGGTTCCAGGTTCAAGTGAAACTACAAAGCTACAAAGAAAAAAAAATGCAAAATATTTATAATGCAAAAAGATAATCTTTACTTTTACCAAACTGAAAATGGTATTATATTTCTGTTAAGCAATCATGCATATCATAATAATAACCTGTGGTGCAACAGCCCATGAGCACCAGGGCCTACCTACCAACTTCTGGCATCACTTCCACCTGCTGAGGTGGATGAACATCCAACCAGTTACCAGTGGTCAGCACAACGAATCTCCAGTTGTTGTAGGTTTCTATGACCAGATTACGCTACCCATTCATAACTCCCCAATTTCCACATGATGGTGCATGACCACTGGCCCCATACACAGGCCGAAATCTCAGGAGAATAGTTGTTACACTTCCCCTCAGGAGATTTGAACCTGTGTACATCCTGTAACCAGAGCCCAAAGCATGAAGCCTGGTGCAGGACAATCCTGTATATTGAAACCAGTTTAATAAATTATTAGGAAGTACATTAAAATCAGTAAACATTCTGCATTATTACATCACTACAATATTGGTACACTTCTGTAGTAGTGTTACTGCCAGATGAAATATTTTATGCTTCAGTATTTTCTTCCTTTTTCTTTTAATAGCCTGTATAGTAGTGAACATGTAAATGACTTATGAGTAGGGCTTCGAACTTGATGACAAATCATTTTTTTTTCTGGGTCTTGAAAACAATGCTAAACCTGATATTTATCCATTTTCCTTCAGTTTGAACCAAAAAATATTTTTATTTGCATTCTTTTACATTTTGTGGCTTTTAGGTCATTTTTCAGTATTTTTTGCCATTTATGTTGCATTTATCTTCATTTTTGATGTTTTTTTCTTCTCTTCCCTTGTTGTTTCACGAATTTAAAATGCATTTGCTAGTATAACTTACATATTTAAATTTCCTGACATGATCCTTTAGGCAAGTTTGCCATTAATCGAAAATAAGGTCATTTATTGTGGTTAAATTTATTTTTCCTCCAGCAAATTTAAAATACTTGTGTGAAGCCTACTTGAGGTTCCCTTGGTGCCCTCTATTATTGCTTTAATATGGGGGTTTTAAAGTAAAATTAGTCGCAATATATTTTAAAAATAAAATCTGGTGTATGCAAAACACAACCATATTTTCAGATGCTGGCTGACTACTGTATCGTGGAATGTCCACTCTGAAAGAAGATGAATGACATATACAAAAAAACCTTGCAGTCTATTTTATGTAACCTTGAATTAAAAATGAAGAAAACTACATTAGCTCTTAATTGCTTTTATCTCTTTGCTTCAGTAGTTTAAATCGCCAAACAACGGGTTTTATCGAATTATTCAACTACTCTCTTGTAATTTATGAAAAATCAAGCTTTCATTTTCAGAGCGAAAATAATTTTTACGTAATTTTTTAAAGTTCTTAGGTCTTTATTTTAAA
This sequence comes from Lepisma saccharinum, assembly GCF_977018435.1. Lineage (NCBI taxonomy): Eukaryota > Metazoa > Arthropoda > Insecta > Zygentoma > Lepismatidae > Lepisma > Lepisma saccharinum. The sequence continues at coordinate 85,545,121 of NC_139230.1, forward strand.
GAATTTTGAGGTCATTCTACAGGTCATTTTTTGACATTTTTAAGGTCATAAACTTCCGAGCCCTACTTATGAGTAATTAGTTAAAATCGAATGTGTTTGTTTTTGTAGATAGAAAAAGTTTTATGTACAAATGATTTATCTTTATACACATATCTGTTTCTTTTCAGGTAGTAATATTCACCAAATAATATCAACATTTCACTTTTGTGATTTGGCTGGTGCCAATAAAATAGGTGAAAATGTGTGTGGTCAAAATATTGATCCTGGTATACGTGAAGTTGAGAATGCTATTGCCACCATATATATGAAAGAAGAAGTAGGGATGCCTTGTTCAAGAGTAACCAGAATTCTAAGGGTAAATGGCATATTGTACATTGTAAGAGTGTTCATGAATATCTCAGAATCTTCCTTGTTAAAGCTCTGTAATATAGGTATGTAATTTCTTCCATTTCATTAGCCAGAACTGTGGGAACAAATGGATCAAGAAAATACTGTACATTTATCCATATATTACTTCAATTTGTTTTTTTAATATAAGATCTAGATCTGACTGATGTATGAACTTATGGATATATTGTTAATAATAATAATTAATAAAGTAGAATAATTCAGTTTTAATCCTTGAAAATAAGTGTACTTATGTGGAGTAAATCATACTGGCAAAATCATTAGCATTATACATATAAGGTAGTAATTGGTTAATTCTAGTATTAGGTCTACTGAAGGCCGTGGTGGTGGGTTATACATTCTTCATAATTTTTTTAAAAAAAAGTGCTTTCTTCATCAAGAAGCTTTGAAAATTCATCGTTTACTTAAAAATATGTTGCCAAATTATGAGAGCCACTTTCAAACTTCATAGTATTTGAAATGAGTGGGACATTAATATAAGACAGAGTTGGGTAAGTTACTGAAAAAAGTAACACGTTACAGTTACTCTTACTTTCTTTCCAAAAGTGATGTATTACCATTACTTTCCTTCCAAAAGTAATATGTTACCATTACTTTATCATCTATTAAAGACTGTTTACACAAGTATCACACCTGTTCTCTGTAGAGCATGATTTCCCAGCATTATCTTACATGCACATCTGTTTATTGTGTGCATGTTAATATCTTACTGCATCTAATGTCCCATAACATGAACAAGAAAGCATGTTTCATCATGCCAAGTAAATCCTCCAGTTCTGATTGATTGATTGATTTAGTTTATTTTACTTCATGTTTTGTGCCTCCTGGCTAATTTGCGAAGATGGGGACGAGTGATGGAATGATGAAATTGATGAATGGACATACACAAACAACCAAGCCTGAGCGGGATTCGAACCTGGGACACTTGGTGTCGCAGCATGATGTGCTAACCACTCGCCCACAGGGTCCAGCCCTCCAGTTCTGAATTTTTCAAGGTGTCATAAGTAATGCAAGGTAACAAAGTACCATTACAAGTACTCCTGTAATTTTAATAATGCATTACTGACACAAGTACCAAGAATGTAACATGTTACTTGCATTACATTACTGCCCAACTCTAATATGGGATGATTATTACAGGACGGAAAGAGATTGTGATTATTTATGATTGAACTGATCTATTTTATCTTTCTTGAATGTGTTTATAGTACTCTCCCTCTTTTTATTTTTCTTGAAGCTTGTTCATGTATTGCATTGAATGGCATTAACATCCCACATGCATTGATTTTCCATCCTTACAAAATTTCTCTGGAAGATATTTGCAAAACTTTTGCTTGCCATTTCATTTTATGTTTTCTGCCGAGGACATGAAACATAGCATATGATTTACTATTACTACTACTTCACCTGTTTTCTCCCCCTTTAAAATTACCTGTACAAACATTTGAACAATTCAAAATGTTTTGCACAAATCAATCGTGATATTTAAAAAATGTATTTTTTTTTTGTTCTCTTCTCGTTCTCTCCTGCAATAACCATCCTATTCTAAATACATTATTATGCTGCAGTGGCTGAGAAATAAACTTGATGTAGACACAAAGGGATACTACTCAATGGTCTTGAAGAGTTTCTAAATAGGTGTATGTATTACTTCAGTGATGGAGCTGATATGTAATAATTATCCTTTTCTTGCAGGGCTGTTTGATGGAAAATTCGAAAGTCTTGTTACTTTGCTGTGTTTCTCCAGCATCAATGGACTTTACAGAAACTCACAATTCACTGACTTATGCCCAAAGCTTTAGAAACACATTATATTTGATGAGGAATAAAATCAATAATGTAGGAACAGAGAGGGTGCAAGGAAGTTTAAATGAGAGCTCTATTACAAATCCTGTTTCGTGTCAGGAAGATGTTTATTTGTTCAGTGAATCAGAAGGAGAAAACAAAATCAAGGAGGAGGAAATTTTTGGGTCAGTGTTTGTCATAAAAATCAGGTAGCAATTGTGGGTTAGTATTGCTAATCTATAGAAATAGCAGTAATAATAAAGAAAAAACTACATGCAGCACATTCCACACTAGATGTATTGAACATTTTTGAACCAGTGAATGTTTTGCACTTATACAAGGGGTATTTCGAAGGCAGCTTCTGAATTTCGATGGCGGTTTGTGGATCATCTTGTGTTTTGAAAGAATCCAAAAGACGACCTAGGACAGAAGACACCCGGCATTTTCCTGCGGTAAAGCCTACATTGGACAAACGGGGAGGACAATTGAACAACGTTGCAAAGAACACGCCAGCTACATCAAGAATTTCCATCCAGAAAAATCAGGTTTAGCAGAACATTCCATCCAGCAGGGCCATAGAATTGACTCACAACCACCGAGATCATCAATAAATCATGAAATTACTGGGACCATCTAATCAAAGAAGCAATAGCCATTCATGGGGAAAAAGAAAACCTCAACAGGGACATGGGACTTGAACTGGACCCAGCCTGGTTAGCGATAGTTGACTGGGAGCATGGATGTCAGAGAAATACCACCTGATTGGCCCGCCACCTTCACCGGACCCCTCCCACACCCCTGACATACCTCTGCACTTCAATCCCTGAAGATGAGAGTGACGTTAGCTCTTGAAAGCTTGGAAGCCAATCCGGAAATCACCTGGTTGATTGCCTGAGAAAACCTGTTCAGTATTCGCCACCAGGAAAGCTTAAAGAATTATTTTATACACACACAAATAATAAATAAGAGAAGAACTATTGATCATAGAGAGTTGATCTTAGTTTCCATCTTCTCCATTTTGAAAAACAACCAATTTTTCATGGGAAGTGAATTTTTGACATCACTCTACCTACAATTACAGCTAGAGAAAGAAGAAAATGTAAATATTACACAAAAAAATCCCTTCTTTGGTGGTTCACTGTAGTCCAGCAATAAGCCAATGTGAATAGCAAAATTATAAAATTTAGCACCCTTACATCCTATAATCATGCAGAGTGATGTTAAAAATTGTTTCATAGTTCACCATTAAAAATAATATTAAATTGCATTCAGCAACACTTTTAAAAAGGATGATTCATGCTAATAGTTACTTTTAGTCAATCAGTATGCTAGGTTTCAAAGTGACTTTGCACTCTAACGGTACTATATCTTATAGGGATGGGACCGATTAATCGGTACTCTATTGGTATCGGCCGATATAGGTGTATCGGTTTATCGGTAAATCGGTAAAATTACAGATTATTTTACCGATCTGATATATCGATAAATATCTGGTAATTTAGTGCAAAATTCTGCCAATTTGTTGTAATTTTTATGGATAATCTCCATGCCGTACTTTCTAAAAAAGTAAATGTCTAAATATGCAATTTCTTTTTCACTGCAGTCACCTCAAAACCCACATTTATTAAGGAGGTCAATGAACCTTTCAGGTTCTTCAAGGACCATTTCTAATTTTATATCGGATCGGTAGAATATTGGTTATCGGTATCGGTAAATTTTATATCGGTACTTTATCGGTATCGGCCAAAATTTCATATCAGCCCATCTCTAATATCTTATAATTTTTCTATTTACTTTGGTTCATTATGGTGGTCATAGTGACTCACTGAAACTCTGCCTGTTGGGAGATGGGATGTCAAAATTTCACTTCACATTAAAGCCCAGGTCTTTCCTTCAAAATAAACCTAACTTAACCCTGCACAGCAAATACATAGTTTTCCTGATATGATTTTTATACATATCTGCACATGTAAAAATCCTGCACTTTTAAAATCTCAAATTGATTATTTAACAACTTTTTGACAAACATACAATAATTATTCATTGCAATTCATGTATGCTATACCTGCATTTATGAATAAATGAAAATAGAAAACAGGAAGAAACATCGATAGTTGGTTTGTAGAAATAACATATATTGTATTCACATGTCATGTCTCAGCTGGCATGAGTGCTTTACATGTGTGTCCTGGCTGGCATTAGAGTGTTAAGAACAAAATGTTGTTTAAGCACGACATAAATTTCCAACTTGTGTTATTAATATTTGCTGAACAGAGACTTTGAAACTTTGCTTTTAACCAAGTGCAACAAAGTAGTTCCTTGTGTGTGCACATGTTTATTCCATGTTTGGCCAAACATTGCTATACCTGGATTCACCACATCAGTGTATCATCACATGCTCCACTATCTACTATCCGTATGAGAGTTTATAGGCTTGTTCACCCCAGTTCGGTACATACCGGAAATAAGTTGTTCTTCCTTCTTGGTGCTAAGATGATGCCACATTTAAAGTGAAGCAAGTGTTTACTATGCTGTAATTTTGGGGAAACCGTCTGTTAAATGCTGCCATATGGCACTGGCCCATGTATGGACTGCTCGCATCTTGCACTTTACCAATGGTGGTCCATGTATAGACCAGCAGGAATCTAAAAGTTACACATCATTCCAGAAGAAGCTACCACTACAGAGCAACCACAAACAATAGAACCTTCGGCGAGAAGCCTTCATGCACCTTTCCCTTCATCAGTTCAACTCGAATCATGAGGAAGCATGCTCCACTCTTCCCCTCCCCTCCATGCAGTAGTACGGTGCACAGGAGTCACAGTTTTGTGCAGGTTCTTTTGCATGTGGTTCCACTATAAAAATGAAAGAATACTTGATTGAAATTTTTAGAGGATTTTTTTTTCACTGTCTGTGTAGAAGGTATCTGTACTGTGTGAGTCATGCACTTGCATAATGGAAAATGACTATGGTCAAAACACATACCTTCAATGTAAACTCTTTTGTGTCTTGCCTCAGATGAGGAACCCAGGTCGGCTTGAAAATTTGGATCTACATTGAAGGTACATACATGTCTTTGTCAATAGTCATTTTCCCATTTATCAATTTGACAACATGTGGCATGCATTCATCTTTTTTTTTTTTCAATGCATTTACGAGCAAACATTTCACTTTGTACTCAATATTGGAATGTTCTACATTTTGTTTGATGTTTTTCATTTCTACAAGCCTTCTAAAGTTTTCCCTATGTTACTATAGCATTATTGTGAAGCTGCACACACAAAAATAGGAGTTTATGATTACATTTTTATTGATAAGCAGCACACATGTCAAACTGAGCAACTACTGGTTTTTGTGCCACATGGATTAGTCATTCTTTAGTTGTAACTCCTCCACAATTTAATCTCTTCAAATTAATTGCTACAATATTTTGTATAATTGAGCATATCAGTATCACTGAAATGGCATTTCAATTTGAGTTCATTGTATACCTCTAAGACTTAGAACTTAAATTATATAGTCATCATCATCATCCTTTGTCGTTTCCTGCCTCTGGCTGGGTCAGCATAGAAGTCAAGCCTCTCCATTTTTTCCTGGTCTTCCACCACTCCTCTCTTTCCACAGTGTTCCAATCTTGTTCTCTTCTCCTAACACACACCACTATCTGCTCTTTCCACCAACATCTTGGTCTCCCCCTTGGCCTTATTCCCACTCCTTGTGCATTGTAAGCTTTTACTGGTAGTCTTCCTGCATCCATCCTCTTCATGTGTCCAAACCATCTCATCTGTGCCTGATCTATCCTGTCCTGAAGCTTCACCACCCCCACTGTCTGTTGGATCTACTCATTCCTTATCCTATCCCTTCTAGTCTTCCTCAATATACTTCTTAAAAATTTCATCTCTACTGCCTGCATATTTCTTCTGTCTTCCTCTGTCATTGTCCAAGTCTCTGATCCATACATAATTATTGGCACATAGTATGCATTTCATAGGTACATCCCTGTTCCATATTAATCTTCGAACACTTTGATATAGTCCACCACTCATTTGTGCTCTTCTGTTTAGCTCATCATCTATTCTTCCACTTCTCTCAATTATGCTTCCTAGATATTTGAAGCTCTCTACTACCCTCAACTCTTCCGTGTCCATCTTTATTCTTGGTTCATTTCTGGCTCTGTTTCTTCTTGTTATTAGCACCTCAGTCTTTTCTGCACTGAATTTCATTCTTGCTCTTCTGATTTCCTCATTCCAACTATCAAGCTGTCTCTGTACTACTTCTTCCCTGTACCCCCATATTACTAAGTCATCAGCAAACAACGGGGCCTTCATCTCTTCCTCTCCTAGCTTCTTCCCCACCTCTTTGTTAATTGCATCCATTGTAATTATGAAGAGCAGTGGAGAAAGAGCACTTCTCTGTTTTAGTCCATTACTTATACTGAACCACTCCATTCCTCCCACTGGTGTCTTCATCTTCACACAGCTCTGATTGGCCTTATATGTGTTCTGCACTTTGCACACTATCTCTTCCTCGACTGTTTTCTCTCTCTTAGAGCCTTTTAAATCTTTGTACCTTGGGTACGATATGGTTCTGTCCATGCTATCATATTCCTTTTCTATATCTAGGAATGCCATAATCAAATCATTTCCATACTTGTAGTGCCTTTCCTTCATTTGCCTTATGGTGAATATCAGATCTACTGTTGACCTGCCTCTTCTAAATCCATACTGTTCCTCTCTCATGTTCAGATCTGTTACTTCCCTTATTCTTTTCTCTAATATTTTCTCATACACCTTTGCTGAGTGGCACATTTGTGTTATTCCTGTGTAGTTTTTACATTCCTTTCTGTCACTCTTCTTGAATATGGGAACTATTAGTTCCTTTGTCCAATCTCTTGGTACATCTCTCTCTTTCCACACTGTTTTCAACATTCTGTACAGCCATTGCACACCAATCACTCCTGCTCCTAGTATCATTTCCACTGGCACTTCATGTACTCCAGGTGCTCTACCTCTCTTCATTCTCTCCACTTCTTTCCATGTGAGATTCACTTTTTCCTTCCTCTTTTCTTTTTCCTTCACTTTTCATGTTCATTTCACGTTCAGCAATTTCTCGAAATGATTTCTCCACATTCTCCTTATTTCTTCATCCTCTTCTACTACGTTTCCCCTTTCTACCCTTAGCTTACAGCTGTCTCCTCTTTCTCTTCCCTTTCTCTCACTAATCCATACAATACTTTCTTGTTCCCATCTACATCTTCTTCTAGCACTTTAGTCCATTCTCCATCCACTTTCTTCTTTCCTCCTTTACTACTGTTCTTGCTTGTTTCTTCTTTTCCACATACTTTTTTCGTGCAATTTGTGATTTAAATTTAAACCATTTTCTAAATACATCATTTTTGTTTTTCACTGCCTCTCTAGTTCTTTCATTCCACCATGGTGTTTCTTCTTTTTTTTCTTGCTTGTCCTTCCATATACCTTTTCGGCTGCCACTACTAATTCTGTTTTAAATCTTGTCCATTCTGTTTCTACTCCTTTGGGTTCATCTCTTGCCACTTTTGCTAGTATACTTCATGATATTTCTCTTTTATCATCTTATCCTTCAATTTCCACACTCTTATCCTTCTCTCTTGTTCCTCCCTTCTATCTTTTATTTTCCATCTCCTCACATCTCGTACTAGTAGCCTGTGGTCACTGTCTAAGTTCTCACTGGGTATTACTTTAATGTTGTTCATTTTCTTCTTTACTTCCTTGTTTACCAATATATAATCTATTACAGACTTTTGTTCATGATTCCAACTGTATCTTGTAATCTTATGGCTGTCATACTTCTTCTTAAACCAGCTGTTACCTACTAACAGTCCGTTTCTCTTACAAAAGTCTAGTAGCCTCCTTCCCTCTTCATTCCTCTGTCCCCATCCATCTGCTCCAAGTACGTCTGTATATCCTTTCCTGTCTCTTCCCACTTGTGCATTAAAATCACCCATCACAATTTACCATTCCTTTCCTACGTGTTCTTCTAAGTCTTCTTGAAATTCTTCTTTCTCCTCCCTTGTACATCCTGTTTGTGGGGCATACATTTGAATTATTTCTATTACTTTCCCTCTTACATTCATTTTTAGTTCTATAATTCCGTCATTTACCCTTTCTACTTCCTCACAATTCTATAGTAATATTTTTTTATTTCTAGTTTATTTTTGGAAACATTTTTGAGCATATCATATAATATGAAATATCTATAATATGAAAAATCTTGGTGATTCGTTGAACATAGTTGAAAATATTTTAATGATTTATATTATAATGACATTTCAAGACGACATTATGTAATGTTATAGCTATAAAATATGAATTCATTTATGAAATAATTATTTATCTGTAAATATTACAATCTCTTTTATCTTTTCCTTGATGATAATTGTATTTTTATGCTTGTAGGTTGGAATTTGCAGCTTCACAATGGATGCATTTAGTGGCAAATGCTGAGGAATTGTTTAATAAAATTTCTGTAAATAAATCAATTTCAGAAGATGAGAAAGAAAATATACGACATTGGCTTTGCTTGAAACAGGAGTGTGATGCTTGTTTAGGTGTTTATCCTGAATTAAGTGCCACAGAAGAATTTCACATCAAGAGATCTCTAGATAGAATAGGTACGTGGGTGTGAATGTAGGCTACACTTTTAATAGTCAACATTGTTGCATTTTCAACAGTGCCAATAACACGGAGCTATAAGATTTTTTCATTTCTTTAAAACTAACATGCAAGTAAGTGCTGACTCATACTGCTAACCAGAATTTGACTACCTTCATTGAATACTATTACCGTATTTAGGTGAGTATAATGCACACCTGGTTTTTTATAGAGAAAACCAACAAAAATTATATTTCATATATAATGTGCTCCCCCCTCTCTCTCTCTCCCCCTCCCTCCCTCCCCCCATTGTGTTTAGCTTTCCACAGCTTTCACTTCTGTAACCACCTTATTCATTCTGTAGTTGAAGAAAGCGAGATCATAATTATGTTACAGATTTGCAGCATTCAGGAAGTTGTTTTCTATTATTTTTCACCCGACAAATGCTGCTGATACATATCTTGTGTGACAGAAGGCGCAGGCATGAATTCTCCTAAAATGGTGTGGTGTCACAAAACATTTCACTACAAAATGAAAAATCATAGGAAATGAACATTTCATTTTTATAGTTTTATTTTTTATATATACCGTATTTACGCGTGTATAATGCGCACTTTTTTCCAAAATTTTTGCCCTTCAAAACTGTGGTGCGTATTATGCACAGAATAATTCGGACAACTAAAATGAAATCACGCCTTTTTTTTCACTATGTCACTGCATATAACATGTATATATCTACAGATTGCCTTTCTTTAGCAATAATAATTTTAAAAAAATGCAAAATGACCGTTTTCCATGAGTTGTCACTTAGTAATGGAAAGTTTTGCGACATCGAGAAAAGCAGCACCCGTTCTGGCGGCATTCAAGCACGCGCCTCCCGTCACACGGTAGACGTATCAAGCGGTATTTTTCGCGGGAGAAATAACTTCCACAAAAATTGTTTTCGCCTTAGACATGGTCATGAACAGAGATCGGGCGAAAAATACGTTTTTTGCACTCATTCCCTTCAGTAGCACTCTACCGCTCGCAAGTGGGTCTGATCTAAAAATAAACACCAGACCACGCTTCAGTTATATCCAATAGCACTTGACCTCTGCCCTCCCCTCCCCCAAGCGTACCAATGTTACCCGCAGCCGACGGCTGCTACCCAACATGCCAGGCTTGTTTTGCCATTGTGATTTCGTTTGCTCTTGGATACACGAGAAGAGATCGAATATGCTTGGATGTTATTCTAAATCGACTTTGTAGCGTACAACTTCCGGTAATCGCTTTCATTCAAAACGTATTCTTTGTTCCCTGTAACACTTCATAAAGAAGTGAAACTGTTATAGATAATCAAAGCCACATAGGCCACCTAAAGATCGTCAACACTCTTAATGCATTTTCATTAAGGTTTCCGCAAAAGTTCACTTCGATCTTACTTGCATCATAACTCCCGTTTACCACTTTCTACATTTTCATGACTGTGCCGATGTCCTAATATTTGCCAAAAGTGTTCCGTTGGCAGAGTGACTTCTCCCTCTTTTCTTCTCAGCAAACGTTTAAGGGGGGGGGGGGGGAATGCCGATTGTCTTCTTGATCGTGTGTGCACACAGGCTGATTACAGGCAAGGGTGGAAGTGGACCGCTCTTTCTTTCCTTTGACTTCTAAAATGGTCAACCAGTTCTGGATGCATTCTTGAAAACGAACAAAAACCATAGGACAAGTATAAAAAAAATGCCCCCCTACCCAGCTTTCTCCGCCACTGGTCTGCACGGCAATGTAATAATTGCAGAATTCAGGTCCTATTTTTTTTCTTTTTTTAATGCTATTGTATTGAAATATTGCCCGTATTATTGTCTGTTGCAAGGTAAAACGTAAAGAAAGGGTTTATTCTTTCTTCTTCACACAGCTGATAAAAGTTCAGCCTTCGACAGTTGCGTTATCTTTGAAATACGGAGGATTTTTCCTGACCACCTGTTGCTCGAACTTCCAGCCGGTCGCCTTGTTTTTACGCTGCAACTGGCGCCAGTGTTTTGTCTAGCATCTGCGAAGTTGTCGCTTGTGGATAACAGCAATGACTCATCCAGCGCGAAGGCAAGTCATTGTTTTGTATCTCGCAAAGCTGTTTTGATTTGACGATAACGAAATTCGATCTTCAGAAAGAAAAAGAAGAGTTAAAACAACTTCATGTTCTGCACCTTTATCTTCAGAACCTCAATGTGTAAGCTGCGAACAATTTTTAAAAAAATGCTCAATGTATAAGCTGACACCGATTATCGTCGATTAACGTGAGAGTAAATAAAGATCTCCCGTTTTGATATCTGAAAATGCGCAGGTTTCATAAAGCTTGTTTTGGGTTCATTTTATGCTTTTGGGCTAATCGGGACTAAATATACAGTTTCACTTTAGTGAAATCTAATTCTAAACCAAAATGATTATCGAGTGCGACACTGTTCAATGTGTCTTAGAATACGCATTGGGTGCAAATAGATCGCAAGTTGCCCGTTTCCTTTTTCAGCCTGGCTTACAATGCAAGTCGAGGAAGAGGAAGGACTGCTCCCTGGAATGGGGGAGGGGGTGAATTAGAAGTTGGTCGAAGGAAGGAAAACGTGACATTTTTACGACGTATTTTACACAGCCGAACCAAAACGAAATTTACAGCCCCTTTTTTTTGTGCCTAGAAAGGTGAGATCTTCTGAGAGATCGTATCTTACCAGTTCATCTTGTAACAGACAATGCTCTAGTAGACCCGTATTAAATCCAACATTCATTCTGCCCGATTATCTCCTAATAATCGTTTTTGGTGCAAATTCCAAAAACAACCCCTTCGAAATAACTACCTTTTTCCTGGGAACTATGAAAGTTCGTTGTATCGAGAGTTGACTGTAACAAATATGAAGGTAAAATAATTACGTCAACACTTAACAAATCGAAATAATTACTGTATATTTACTGCGCTATTGCGGCTTGACTCACGTAAATAAATAAATATAGTTTACACTTAATTTCGTCATTCACTCCCAGTTACTGATACAAGCAGTCTGAAATGTCCTCACTTCCATCCATCTTGTTCGATATTCCCATTACCTTAAAACTTTTGATCATCATTTCAAGGGAGATGGAGTTCCATGCCTCACGAACCCATTCACAAACAATCGGCAGCGACACACGTTTCACCCTCCCGCTTGGTGAGAGTTCATGCTGCCTTGATGTCATCCATCTATTGTAAGCATCACGCACTGCGACCTTGAACGGGTGGTTGATAACTTTGCTCCCTCCTCTCCTATGAAAAGCCAAACATCTGGAAGTTCAAGGTCGCGTGGTGAATGCATCAGCTACGAAAGCAAGGAAAAGATCGTTTTTATGATCTACTGATTAATTTTAAATGAAATACGTAAATGTTAGTCCGACGCTAAGAAAGCCATTTCTGGAACCTGAATTGTACTGCGCATTATATACGAGATATATTTTTTTGTTGCTTTTCCCCATCAAAAACGAGGTTGCGTATTATACACGCACGCGCATTATACACGCCTAAATACGGTATATTACCAAAGAAATCCAACCTGGTAATTTGTATTTGCACATGTTGATATGTATGTGTTATATACAGTGAGATAGTGAAAATATGTGTGGTTTTAATGTTGGCTGTTTGAATTATTCCGTGCAAAAAACTCACCACAGTTTTTGGAGGCAAAAATTTTGGAAAGAAGTGCACATTATACATGAGTAAATATGGTATGTACATAACAAATACTGTACTCTAGTTGATCAGGTTTTACTCAAGATAATTAAAGACTTCAACTGAGGGTATTTTGAAACTGTAAGATTAATCTGAAAGTTGAGACTTTTTTTTTGTTACCTCTCAGGGAATATATTCAAATTAATAGAATCTTTATAAGTAAGTTGTACAAAAAAAGTAATTTTCTTATGTGTATTTATTAATGCATTTTCTGTTTGAAACATTTTTTCTGTATCTGCAATGGTTAATGAAATACAAGCTAAAAGCCCTAACCACCATCAGAAATGCTTAGAAGAAAGAAACATGATGTGTATACATCTTTATTAGAGCCATATACAGGGTCTTTTTTTCCCCTGATGGTGGCACGCTAGATGGCGGCGACTGATGGCGGCATGCAGACAGCTGCCCGGATGCCAAATCATGTGCGATATCTCCGCTATGGAAACCGCTAGCTTTGAAATGACTTCAAGTTCTCAGAATTATGGTTACAATTACATTCAAAATGAGCATGTGAACTGTCACGGGGGATGTTGGAAATGTTGTCCTCGTGCATCCACTCGTTCTTGGCATGGTTTTAGGAAATTTGTGTGCTGGTCCCGGAGATTTGCTTCCTTGACTGGCATTAAATATCAGTTTGTTGTTCGAAGAATGGTGTGAGTATGTCGTCACTGTGTATGCATTTACTGCGCACCAAACACCGATTTTCTGGTCATGCAAAGGAGTTTCGTGTATAAAATCGGGTTTATCTGAGCTCCAATACCTGTTATTCTGTGACGCAACATGGCCCCTTAAATGGAACCATGCTTCGTCAGAGAAGAATATTCAACGCGGATCAATTACCCCACCATTAACATTCCCAAAATTTAATTTACAGAAATTTACCTGACTCTCGTTATTGTGTAGTAGCAGTTCCTGGACAACAATGACCTTGTACGGTTTCAGTTTTAAAAATTTGGTAGCTCGCCATGCTGTTGTTACGGAAATTCCTATTTCCTGTGCAAGTCGTCGGAGCGATTTTTGAGGAGTATGTTCTAATCTTTCTCAAACTTCATCCAATTTATCCTCTGTAAGTACACACAGTTTTACCGTACGCTTCTTATCAAGAATAGATCCTGTTTTCCAGAATTTGTTCACAAGGTTTCACACAGTATTTCTGTGTTGAACTGGTACACCTTGGAATTCTGTTGAAAATTGTCTACGAACATCCCTGCAAGAATTTGTAATCACATACGAATCGTACATAAAATCTTTTTGTTGTAATCTGTACGTATGTGCCATTATTTTGGATTGGATTGATTTGGTGTTTTCAGTCCACTTTAAGCACAGAAAGGTTAATCCAGACTAGACCTACAGTTTAAAGTGGGATCCAAACCACTATGTGCCTCCACCGGGAATCGAACCTGGGACGACGCTACCACTAGACCATCGGGGAGGCCATATGTGCCATTATTAAAAAGTGTAGCACGTAACCACTTTAAAAATACGACTGAACTGAGATTGCAAAGTTACTGAAATGGAATGGGGTTAAAGAAATTCACAAGTTGTGTGCAGAGCCATGTGTTTCAGTTGCCACTCTTGCGCCGCAAGCTGTTAGGGAATTTCCTTTTAGCGTGTCTTGTTACCAAAGCTCCACGAAATTTCCTAAAAACATGCCAAAAAGGTGTGGATGCATGACGACAACAATTCCAATATCCCCCGTGACAATTAACGTGCTTATTTTGAATGTAATTGTAACTATAATTCTAAGAAATTGAAGTCATTTTGAAGCTTGTGGTTTCCATAGCAGAGGCATCGCACGCAATTTGATGGGAGTTGGCATCCGGGCAGCTGCCAAGTGTGCTCCCATCAGGTGCCCAATGTGGAAAGAATTACAGGAAAACCTCATTAATACGAAGTTCAAGGGACCAAAAAATGTCAACTTTGAATTAGACGACTTCGAGTTATCCAAACTTTTCAAGATGGTGCCTGTTTTTCAGGTGTAAGTAAAGTAGAGTATAAATTACCCCCACAACGGATGTTTTATACTTGGTGGTAGCTCAGAAGATAAGCTTGATATGCACTATATCATAATATTGTAAGTTTTAGAGAAAGTGTAAAAAATGTTACACAAAATGAGAACACAGAGCTTACGCAGACACAAACATTCCAAGGAGACGGTTAACACCATTTATCCTGCCTAGTTATACAACCGGTTATGCACGGGACGCACGTTGTGGCAAAAAGTCTTTTAAAACATGGTATTTTCTTTCAATTGTGCAAAGTCGTTGCTCTTCCAAGAAATTTTTACAATTTTAGTTTATAAGATAACCGTTTGCACAGAGACCTACGGGAAAACAATCTCTCGTTTATTGCAAGAAGTGAAACTCAGAAGAATCTTGACAGCAACCACACTGGCGCGAGCAAAAGGCGAGAGATAAATGAATATTGGATTTTATGTGTGTTCACTAGAACATTGTCCGTTTAACTGGTAAGAGAAGATTCTCTCGGGACAAAAAAAAAAAAAAAATCGGTGCTGTAAATTTGTTTGTTTTCTTTGCTTCAGTTAACTTCATATTTGCCCCCCTCCCCCTTTGCAGGGATCAGTCCAAACTTTTCTTCAACTTGCACTGTAATCCATTGTAAACATGTAAACGTGCAACTTGCAATCTGTTTGCACCGAATGTGTATCCTAGGACACATTGAACAGTGCTGCACTCGATAATCACTCTGGTTTGGATCCCACTTTAAACTGTATATTTAGTCCCACTTAGCTCATCAGCATAAAATGAACTCAAAACAAGCTTTATGAAACTTGCGTATTTTCAGATTAATCGACAATTTATTGTTGGATTCAGGAGTATTCTGGAAGTAAATACTCGCTCCACGAAAACTTTACCTCTCGTATTCCTACATTGAGCAATGCCCTTTTTTTTTTAACAGCAGCACGCTAATGGTTCTGAAGAAAAGCCTCTTGTTTTTCTTTCTGGAGATCGAATTTCGTTATCATCAAATCAAAACAGCTTTGCGAGATTAAAAACAATGATGCTTATTCCTTGGCAATGGATGAGTCATTGCTGTTATGGGCAAGCAACAGCTTTCCACACGGTAGACTAAACACTGGCGCCAGCTGCAGCGTAAACACAATGAGACTGGCTGGAAGTTAGAGCAGCAGGTGGCAGAAGGGAAATCATCTGCATTTTAAAGATAACGCAGTTGTCGAAGACAGCAGTGTGAAAAAGGAAAATGATCCTTGCATTACCTTTTACCACGCAACAGACAATAATACGGGCAATATTTTCTATCCAGACAGCTGCATTCAAACAAGAAAGAGGGACCTGAATTCTGCAATTATCACATTACCATGCACACCAGTGGCGGATAATGAGCTGTTGTAGGAGAAGAGAGGAGGTCACTTTTCTTTTACTTATTCTGTGTTTTTTGTTCGTTTTGAAGAAGGTATTCAGAACTGTTTTTTTTTTAGACGCCAAAGGAAAGGAGCCCATGTGCACACACGAGCAAGAAAATCGTGGCCGAAAGAAATAGCAATGGACCCCCCCCCCCCTCCCTGTTTGCTGATAGAAAAAGGGGAGAAGTCACTCGGCCAACAGAACACTGTTTTGGCAAATTTTATGACCGGCACAGTTGGGAAACGTATGAAGTGGGAAACTGGAGTTGCAACATACGTAAGATCGATGTCAACTTTTGCGGGAAACCTAGATGACAATGCATTAAGCGGGTTGACGATCTTTAGTTGACCTATGTGGCTTTGATTATCTGTAACAGTTTCCCTTTTTTATGAAGTTTTACAGGGCACAAAGAACACACTTTTAATGAAAGTGGTTACCGGAAGTTGTCGGCTACCAGGCCAAAAGTTGCTCGCTCACAGGAAATTGCTGAATCTCGAGCTCAGAGCTAGACAGATGGGTGAGACTTCCAGGTGCCATGCATCTTGTATTTTGGAATATTCCTGCGATCTTATCTCACATTTCTCATCTAGCACTGGTGAATATTTCCAAGGTGGCACATTCAGCGGGGAAAGAGCTTGACCTGCCATGCACATTGACAAAGAATGTCATTGTCCAGTAGGCATTTCAGGCTCCTTCCCTCCTGTCCATGAAGGGAAGTGTGACAAATGCAACTTGCTCCCCTCAGCTATGCCTCTTTGCTTCCTCCTCACGCAGGTCATGTGGTGAATGAAACAGCTGCGGAAGCAAGGAAAGGAGGGAGAAGTCCCGTGGCCAACAGAACAGCCTTGTGGCAAATTTTATGACATCAACATGGCTTGAAAAATGATGTGGGAAATGGGAGTTAGAGCAAATGTAAGATTGAGATGAATGTCCTATTATTTAACATAACCTTTTGCCTGGGGCCTGGATGGCTGAACATATTAACCCCTTGAATCCCAGCCTGTAGATAGAGAACAGGAACCCATGACCATGATACTTCAATAACAGACTCGTAAATGTTTCTCACATTAAAGAAATGGATAACATTATCGCCACTTAGTATTTATTTCTCTTTAATGCTGACCTCTGCTGTGGATTAGTCATAACAGCAAGCTACGATGACAAGGGCCCCAGGTTTGAATCCCCACCTGGCCAGTGGCGGCAATTAGTGGGGCGAAGGGGGGTCAGTTGCCCCCCATTTTTGCCACTTTTTCTGCTGCACTATGCTAAGTGTTATATACAAAGGGAAATATACTGTCTTTGCCCTCCCCCCCCAAGTTTTGGAACCCAATCGCCGCCACTGCACCTGGGCATTGGTGTTCTTTGTGAGTGTCCCTTTGTTAATATCATCGCTCCTCGTCATCTTCGCAATTTACCAAAAATGGCAAAAAAGCCAAGTAAAATAAACTAAATCTATCAACCAATTATTATTTCTTTGTAACTCTATTATTCAAATAATTCTTCTTTTTTTTTAAAAAAAAAGTGACTAATTCTCACGTTCATCACTGTAAGGATCGTTCATTTATGTCCAATCTCTGACAGACTTTGCCTCATCTTCCACATTGGATATATCTGAATATGCAGACTCACTACAGTCACTCTCCTCTTCTTCTGGAACATAATCCGATGAACTATAGATCCACCAAGCTTTCTGAAACCTCGGAAAATATGCGAACTACAGGCTTCCTTGTAACTTTAACTAGCGACACTAGCGCCACTGCTTCCACGCCAGGGTTTCAGATTGGTTGGTGGATCTATACTATCCTACTCCTCCATATTTTTCTGCTTTTGTTTTACAAAATATGCAACAAAAAAAAAACATACAGGTCTCCTCAATAGCACTCTTATGTACTTTCAGCAACAGATGGCATAACGAGCATGCTTTACTCATTGCTTGCGATAGTCACGTGCTCAAATGACGTACAACAACACGTAGACTTCGGTCCTTCCCAACCAGAGACATTCGTACATTTTCTTGGCCATTACCATGCAAGAAATTTTCCTGGTCGGCCAATAGTACCAGTTACGTAGTGGTAGGAGAGCATGCAGGCTCGACTACGTACGGGCCATGCGTAGTGGTAGTCAAGAGGTTAAGCACGAAAACATATAATCCAGGAATGTAAAATTGGGGTTCCACTGTATAGTGAATTATTATTTTCATATTTATTCATACTGTTACTTTTGCTTCATAACAATTTCTGTGATAAGTTGAGCTGATCCCAGTCCTTTTTATTTCTTGCTATTTTTATGATTTTTTATTATTTTCAGACGAAATATCAGAAACTGAGGAAAAAAGTGATTTGAGCCAGGAGAAAGATACTACGCACACCATTGTTCAAGTTCAAAATATTTCTGAAAATAGTGGAATGGTGTTACGGCAGAAAGAAAATTGTACTATAGAAGATCAAATTGCACAGGATAGCTCTGAAAGTAAAGATGATTCAGACTCTCAAGGTCCAGAATTTTCTGAAAAACTTGATGATCTTATCAAGTCATTTAAATGCCAAACTGATGAGTCTGTGTCACTACACTGTGATTCACTTGAAATTCCAGAATGCAAGATTGAAAGCACATTGAACGAAATAGGTAAATCTATTGATTTTTTCCCATTTGTTCACTGTGCATGAAATATTGGTAGATGATGCCAAATTTATATCCCTAATCCTCAAATAGCGCCAGCTCACATCTGTTTTGAAATACTGTGTGTTGATCTATTTCACAGTGTCAAGAAGATGGTATTTCATGCTGAGCTGAAGGTGTAGTAGGTACCAGTGTTTTTTTTTTTTATATATATATATATATACTGAAATGTAGTGGATCTTGATTTGGTTTATTTTACTTTGCTTTTCTGCCACTTTTGGCTAATCGCAAAAATAGGTTCATAAGGATTCACTGGTACAAGTAATGCTCATGAAAATACTATAGATAAATCAAAAAGTAAGTTACACCCCCCCTGTATAAAACAAACAAAATGCATCAAAAAGAAAGAGAATAATGAACAAAACGTGTGAACATTTAACTTTTTCTTGACATAATCACCAAGGTCTTCCAAGCACTTTTTGGATCGTGTGATTAGTTTTTTGATTTCTTGTGTGTTAAAATTTCATCCAATTTCTATCAACCATTTTGACACTGCTTCCTGCACTTCCTCATCTGATGTGAAATTCCCACTCCCTAGGCCTTGTTTGGGAGGACCGAAAAGGTGATAGTCCCAGGGTTCCGTTCACTTGCAATCTCATTAATTTTCACATGGTGGTTGGCAAGAATGATTGCATTCACATGCTCTGCATTGTCGATAGTGTTATAGCCCGACATGCAGTTCACTGTTCACATTAGTTCTTCCCTGTTCGAACATCTGGCACCATTTTGTGATCATAGGGCATGTCATCGCTACACCTTGACAATTTGGTGATGGATTTCACTCCAATTATGTCTTTGTGCCCACAAAAGGTGGAGGATGGAGTGGACCTCAATGTTGGATGCCATCTCAATATGACACGCCATACTCACATGGTGACTACTCACATACTAAATCAGCTATCTCACGGCTCCTTCAGGTGTGGGAAGAAAACATTCTGGACAGTGTTGCCTCCAAGCCTGGTTATATTATCTCTTTTAGTGCAGGAACAGAGGTTGGGTGTAACTTATTTTTTGATTTGCCCTTGTACAATGACAACACTGGGGAATTTGTCTTATCCAATGACTTTTCTAAATTTTATATTTTCATCCATGCATACTTACTAGTAACTCAAATTTCTAAAAGATTTGCAGTGGAACATCATTTTAACATTCCTGAATAACATAATATATGTGTAATCTTCCCAGCCACAGTGTCACAAAATTTCCTTCCATATTATAATTCCCAAATTTGGTTCTCAGTCTACATATTATCAAATAGTGTGCAACCAAGGTTCTACTCTGTTTTGTTTATTCAAAATGTAATATTTCTGTGCATAAAGTGCTCTGTCCAATTTTACCTCATTTAGATTTTGTTTTCCATTATTGTGCATCTTTATTGTGACAGTGGAACAGGAGGAAGACAAGTTGCCGAAACCTACACCTTCAGTGAGAATACATCCTGTATTGGGAATTGTTCCTCGTAGACTGCAAGGTAGAAGAAATAGCATTCATCCTGGATCAATTGGAATGGATACCCAAACTGTTCCTCAGCATGATGGTTATAATGCTCCACATCTATCAGAAGATAAAATTATGGAAGAGGTACAGTTAAGTTCTGATTAATAAGTGATAATTTTTTCATTGGAATGTTATTTAGGTTGGCATTCTCATGCATTTTTTAAACAACTGTTAGCAAATTACAAATTTAATTTATATTATATTTTAGGACTGGATAGATATGAAATTATCGCTGATACCAAAAAAAGACAACTGAAATATCATGTGTAGCTTTCAAGGAATGGCACATTAATTGCTGCCATATGTTGGGGGCAGATATTGTAAATTGTTCCTTTACCCTGTGTCCCCCTGGACCCTTAATTGCCCCATGATTTAATCATTATTACATGTAATTTTTTTCACATATAAGCAGTGGTTTAGGAGTTATACCCATTTTTATAAATCTATCCCATAATATTGTGAGGGGGTAACAAAGGACTTTCTCAATCTCTGCTTGACAATAATAGTAACAATGCATATATTGTTTCGTAATTCGTGTATAGGAGTCTCAGTGGTTTAGTTGGTAATGTATCTGACTGCCATGTGGGAAACCCAGGGTTGATTCCCGGCGTGGGTGATCTAAGGTCAGAAGTTTTGTGTCCTTGTCCTTGCATAAAGTGGCTCCGGGGCTCACCCACCCTCAAATCAATGGGTACCTGGGGGTCACCTTGGAGGGTAAAGGCAGCTGGAGTGTGGTGCTGATCACATCACTACCAAAATGGCCAAAATCGAGAATGTGCCTTCATGCATTATGCTATATGCACGGGGGGAATTCGAGTATGGCGTACTTTCATGTGTATACTAATGAACAAGAAAGACAGAATTGAAATATAATTTGCAGTTTTCAAGCTATGACATGTTAATTACTGCCAGGTGGAGGTGGTTTCGATCGAAACCAACCATCCTGAATGCCATAAATATGTGGTTTCATTCGAAACTGGCCGTCCATTAAAGGTTAAGTCACATATGTGCTTTCAAACACTTTACACTGAAAGAGCTTTTGCCAGTGCTGCACAATGTGACAATGCAGGAACAGATGAACAATCGACAGCTGATTGCCATGTCTATGCTCCCTCCACTAGGGTTGATAATTTGATGACAGTGCCAATACAGGGGCATTTCACACCATTCTTACAATGCAAGACATTGTTTAAAACACCGGTTTTGCTTTCTGTTGCCTCTTCCTCTTGCCCTTGTCATGCTCGCAAGAGGGTGAGATGGCAAGGATATCATTGAATTTTCCCCTTTCTAAAGGAAAAATCCCTCAATTTGCAAGGATGTGTGGGTTGTCTTGATTCCATCACTAGGTCTTGAATGACCACACATGCAAGACCACGTGCAAGTCAAGTGCATGACTGCTGGTGGTAACATGCACTCTGGCTGTGCGAATGAAGACCCTATCGATTCAAGCCAGAAGATGTAATCGGATTTGCTCTACTCATGTACTTCAAATGGTATCAGAGGTAGCCCATTTCGAAATGTGTTAGCAGCCAGCCGGCCACGGTGTATGCAAGAGACAGAGTCAAATGCTGCTGAAACAAAACAAATGGCAGTTAAGGTGGCATTGGAACATTTGATATTTTGAAGGAGATGGTGTTCAATGAATAAGTATATTAAAAGTTATTTGCATTTCATATTCATTTGGGTGTGCAGGTACGAATGGGCAGCAGCCTCTGCTGGTGCTTTATGTTACTTCGGAAATAACTTCTAACTGGGCATGCCATTACTTGCAGGATCCTAAAGTTAAATCAGTTCTTCACATTTCATGTTTTCGTGTATCACAAAAATTCATTGTCCCTAGTTATCCATTTGCCAACAGCAGGGTCAGAATTCCAGATGGATATGTGCATTTCAAATATCAAAACATACTATATTGAAATATTGTATTGCTGTGGTAATGTACTTTGCAGTTTAATATGCCTACAAATTAGAAACTAAGTATATTACCTTTGTTATTTTTCTTGAATGCAAGCATATAATTTGTACCATATTTATCTACAGGCTATGCCAACAGAATCATTTCCTGCCAATACACCTCATGATTCTTTAAAAGATAGTGTTGCAGCATGCCCAACTACTTGTGAAGATACTAAAAATATTAAGGGCTTTTCCCAAGAAGGAATTTCCAGAACAAACCAGAGAATGTTAAAATCTCAACACTGTAGTACATATCATGAACTACAGCAATTGTCTGCTGATAGTGGTGCAAGACAAGTTGCTATTCGTCAGGTATCATTGGACCTTGAATGTGCCCAGAGAAGGTTGGAGAAGTTAACACAAACAATACACATTAAGGTAAGAGTTATAACTAAATAAAATAATAATTCATTTTTGGTTGTAAATTAATGCAACTTCTGATAAACTTTTAATTTATAGCTAACAGCTTACAATATCACAGTTTCTTGTAGGGATGTGACGAAGCTGAAAATTTACTAATGCCGATGTACTCACCGATAATTTTTGGAACCGATTCTGATGTCGATATTTAACCAATTCCGATACATAAGATTATTCAACAGAAATGGAATGTTATTTTCAGCATGACAAAAATAAATTTGCTATGTAAATTTCCATTGCATATCATATGTATATACATATATAATCTCAAGAGATGCAAATGTACATTTGCATCTAAAAAAAAAAGTGGTTATGTGAACCTTTAGGAAGAACATAGATTCTCAAGAGATTTAACATTATTACACAAGCAGTTCTTTGAAATGCAAAATGAATTCCTGTTCTTAATGTAAATTTAATGCTGGCAGATTAACCTACTTCTTCTCTTATCGCAAATCTGTCCAGCAACACTGAATACTGATGCAACAGGTATGCCCAAGTATTTTCTCACCACTTGCTTCAGGTTTGGATACTCACTTTTAAATTTCCAATACAACAGTGGATCCTGGTCATGTGGAATAGTTGGTTCAGCAATGTACTGTTTTATTTCTGATTTTGAGGTAGGTTGATCCTCTGTATGAGAGTTTGCAATAATTTTATTACAAAAACTCTACAAATGATGAAGAATCATAACCTAATTTTCAATAAATCTTACAAAATTAAAATATAAAACTTATTAGAAAGTAAACTAGTATTATCTGTACCGGTTTAAATATCGGATTTTTGCCGATGCCGATTTTCATACATCTGTAATCGGCTTTGGCACATCCCTAGTTTCTAGCAACCTCAGTGGCTGAGTGCATTGAGCAGTCACCTGACGATCTCACCATCAAAGGTTCCAGGTTCTGATCTTGGCCTAGGTATCACTCTTTGTGTTCCTTTGTGAGTCTCTCTTTATAATGATTAGCATAGAGAGAGAAAAGGAACACAAAATAAGAAAATTACGAATTTTACCATTTCTTAGAAGAATTACCAGTAAATCGAAGTTTACAGCTTATATGTTAGTCCAGTACAAGAGAGTTCTAAAGTAAAGAGGCACAAATCTGCAACAAATTAGTAAATTGTTGATGCTGTAGTTGTCTACAGTGATGATGAAACAAAATTAGTAAAAACTTCTGCACATATGTAATCAATCTATCTGTCCTGGACAAACCAAAATTTAACCCTTTCAGTGCAGATAACATATGCAGTGGAACCTGAATTTTATGTTCCCTGATTTTACATTTTCCCACATTATACATTCAACCTTGATGGTCCCAACATAGCAAAATGTCATACAATGTTCCCAACCAGACATCAATAATTTTATGTTCAATGAGTGCATTGAAGCTTCCATGATAATTGAATGGAGGGGAGGGGCGAGGGGCACTGTCACAGTGCTATTAAATTTCAAAATTATAAGCTGTGTTCAACTATATTCTGGAAATTTGGTAATATTTTGCAAAAAGACATTCACTTTGGCCCCACCTGGGCCAACCCTGGTTGCTACACCAAGTGCCGAGGTCACCGCACATCACTGGATATTGGTGACAATGATGTTCACTGTAATAGTTGTGACAATGTATCATGGAATATTAATATTAAAATGCATGCCTGTGCAGATATTCCCTTCCAATTATCCCATGTGTAACCCTCATGCAACACCATTAATATTCTCTTAATATTACAAGTTTATTATATTTTTCCTTTGACTTCTTTTCTTAAAGAAATGTTTTAACTTAAATCATGCATATCACAAGGGGGGTTCAAACCACCAATAAGTCTATGCCCCCTGGAAATTGACATCATGCATTTCAAAGTAGAAAAAAAAGGTACCAGTTCAGTATATTGGAAACACATTAAAATCGGATATTTTGTGTTTCGCATGGTTTGTACTTACCAATTGTGTATTGCGGAACATAGTTCAAGGTGCCATTATGCTTTTTACATTAAAACAAACACAATTTTTCACATACAGAGTGATTTTTTGATTCCTTTCTTCGCTTCTGTAACACACATTGTGGCGGCCACATCTTGACTCATGTTGTAGGTATGCAGTGTTTCCAACCTTCTTCACCGAAAAATACGTACTATCGTGTTCGTCACTGGTGGAAATTGTACATTATGCATGGGTAGCTGACGGATAGCCCCACGAACCATTCACGGGTAGCCCCACAAACCATTTCTGATAAGGTTTGGTTAGGTTAGGCAAGCATAGTGAAAAAAAAGGGGGTTGGAAACAATGACAGGGGATTACGTCATCAAACATACGCAGCATGCAGTTCACGTAGCGAAAGCAATGGCAATTGTGCATCGGTGAGATATTTCTCTTGAAAAATACATGATTTCCAGGTCAAATATATTCCACGATGAAAGAAAATACCTCGACGAACGTTGGAAAGCTTGCAGAAACTCATTTCCATAAGTAGTTTCTCTTGTAAAAATGAAGAAATGTGTTTCCGATATACCAAGCTGTTACCGAAAAAAATAAAAATAGCTTATTACTTTCATTGTTGATAACAAAAATCAAGTTCAGTTAATTGATATTCAAGCAGAATAACATAAACTTCATGCCAAAAATTTATACCTAACTGTGTTTGGAAAGTTACTTCTTTAAAAGTAATTAGTCACAGTTACTGGTGTTTGAACTGTAAGTTACTTTTACAGTTACTTCATACTGAAAATTTTCTTGCAAGCAATTACGTTGTGAGTACAACTGATGATCATTAACTGGAATAAAATAATATATGAAGACTTACATGCATTTTATTTATGCTTCTGGTTGGTACATGGGTCTTAATTATGTAAGTCTTCATATATTTATATTATTCAGTGCAGGCAGAAGGTATTCCTGTAGGGAGGGGGGCAAATTACCAATTATTTCTCAAAAGGGGGATTTAGTTTCAAATACGAAACCCACTTTTTGAATTCCCCATAACAACAATATGACCATCCGTGGATTATTGAAATGGGTGATGCAGCCGGAAAACTAAGAATAAATTGTCATTACTTTAAAGTTAATGGTAATAGCAGTGCCCCCACCCCTTTGACACTTAAAATTACCTTGGAGGCATTTTTTCCAGCCTTCGTAAATCTAGCTCCTTGAAAGTTGGTTTTAACTAAAAAAAAAAGCTGAAATTTAGCTCTTTTATGCACATCAGGTTTG
Organism: Lepisma saccharinum; assembly: GCF_977018435.1. Classification (NCBI taxonomy): domain Eukaryota; kingdom Metazoa; phylum Arthropoda; class Insecta; order Zygentoma; family Lepismatidae; genus Lepisma; species Lepisma saccharinum. Next base: position 85,570,807 of record NC_139230.1, read on the forward strand.
GCAACACTGCCAGGATGGCTGTAGGAGTCAAGGAGAAATGCATTGTGTTTATGGGACTATTATTCGAATTGTTCTCTTGGGAATATCAAACTTCCGATGGCATAGAAAAAGGTATCAACGGGAACACTACAGATTGATGATGATTTTGACCAGCGGAAAAGTTGAAACTTCTATTTGATTAGCTGCAACTTGAAGTTGTTGAGTATTATTTCTCCAGAAGGAATACACGGGATTCTGAAAATACTCAGTCATCATATTTTTCAAGTATCATGTCTAGCTTAATAATCAACATAAAAAATGTTTCCACTTGCAACATGGGGAGAAATTCATACTCTTGGATATGCCCAGTGTTTTTTTTTTTTAGTAGCAGTGCCTATTCCGACGATATTGAAATAAATGCACACATGGTGGGAAACTGTTATTCCTCTCGTTAAGGGAGATTTTAGATTGAAGTGACAAGCAACACAGGCTCCTTCAGTCAATAAGCAAGCATGCACCATGCATAGGTGAACAACATAACATGTAGGTGTTGATATGTTCATTCGCAGATTTTAGTTTGTGAGCAGTAGCCTAGCCATTTACACTGCAGAAAATCAGCAACAAAGCACTTGCATTCTCTGTCGCTATCACAGATCAAATAAAAGGACTTGTTGTTCTGAAGCTATCAACCAAGTGGACATGTTTGTTACTTCCCTAGGCGACTTCCTGGAGAAGATTCCATTCTCCGTATGACCAATGCTGAAATCTAAATGTAAAATTAGGGTTCCACTGTATTTCAGTAGTACAAAGTAAAAGAGTTGGGATGAGATATTAATGTACACACTACAATTAAAAGACCTTCAATAATTCAAAGCTGTATTGCTGTACTACAACCCCAATCACTACCACAATACAGAGTGATGTTGTGTACTACAAATTATGTTCACAGCAATAATATGAAGTAATAATACTACCCCAATAATTCGTTGCTTACGGCATCTTTATTTAACATGTTTGCATGGTGGTTAGAATAGCACATAAGAGAAATATCATGCAAGAAAAATTGGAGAAATATTGTGTGAATTAAGAAGTTATTTTATCTGGTTGAATATTTTAGATACAATTGAATGTGTTTCAAACAACAAAACATTAACATAATATATTATAGGAAAGGTATGTATCTTACTGCATTACCTACATGAAAGTATTGCTGTAATTGAAATTTCCATTTAAATAAAATAAATAAAAAAAGACATGGTTAAGACCAGACGAACTTGGTTTCATTCTAAAGAAACCAGTTTTTGGATTCTTTTAAAATGAGTTGTCTCCAACCTCCTGTATAATGATTGATTTGGTGGTTTTTAAATCCACTTTATGCACAGAAAGGCTAATCAGGGCTGGACCTACAGTTTAAAGTGGGATCTAAACCACTATGTGCCTCCACCAGGTATCGAACCCAGGATCCACTACAAGGCAATGATGCTACCACTGTGCCATCAGGGAGACCCTCCTACATAATGACTTTGAGATCCTGGAAAGTCAGGGAAATCAACCTATGAGTAAAAGAAGTTAGGAAATTTTGAAAGTACATGTTTTTGAGAATGAATATGAATTCCACTTTTTTGGAATCCGCTTCTTGTGTGAAGATATTTTACAAAAATGTTTTTATAGTTTAGTTAACACTTAAAACTTTGTTACTATCATGTTAAGGAACTATAGATTAGCATGGGAATTCTTTTAAAAAAATCCTGGATAAAAAAAACTTCCTGGAAATCCTAGAATAAGTCAGGAGATTTGTTTTGTCAAAATAAATGGGAACTCTGTCTGCTGTAGGCATAAACCTTCAGGTTAAAGAAGGCTAGAGAGTTAGTTAGTTAGTTACTCTGTCAGTGGTTTTACACAATGTGGCGTGAAAATGGACGTTTGAAATGCAGCAATCCAATATTTTTTAAACCATTCATAGAATCTTGGTGGGTTTCAAGTCTTCGAAATTGTGTTTTATGGCTTATTCAATTGTGAGATGTATTCTTAAATACAATACTGTTGTGGTATATTGTAAAGATTTCTAATAGTCCTGGCTTTATTTGGAACTCTTGGTTGTAATATACACAGATTAATATGAGAGTTGTATTTAAAGAGTAGTATGTTTCATTTGTCTGATTGTACCCTTCTTTTATTTTGCAGAAAGAATTCATAGATGACCTGAACAAAACTAGTCATGTTAGAGAAAATGCCAAGCAAAAATTTGACAAGAAGCGTCAGAGACTGGAAGAAAAGTATAAGAAAACTAAAACAGAATTGGCTGAAATACAGAAAGCTTTAATGTCAAGTTCTAAAGATCAAGCTTCCAGCAATTTGAATGAAGAACAGATATACTTAAGAAAACAAGTAGAAAAGTATAAAAAGCAAATTATGGTATATGAACGGAAACTCAAAGAAATAGTAAATATTAGGTTGATTGCAGATGAGAGCACGAAAAAGTAAGTACTGAAAGTAAAGAAGAATGGTTTGAATGAAAATATGATTTTTTTAAGCATGTGTATTATTTAGATATTGAACAATTATATCCAGGATGGGTGTAATTCTCTGAATGTTAATTACAGTGGTTCTACATTAGCATGCAATGTTAATTGGACATTATCCATTGTCTAATGACCCTTGTAGACACAGATGTGCTGAATACTAAACAAGGATCCCACACCCAACTTGAAAGAATGGAAGACATCACCATCAGCAAGTTCATTACAAGGTGACAACGTTACCACTCTACCATCCAGGAGGAATTATTTTTAAATGAAAAGCGTGTGTGGAGCAATTCAGGTTTCGATGACATGAACAATTTACTTAACCATCACAGCATCATCGGCAAACTCAAATCTTTGCTGAAATTCTCCTGACAACATTTGCAACTATGAGAATAAACTTGCAACAAGGTCAACAGCGCAAACTGGAGATAATGAATCAAAAATACAAATTAAAGTTTTTACAATTAGTTGATAAAAAGAACACAAAAAAAGTTTTCCTGAAGACACTTTTTATTATTTGAAATTAAGATATGGTCAACATTAATGCTTTTTTATATTTCTTACGACAAGTGCTTCCCTTGCTGTAAAAGTCATGCACCGCCCCTGCTCCATGTAGATTTCCAAACATCTGCAACCATTCTGAATTTTGTGCATCAGCATGGTTTTTTGCACAAGACTCATATTTAAAACTCCTGTCAGAGGAAGGTCCAAGGTGCAGCTAAGCCAAATGGCCTCTACTGGTTAGTAAATTAATGGCTCTCCTGCTCTCTGCTTCTCCTTACAGTGCAAAGAAGGGTGTATGTTGACAGCAGAATGTCAACATATGGATGACTAAGAATCAGTAGTGTGACAAAACCACTTTTTGCACTTTGAAACTCCCATATCTGAAGCCAAAAAGTCTGGCTTGCTTCTCTCATCATGCAGGATGTAGCTGCATAACTTGACAACAAATTCACATATTTTTGTCATACTGATACAGTAGTAATAAGGTAGAAATGTGTTTATTGTAGTATCTTGAACTTTTTGAAATGCTCTAGTACAGGGGTTCCCAAACATTTTTGTTTCACAGTGCCCTTAGTGTTTCAAGATTCTTGTGTGGCACCCAAGTCAGAATGTAGACCTATCTAACACTTGCAATGCTCAGTGTGGTTGCTTGCCTTAAGTTAAAAAATAAACACATATTTCGATTGAAGTGATGGTTCGATTCTAAAACCATGTGTAGACTAACAAGTAAGTGTCATTTCAGTGAAAATATTGGAACATTTCGTGACACCCCTGTAAGCTAGCCAGGGCACTGTGGTGAACGCTCTGGGAACCACCGCTCTAGTATATCAAAACAGAACAGAAGTGACTTTAGCAATAGAATGATACAAAATTTGTCAAATATCCCTAAAATCTTCTCTCAAAATATATTACCCATAAAAATGTATCCTGTATTCTGATGCACAAATTATGACCCATAAAATGACACACCAACAACTGTTTGGGCCTCCTCGATGGGATAGTGGTAATCTCGTCGGCTTGTAATCAAGGGGTTCTGGGTTCGATACCTGGTGGAGGTACATGACACAGTGGTTTGGATCCCACTTTAAACAGAAGATAAACTGATTAGCCTTTCTGTGCATAAAGTGCACTTAAAATAACAATTCAATCAATCAATCAACCAACAGCTTCTGGTACTGGGGTATAATGACATGGAAAATTGAATCTTGATTCAAAATCCTGTCATTGGGTCAAAGGGGCAGGTTCAATTATAACACCATTAAGCCTTGTTTCCATGACTATGAAAAACTAAATATGCTGACCAAGGCAGTACTTTATTTTATTAAAAATAAAGCCACCTGCTATAAAGTTCTGAAACAACTTTCTAATAGTCTGGAGGGAGTAATGTTTGTGTATATATAATGCCCTGTTTTTGTATCTTGTTACATTTGTACTTGATACAGAGTCTAAAGAAGACCTTGCTAGAAGGTTGAAACGTTACGTTTAGTTTATGTTTTTAATAAAATAAAGTACTGCCTTGGTCAGCATATTTAGTTTTTCACAGGCAGGTTCAAACACAACCTCCTGCTGAGCATCTATTGGAATTTTGAGGGTCCAGTGAACCTGGAGCTGGTTCGAAATGACTGGGCCTTGGGGGTCAACCTTTGCACTCAGCAAATTGACCAGGTGTTGGAACTTCTGCACATTCACTATCCAGTGCTGATTGACCTAAAACAGGAACTGCTGCACCATGACAACACTTAAGTGCAACTTCCGTAGTGGTCCAATTTAAGTTAGAGGATGAGGAGGGAGATCAGTTCTGCCACACCCAGCCTACAGACTAATCCCGTACCATCAGAATTTCACCATTTCTGATCATTGGCCCACTTCCTACAAGAACAGTGGAGTAAGTTGAGAATAGGGTGTGTGAGTTTCTGAGATTGAAAATGGTCAGCTGCCGTTGCTGCAGAATAAACCATTGACAGATATACAGATGGGGGACAAAATAATACGAACACCTGTGAATGTAGAGAAAATCTTTATTAATAGGGGGTTGGACCACCCTGTGACTGAAGTACACTTTGTATGCGACGTGGGATGGACGCATAGAGGTCATGCACAATGTTTCAGGGAATATGGAGCCATTCTTCCTCCAGAGCAGTCTCCAATTCCAAAAGTGTGGCTGGAGGCGGACTTCGAGCACGAAGTTTGGACTCCAAATATCCCCACAAATGTTCTATAATGTTCAGGTCAGGAGACTGTGGGGGGCATTCAAGATGTCCTACTTCATCGTCATGTTCTTCAAACCATGTTTGGACAGACCCAGCAGTGTGGATAGGAGCGTTGTCGTCTTGAAAAAGCGGTCGGTCCCCAGGAAATAAAGTCTGGAGAAAAGGATGGAGATGATCCCCCAGAATGCTGCGATAGAGACTGGCGTTGATCTTCCCATGCAGAAAAACAGGTGGTCCCACACCATGCCAAGATATCGTGCCCCATACCATAATGGACCCACCTCCATGCTTCACAGTCGGCAAGAGGCAGTCAGGATGAAATGCATCTCGAGGCGTTCTCCACACATAAACGCGCCCCGTGGTCTGAAATAACGTGAATGTTGATTCATCAGACCAGATGACTTGTTGCCACTGCTGTGGGGACCAACTTCTGTGAGCTCTGCACCATTGGCGTCGCTTGACAGCATTACGTGATGTCACCAATGGCTTGCGAATTGCCACTCGGCCATGAATGTTTGCAGCATGGAGTTCCCTTTTGACAGTTTTGGTTGAAATGGGGTCCTGGAGATGCCTGTTCATTTCAGATGTTATCTCGGATAACGATTGCTTGTGCTTTCGGGCCACTATGTGCTTCAACACCCTCCTATCCCGAGCAGCAAGCTTTGTCTTTCGTCCACTGTTGTGCTTTGAAGACGCCATCTTACCTTGTGTTGTGTACACTATCATAACGGCTGATACTGTGCTCCTTGCACACCCAACAAGCTTTGAGGTTTCAGTCACCGTGGCTCCAGCTGAACGTGCTCCAACAATCATGCCTCTTTGGAACTCTGTCAGGTCTGACATTGCAGTGTCTCTTGAGAGAGTACGATAGACGAATGCACCACCAATGACTGCTGTTGGCAAACTAATACCTTCCCCTTCACAGCCACTAGGTGGCAGACTTCAGTGCCAGGTGGTGCTGCTGTACTGCCGGTGTGAAATGTGGCATACTTTTTCACAGGTGTTCGTATTATTTTGTCCCCCATCTGTATGTGCTAATGCCATGACCAGTGATTACAGTTATTTCATACAATGCATTTATTTGCATGTTTTGCTTGAATGCAAGTTTGGTTTATAAGTGCCCAAGAAGTTGAATCACCGTAATCTGTTCATAATATCTGCAAAAGAATTGCCCCAGACACAGATTCCTCCATATTAGAGAAAGAAGACCATGAAAAATAAACAAATTTTAAAATGTTGCTTCACAATAACAAAACAAGAAATAGTAAACTATACCAAAGAACTTCTAGGTTAAGCAGTGAATAATGGGAAAGTTTCAGTACTAATTTATTCCATCAGTTATACTTAGCATAGACAGTATTAGTTTTGCGGTGTAGAGGAAATAGTACACTTGGGCTAGCATTAATTTTATCAGTGTTAATTAAATTAATTAATGCCCAGGTTAGTAATATGTTAGTAATTTATATTTTATAACTCTTGAAGTAATTGTTTGGATATGATGGTTGTGTGGAAAACTTTTTAAAAGACAAATGATGTCTGGAATAATAGTTTAACTTTTATTAAGCCTGTTTCTGCATCTCAGCTTTTTTCTTTGGTCAGGTCCATGTACTTTCGTGCATTGCTCTGATGAATTTTAACTTTCAGAGTTGCTGAACTGGAACAAAGCCTTCGCACATCTAGGCGTGAGAGAGAAAAGTTAAAAAACGCACTCAAGATGGAAGAATTGCACAAAATCACACTAGAAAAGGAATTAGAGAAAGATCAACAGAAGATAAAAGAACTTGAAGCAAAATGCCAAATGGAAGCAGCCAAGGTATGTAAAGTGCAATATACTTATCACAAAATATCTCATTGTACTGTGAATTCTCTGTGATTGGCTCTACATGTGACAATGTGAGGAATTTACTTAGGGGCCTTGCAGTATTTACTAGGGTGCAGATGTCACTCCACATCTCACTGCCTCCTCCAATCCTGCTGCTGCTTGTCTGCAACTGTTTCCAGCTATCCAGTATATCTACTGGCCGTCCCCCTATCCGCAACCTGGGGACACGCCTGGTTGCATACAGCTCTGCCCCTGGGAATGTTTCCCAGCCCAGGAAGATGTCAGTTTGGAGGGAGTAAATGTTGATGTTCAGGTTTTAGTTTTAGTCTTTGTGGAATTAACCATAGCACAATTAGTTTGGTTTTGATCAGTATTGAATGAGATTTCAATCAGTTCAAGCAATCAGATTTCCTCTGTAGCAGGGTAGCATCCACACTCCAGTAACACTCGGATCACCCTCCCCCATGGTCCGGTCAAATAACGTTGAATGATTTTTAAAGAGAAACATTCACACCTGGCGCTCCGGTCAAGGTTCGTTCGATCGCACTCAGCTTGGGGTCCTGTCATGATTGGATTTAAAGAATATTTAACCGGAGCATGAGGGGGTGGAGCTTGACTTTGCGAAGCTCGATTGTTGATGTGAACATCTGATATTGTGCAGTAGCAGTCTTCAGCCCTATTGCAGAGGATATGTAACCCAGTTCTGTGCATAGAAGATGAGCTGTCAGAAGGCAAAGACCTATTGAAACACAGAAAAAGGCAAGTAATGATAAAATTGATTGATGGGGGCATTGAGCAAAAAAATCCCACAATATTTTCCTCCCAATTCTGTTTGTAAAACATCAGTCAAAATATGCTATTTCATGAACCCAAGTAAAATAAATTTAAGAAAAAACTGACCAAAACAACCAAATTACAATTATAGCCAATAAAGGAAAATTTAATGGGGACTAACCACAAATATGATCCATAAACACTAGTTGTAACGACCTTCTTCCAACCCGTTTCATCAATTAAAATCCTTAAATGAAAAAGCTAACCTATTGACAGTCATATTTTCCCAGACAACTAGATTGTCATATCTGTGTGTGCAAAGGGACAGGAGGTGGTGGTCAACCCTCTGCCAAGGGAAAAATCATTCTTGATATCTAGCCCCGAATCAAGATTAACAACGAACTTGTTCTTCATTTACGGAAAACGATACAAAATTACTCCCTTTTTTTTTTTTTTTTTAAGTCTAGTGAGCCCACGTTTCACATGATGTGTGTAACAATCGGGCCCTTGAAACTAGGCTTACAACCTGATGTATATTTGTCACGTGTTGTGTCGGAATCTTTCTAATAAAAGAAATAGTCAACAATGTAGATATGAAACAATGAGCTCGAAATTTTTCATGTCAAACCTAGACCAACAAAGTAGTGTTACCATTGTTGACATTTACAGTTTTGCACATTGTAGTGGCAAATAAACATTTTCCGCTTTCAAACCAAAAGTATAACATCAATAAACAACATTATATTTATAATAGCCGACCTCCTGTCTGAGTGGTTAGCACAACATGCTATGACACCAGGTTCGAATCCCAGCCTGGGCATGGATGTTCATTGTGATGTTCCTTCATCAATTTAATCATATTTCCACTCATTCTCATCCTCACAATTAGTCAAAACTGTCATAAAAGCTAAGTAAATCAACCAAGTCAATGAATCCCCACTTTCGCAATTTTTTTTTTCTTCTTTGTCATTTTCTTCTAATTAACGCCTATGCTGCAACAGCCAAGTCAGTCATTGAAAATCTCTTAAACATTACAGCTAGCACAATCGGTGCACTCTGTGAAGTAACCAACACCAGACACATGTTGATCGTACCTTGACCGGGGCAAAGCTTGACCGCTAGTGTGGATACCCCCTGACCGTGATCGGAGCGTTAGGGGAGAGTTGCCTGAGAGTTAATTGAGTGTAGATGTGATTCAAGCCTTACCTACCTACCGTACACGAGTGCCTTAATTTGTATCGTATTCTGTGGTGTTTAAAGGTGACTAACACCAGTGCTATTGGCTAGAAGATTGCTCTTGTGCCTCTCAAAAGTGAAGGGGTTGGAAACTGGTACATAATGTTTGTCAGTAAGAACCTTTCCTGCCTGCAGGCTTGCCAACCCTCCCGGAATTGCCAGGAGTCACCTGGAATGGAACTTAACTCTCCCAGACACTTTATCTCCAAAAATGACAAGTTTTAGTATTATATTTTTTATTATTATCTTCTTATTTTGGTGTGTGTTTGCATCCAACCAATTAAACTTCACAATATTATTATGAAGGCTCATGATTGTGGAAAATAAGTCATTGTTTAAGTAAGTGGGAGGAGGGAAAAGTAGAAAGTGTAAGCACACTGTTGCACCAAAGCATCTACACATGAGCTACAGAAAATGAAAACGTAGGCATTGTTGTGTCAATCAAGACTTCTTTATTTCCCACCACCCAATTTTGCTATATGATGTATATTTAGTTCATAGTATGTTACAGTGAGATTAAATGTGTTTCAGTGTTCATGTTGTTGTCATGGCCAATTTGAAGGTGAAAGATAAGAGAAAGTATTACTTACTTATTTGTTTACTTACAAATTGTGCTTGCTAGATGGTTTTGATCAAGTTGATTTGATTTTGTATTTACAGTAGCAAGACCACAAACAAGTAACAGCTGATATTTAGGATATATTAATCTAAGGATTTGGAGGCTGTAAAAAATCTCCCAGAATTCTATTCTTTAAAGTTGCAAGCCTAGCTGCCTGGTGTGTTGGTTGCACACCCTTTTTCTCATCTGCACACTGCAGACAGATCCAGCATTGCAAATTTTATTTGAATCATGCTACACTAAACAAAACATCAATTATGGTTAAATTGTTTCCTTTTGAACTTACACTTGTTGTTCTTTTTTCTTTACTGTAATAACAAGCAAGAACTGTACCATATGAGCATTCGAAGAATTTTTAACATGGGTGTAATTACTGTCACAATAATCATTCTGAACCAGAATGTTAACGGAATTATAAGGTGCCTAAACCCTGAGACAGGTTAAGTTTGCAGCAACATTTCCAACATCGAGATCCAAACATGCATGCATTAAATAGTTTTAAATAAATGATGAGACTGGTTTTATTCCAACACAACTCTCTACTTGCAACATATCAGTTATTTAATGTGTAATGTATAGACAAAATAATGGATGCAGTAACAGTTACAAACTTATTGGTTAAAATCACTGAGCAGGTGAACTTGGTTTAGACTCGTCAACTGACCAGTAAGGTATGCAAAAGGAAAAATTAAACATAAGGGTGAGTAGAGCCACCATTTTCTTTCATGCTAATGTTTGCTAACAGTGCCTTACATGGATGGACTCTAAATATGGAAGGCAACCTCCATGGCAGAGTGGTTAGCACAGTGTTGCCAGAGGTTCCGGGTTTGAATTCTAGCCTGGGCATGGGTGTTCTTTGCAAGTGTCCCTTCATCAGTTTCATTATGTCATCACTCATCTGGCCTCCCCTATGGCATAGTGGTAACATCGTTGCCTTGTAGTGGATCCCAGGTTCGATACCTGGTGGAGGCACATAGTGGTTCGGGTCCCACTTTAAATTGTAGGTTCAGTCCTGATTAGTCTTACTGTGCATAAAATGGACTTAAAACACCAAATCAACCAACCAACCAATCATCACTCATCTTCATGATAAACCAAAAGTGACAGAATACAAAAGCAAAATAAGCCAAATCAATCAATCAATCTGAACATGGAAATTTTTTAAAAGATTTACAATATTTGCCAGTGATATGCCAGTATGGAATTATACGTATCAAATGTATGTACCTTAAATTATGGATGTGTTTACCACTACCGAAGAGTTCACCCTTGAGAAAGTACAACTAATCTCAAAAGATGTCAAAAATGGAATGGTTTAAACTACAAATGACTAATTAGTGAATAGCTCTATCTGTTGAGCACAGATACTGTCTAGGTGCCAAAAGTAATGAATCTACTCATCAAAAGTGGCAACTTAAAAAATTTACGTTTGTCAAAGCAAAATTTCTAGTTGTGTTTTATCCGACCTCCATGGCAGAGTAGTTTGCACAATGTACTGTGATGTCAGGGGTTCCTGATTTGAATCCCAGCATGCATGTTCTTTATGAGTGTGTCTTCATCAGTTTCATCATATCATCACTTATTCTCATCATTGTGATTAGTCAAAGGTGGCAGAAAAGCAAAGCTAAATAACAAAAATCAAATTAAATCAAATCTAGTTGCAATTTGCAACTTCCAACTTCTAATGTCAGTTCATACTATTGTTCTTGTATATTGAAAGAGGGAAGGAGTGGAGCAATAGAGCAGACTTGCTGGTTGTCATCCACTCATCCCCTGTTCCTGTTTGGCATAATGCCTGTCCAGTTCTCTTCAAGTAACAGTACTGAAGAAATATTTTTTCAAGCCAGCATATGTAACATACATGTAATTTTCTCATGCTGCATATTTTAATTTCAAAAGTTTATCTCGCAAAAATGTCATGTTATGAGGCAATTTAGTTGTTATTTTTGGATTCAGCATCTGTGCTATTTATCTTATGTCAGAGCAAATTGTTCCAGGTAATACTAACTGCACAGTGTTTTCACTTACTTTACCTCCAAAATGGGAAATAAGTAATCTTGAATAGAATATTATGTAGGAATTTCCAAATACAAATGGTAGCATTTTGGATGTAACAGGCACATTTTTATTCCTTGTGTTTAAGTTTTGTTTAATCTTTATATTTTATTAGAAAGTGTTTGTTTCAATTCACAACTTAGATCCAGAAATTTAATTGTACAGCAACTTCATTCCCATTTTAATTCTTTATCTGCCTAAATATAGTATAGTTTCTTAAGGATTCTTCTTAAATGCTCTAAATCACAGTTGAATAGTAGTAGTAGTATTGATTTGATGTTATTTTTTTATTTTTAATGCTTTTTTGTGATTGTAATATTTTCAGAGCAAACAAAAAGAAATAGACAGAAGTATTGCAGCAGACCATCTGTGTTGGATACAACAACAGGAAGAACGAATAATGGCCATGAGAGAAGTGTCGGAGAAGATGTACGAAGAAGCACTTCAAAGACAACAGATGATGGACAAACGAGAAGCATTTATGAAAGAAAAATGTTGCTTAGAAAAACGGCATTTAAAAGTGTGTTATTTCATTTTTAAAGTACATTTATAATTACAGAAAATTTGTGTATCTTAACCCTTAGACGATGAAGCGAGTTGATTTGGATTCACAGTACTGCAGCACTGGATTCCAAGAGTTACTAGTTCATTGTATAATGCAGGAGATGAGAAATAGTTGTCCATAAACAATTTATGACCAACATTTCTCACCTTCTGTGTCAGGTCAATGACTAGCAGATGTGTCGGTGTCCTTTGCTGCCTGGCGTCGTCTCTGTTTTTCCCCAGGTATACTTTCATGTCGTAAGTATATCCCGTTTCGTCACTGATTTGAAATATCTTTATTCCAAATCGTTTGTGCTTCTTTGGGATATACTGTTTGAAGATCACCCTTCCTTTGAACAGACCCATGACCTCCTCATCAATGGATATATGTTCCATAGGAATGTAATGTCTGCTGAAATTGTCATTGATTCCATCAAAGAAACGTCTGATCTTCCACAACCTATCATAGTCTCTGGCATATGGGTCTCGGTGTTGGGAATTGTACTCGGAATGAAGAAACCTGAGGAAATGTAAAAAGCATCCTCGGGTGATAGCTTGTCTGAACCAAGGGGCTGAAAATATTCCATCATGTGTCCAATAGTCAGTTATTCTGTCCACTTTGTGATGTCCCATTGCCAATAGAACGGAAATGAACAAAAATTTGTGAATTGTAAAGGGAGTTGCTGGTCTACGTGTCCCATGTTTTGCAACATGCTGGTCGTAATATCTTTGGGATTCCACCACCAGTACATTGAAAAGTAAGTTCGTAAACAAAAGTCTAAAGAAGTCCAGGGGGGATGAATTGACATCCATGGGGACAGTCACACCGTGGTTACCTCTTTACTGTAAAGCAGTAATCCATTGGTCCCGTCCAGTTGGTTTTCGCCATGTTAAGTCATCAGGTTCAGAGTCACTGTCGCTGCCTGAAGCCGTTTCTGTTATATCGTCAGTCATCGTTACTCAACACCGTGAGGTTGGAATTGTTGTCATCGTCTGGTTCCGAATCCGTATCTAATGCACGCAACTCTTGATCAATATCACTTAGTGACAAACCGGGTCTTTTTGCCATATTACACACCTGTACTCGTGTTGGAGGGGAAAGAAATGGAAAACTGGCACAACACTATGCCACTGATCTATATAAAAAGCTGACACAAGAGTACACAGTCCACCACTGATCTATGTAAAAATCAGCCACAAGAGCACACAAACAGTTCGCCACTGCAAGAGCACACACGACCACTTGTAACGCTGCAGAGACAATGAATTGGCCCTTAAAAAAGCCTTCTGGGAAAGACACCCACCAGCCCCTCCTCCCGTAGCCTGGATAAACGCATCATTGAAGCCAAAAATATCATAGCATGGCTGAGGAGAAACTTGAAAACACTCTTCCGACATGGTGACGCCTGTTTGGAAATGAACAAAGGCATCGTAAAATATTTTGTCCCAGCGACTTGACTCCTCTCAGCGACTTTGAACCCCTCATGTGCAACTTAGCTGCTGGCCCATTACCACTGACATGTGAAAAGGGAAGCTAGAAGATTATTTTAGTGCATTCATTCCCTTGCTAGAAGAGCCTATGCATATCCCAGAAATGAGGGAAAAAAAAAAAGAACGTGATTTTTGGAGGGCTGACCCTCTCCCCCCATATAACCAAAATGATATTAAACCTTGCTCATTGTTCATCACATACCTCATGACTCATGCAGAACTCAAAACATGTATAGCCAAACATAATCAGAGTCACAGTATGTCCAAAAGTCCGATACTACATGCAAAAGCATCTTGTCACCTATAGGTAACAGTCCGTCGTTGGCGTAAATACCGGCTGTCACCTATAGGTGACGGGCCATCTTTTAAGGGTTAAGATAAACTCCATGGTGAATCTGTAAAAATTGTGAAAATTCTGAATAATCCTCTTGTAAAATTTTCAGTGTTATGTATGTAGGCTCAGTCAATAAATAACGAGGCAGAGGATATTTCACAGTACTTACGTAACGAACCTCAGAAGGATTGTCCGCCACTGTTTAGGCTTTTATCCCATTGTGACACCAGTTGCAAAATGGCATGCTCGTAGAACTCCTTTGGCTGCTGTTGGAGCCAATTGCACACGTACTCCTTGACGTCATCGTCCAATTGAAACCGTTGTCCCCGCAGTGCTTTTTTGAGCACCGAAGATGTGGAAGTCACACAGGGACACATCTTGACTATAGGGGGGGGGGGGTGACTCATGACTTCCAACTTGAATTTTGTCAGAATTTCCTTTGTTGCATTGGCTGTGTGTGTGGCCATGCGACAGGCCTCTTGTTCCGGTGTCAACTGATGCAGGACCCATTGAGCACACAATTTACGGAACTTCAACGTGTCCTTGATGATTGTGTGGACTGTACCACTAAACCCCACTGATGCCGAAATGTTGTCCACTGTTACACGACGGTCTGTCTTGATGAGCTCATCCACCTGCTCAACATGTGGTCTGTGGGGTGCTCCACTCTGCGTGTCATCCCCGAGCGACATGCATCCTTCGCAAAAACATTTGTTCCACTCCTGCACTATTGCCTGGGACATACAGTGTCCCCCCATATATCCTTTCCATTCGTGGATGGATTTCACGACCCCCTACACCTTCTGCTGTCAAGAAGCACACGACACCCTGCTGCTCCTCTTTGGATGCCTCCGTTATGCATCGCAGTCAAACATGGAATGATTGGACATGGCAGCTGCTCGGTTAGCAGCCTTTGCGCATACCTTGCCAGACACTTAACGCCATCTAGTGGAAAAATGCACACGAATCAGTTTTGTCACAGTTTCGGGCCCATCGACCCATTTCTAACTACCATAGTTTTGGTGTAATATCCTCTGCCTCATTATTTATTGACTGAGTCCCATATTAAGGAAAGAGTGCATCAAAAGTTATCAGTACCCACGTTTTCCGTGAATCTATTTTAAGTAATTTTCTATTAATTTCGGTAACCATTGCCACCATCCTCATTGGAATTTGTTGTGTCATTGCTTGGCACATTTCTGCTGTTACTTTTTCTGAGTTAGTTGTCTGGATTACCATTGTTGCCTAAAATGTAATGATTGCTGCTTTGTAAATACACAAACTTTTTCAGAATTCATTATACGTATTGTATCCACTATCATTTAGAAAGACAGAAATATGGTACATATTTTACATGTAACATTTCTGAAAATGTTGATAAAAACGTTGAGGTTGAATATGCCAGAATGAAATGATTTTAATATTTTTAATGCATGTGTGGCATGTAATAAAGAAACAAAATTGTAATATCTACCTTAATGTATTCATTTATAAATACGAGGTCTGACATTTAAGTTCGCAAACTTGACACCATGCAAGTATTCTGGCAACACTGTACAAGCAGCTCAGTAAGGCTTCATAACATTGGCATATCAGTCTCTCATAGCTGTGTTCATGTCAATGTGTGGTGGTGTCTTGCTCAGTGGCCTTCACTATTGTTGCATGCTTTTGTGTGCAGTCTCGAGAATGTTGGAGCTTGAATTAGAGCAACAAACAAACATTAAATTTCTTGTTAAACTTGGCAAGAATGAAAATTAAATCAGGGATATTGTCCAAGTTTATCGGCAATAATGCCTTGAAGAAACCGGCAGTGTACAATTAGATTAAATGCTTTTCTGAGGGAAGAGAAAGTGTTACTGATAAAGAGAGGTCAGGGTGACCAGTAATGAGCAGACTGGTGAAAACATTGCAAGAAATCATCGAATTGTGTGTGAAAATCATTGGCTGACTGAGAAGTATGGCAAACTAAGTAAACATTGCTAGAGAAACAGTTTGGAAAATCTTAACTGAAAGTCTTGGCATGGGAAAGCTTTGTCCAAAAATGGTCTTGAAGGAGCTCCCTGATGAACAGAAGCAAAGGAAAATTGATGATATCCACGAACTTTCAGAGAGGCAAGATGATTTTTTTTGGCAGTGTTATCACTGGTGATGAAATATGTGTGTACCAGGCTCTGAAACAAAGCATCAAAGTGCACAATGGAGTCAGCCAATTCTCCATGACCAAAAAAGTTTCATTTTGTTCAATGTTGCTAAACTTTTTTGATATCAGAGGGATTATTCATTATGAATTTGTACCAATTGGACAAACAGTTAGCCAAGTTTACTATTTGGAAGTGCTGAAAAGGCTGCATAAAAAAATTAGATGAAAATGACCTGAGCTTTTTGCCAACAACTCATGACTCCTGTAAAATTTAAAAGCTCTTTCCCACTTCAATCTTTCTACTTTCTACCTAATCTCCTCTCCTGAAACTTGGCTGTGGTTCTGCTCCTGATGGAATGTGTCATGTTGATCTCCATTGCAAACTGTTTGAGTGAATTTCGTCAGGGTGCTTGCTTGTAGGACAATATTCAAAACATGACCATGACAGTGGCTGTTTCATGAATGACAACGTTTAAAGTTTCAGTTCTTATATTTGTAAAATTTGCCACATTAAAACAGGTCTTTATTTTAATGGAACTGTAAATGGCAAGATGTTGATGTTGAATATGCCCATCTCATTCTTGATTTAATATGGAAATACCTAGTAAACTGAGAATATGTTTTTGAATCTCGGGAAGAGTGCATTAGTTTTTGAAATTTTAAGAAAAGTAAAAATGCTTCAAAATATACATTACAAAATATACAATTGCACACTGTACAGATTAGTTAACAGTGTGCTTATTTACTAAATTTTTACTGTTATTAGAAACTGCTTTCAGAAAACTATAAGACATGTAAATCATGCTACTGTGCTACAGGTCTGTAGCATTCAACATGTTACTTGCAGTTAGCAGTCAGAAATGAAAAATTCTCTTTTGAAATGCAATTTTGTGTCATAGCCACATCAAAATTGTTTATTATCCAAAGTTTTAATCTCCTTAACTGTTTGCAGTTTGTGCTCCTTTGGTATGGTATATAGTAGGGATGGCCAAACGGATCCGGATCCAAAAGTTACGGATCTGGATCCGGATCCGGATCTGAAAGTTTCGGATCTGGATCCGGATCCGAGAGTTCCGGATCCGCAGATCCGGATCCAAAAGTTCCGGATCTGGATCCGGATCCGAAAGTTTCGTATCTCAATCCCATTATAATATTACCACACCTTAGTCCTACAAGAATTTTTTTCAAGTGTTGTTCCTAAAATACTTTGCTACGCATCGGCTAACACACTCGTGCACAAATGTCCGAAGTGATTTTGTAAATGCCATTGAAACGAATATGTATTCATTCGAATGTATTGGAAATGAAAACACACATAAATGTGAGACATTCCATTCCAGGATGAAACCTTTAACACATATAACAAGATAGAAATGTTATACAAAAATTATACAATTGTTCTACAGTTACAGTTCAACAAATTAAAATAAAACATTATAATATATGCAGTGTTAAATAATTACAAAATGTAAGACTAACAAGGGAGGTTATCTAAGTATCCCCCTCCGATTTCCATGAAACTTGGCAGGTGTATAGTGGGGCCCAAAGGAAGAATTACGTGTTTTTTTGTTTCAGCTAAAAAACGGTTTTAGGGGGCAAAACCCCCTCAAATGTCAAGATGAGGACAAATTGAAGTGAGGATCTGACCCTGTGTCCCCCTCCGATTTCCATGATACTTGGCAGGTGTGTGTATAAACGGGCCCAAATGAAGAAATACGTGTTTTTTTTTTTGTTTCAGCTAAAAAACGGTTTTAGGGGGCAAAACCCCCTCAAATGTCAAGATGAGGACAAATTGAAATGAGGATCGGACCCCTGTGTCCCCCTCCGATTTCCATGATACTTGGTAGGTGTGTGTATAAACGGGCCCAAATGAAGAAATACGTGTTTTTTTTGTTTCGGCTAAAAAACGATTTTAGGGGGCAACCCCCCCTCAAATGTCAATATGAGGACAAATTTAAGTGGGCATTTGATTTGTGTGTCCCCCTCCGATTTCCATGAAACTTGGCAGGTGTATAGTGGGGCCCAAAGGAAGAAATACATGTTTTTTTTTTGTTTTTGTTTCAGCTTAAAAACGGTTTTACAGTGCGAAACCCACTGAATTGTCAAGATGAGGACAAATTGAAGTGGGGATCTGACCCCTATGTCCTCCTCAGATTTCCATGAAACTTGGCAGGTGTGTGTATAAACGGGCCCAAATGAAGAAATACGTGTTTTTTTGTTTCGGAAAAAAAATTGTTCTAGGGGGCAACCTCCTCTCAAATGTCAAGATGAGGACAAATTGAAGTGGGGATCTGACCCCTGAGTTCCCCTCCGATTTCCACGAAACGTGGCAGGTGTATAGAGGGGCCCGAAGGAAGAATTACGTGTTTTTGAGCTAAAAACTGTTTCAGGGGGCAAAATCCCCTCAAATGTCAAGATGAGGACAAATTGAAGTAAGGATCTGACCCCTGTGTTCCCCTCCGATTTTCATGAAACTTCGCAGGTGTATAGAGGGGCCCAAAGGAAGAAATACGTGTTTTTTTGTTTCGGCTAAAATACTGTTTTAGGGGGCAAAACCCGCCTCAAATGTCAAGATTAGGACAAATTGCCGTGGGAATCATCTGACCCCTGTGTCCCCCTCCGATTCCCATGAAATTTGACAGCCCCCTGTTTCTTCCTATGCCATATTTATGTGGTTTCGGGGACAGATCCCCACTTCAATTTCTCCTCATCTTGACATTTGAGGGGGGGGGGCTCTATACACCTGCCAAGTTTCATGGAAATCAGAGGGGGAGACTTAGACCTCCCTAGTAAGTAAGTGTATTAATTAATTACAAATCGCGCACGCGAGCACACACACTATATATATATATGTGTATGTATATTATATATATATGTATATTAGCAGGTAACAATATGTTATAAGCACATTCTTACTTTCCAAAGAAGCGCATGTGGGATGGCAAAACAGATCCGGATCCGAAAGTACCTGATCCGGATCTGGAAGTACCGGATCCGAAAGTTTTGGATCCGGATCCGAAATTCTGAATCCGGATCCGAAAGTTCTGGATCCGGATCCGAAAGTTCTGGATCCGGATTCGAAAGTTCTGGATCCGGATCCGAATCTGAAAATTCCGGATCCGCGGATCCGGATCCGAAAGTTCTGGATCCGGATCCAGATCTGAAAATTCCGGATCCGAAAAATTTTAGGATCCGGATCCTAAGGATCTGGAACCAACCGGATCCGGATCTGGCCACCCCTAGTATATAGTACCAAAAGTACAACAATATTCAAATTGTCCAGTTTGTTAAAGTTAGTGTGTTCAAACTTGGAGATATTTTCTCATATCTTAGATTATATTTCTTATTACAATGTCATACTTTGTTTCTTAACGAATGTTACTGAATCTCTTCATCAGTTCTATCTTTATTTTTCAGTCTGGCAGTGAACTTAACTCAAGAATATTCCATGTGAATGGCATAATAAAAGAGAAATCAGCAAGTTTGGAAAGATCAAAAGGTTTGGATGAGCAAAATGCTGTTCGACATGAAATTCAAAACCTCAGGCTTACTAAAGAATGCCTGATGAAGCAACGGTATGAACTAGATGAGAAGTTTCAACAGGTAAGAATTGTTTGCACCTACTTATTGTAGGAGACTAAGAAAAGTAAGAATATTATAAAATCAAATTTTCAAAGTATGAATACAGACTGAAATTGACATCTATGAAACTTTTGGAAGGCTATCCTCCAGGCTTGATTATGGTGTGTTTCTTCTTGACACCCATCAATTATTACTTGTAGTTTCTGTTTCCTTTTAGTAGTAAGCCAGTTACATTTGTTTCATACACTCAATTGTAGTGGCAGTAACTGCTAAGTAAAATTAGATTTTTCAGTGGTAAGATATAAACAATTCTGAGATATGCATATAATTACAGTGTTACATTTTTTAGAGGATAGTAAATAACAAAAATGTAAAATGCAGCAAGACAATCAATTTTGGAGCATATCCTGACTTAAAAGGATTTTTTAAAAAAATCAAGATGTGCATTGAAAAAGTGTCACATAAGTGACCTTTTGTTGTGATTAGGGGCAGAGGATGATCACTTTCAGATGCCTCTTAGGTTCAGTGAACGTTTACTGTTAAATTTATGCATCTGAAGAGATGAGGATCTCGATTATTAACTCTGTTAAGTGGAGATTTGTTTGGTAAGGTGTGATTTCTCAATGCTAGATGTCAAGGGAGCAATCATTTTTATAGTCTGTAATCAAGGTATCTCAGGTTTGATTCACAATGGAGTCGCATGTAGAATGGTTCAGATATTATTTTATGATCTGTCCTGATTTGCCTATCATCATAAAATGGAGTCAAAGGAAGTTTTGACAAACTTTTGCAATTTTAGACACTGAAAAAAGGAGATCATTATAAACTCCGGATGTTGTTTGACAATTTATTATCAGATTAGGAGTCTTGTGGGTAATCACCCCCTCCACCCCTCCCCTTAGTTTGCCCATGGTAAAAATCTAATGTAACATTTAGTTTCTATATAAATATAATTTTTTGTTTGTTGTTTTAAATCAGCCCCTGTACACCTGTTCCACACGTTGAGCTGTGGCTAAGTTACCACTTTAAACTTTGTGCAATTCTAGTTCTGACTAGCTATTCTGAGCATAAAGTGGACTTTAAAAAACAACTTTGTCTCTTTGCTAGCTCAGTGCTTTCCTTCCTGTAGAACTCTAATGGTTCAAGGCACTGTTGTTAAAGGTCCTGGAATTTTAAATAAATTCAATTCCGGTCCAGGAGAGAAAATCAGCAAACGTAAAGGGGTTATGGACTGCAAAGAACCTTTTTATCTGTAAAGTATTTTAATTCGGTCCAGGAACCTTTTTTTTTTTTTCAGATGAATTTAAATACGGTCTAAGAATCTTTTTTACAGGATGAATTTAAATCCAGTCCAAGAACCTTTTTTTCTGGGTCAATTTAAATATGGTCCAGGAACCTTTTTTTGGCTCAATTTATATACGCTCCAGGAACCTTTTTTCCAGATCAATTTAAATATGGTCCAGGAACCTCTTTTTCCAGATCAATTTAAATATGGTCCAGGAACCTTTTTTCCAGACCAATTTAAATATGGTCCAGTAACCTTTTTTTGGCTCAATTTATATACGCTCCAGGAACCTTTTTTCCAGATCAATTTAAATATGGTCCAGGAACCTCTTTTTCCAGATCAATTTAAATATGGTCCAGGAACCTTTTTTCCAGACCAATTTAAATATGGTCCAGGAACCTTTTTTCCAGACCAATTTAAATATGGTCCAGTAACCTTTTTTTGGCTCAATTTATATATGCTCCAGGAACCTTTTTTTCAAGATCAATTTAAATATGGTCCAGGAACCTTTTTTCCAGACCAATTTAAATATGGTCCAGGAACCTTTTTTCCAGACCAATTTGAATATGATCCAGTAACCTTTTTTCCAGATCAATTTAAATACAGTCCAGGAACCTTTATTCAATGAAACAATACACAACTTGGACCAAATTTAAATTGTGCAAGAAAAATCAGATGCACGATCCTGCAGCGGAACCCAATAGAACCCATTAGAATTTATGGGTTTCTGGACCTTTAACAACCGTGGTTCAAGAAGTTTATTTGTGTAGTGATAAGCAGTAAAATAAGAGTTATGGTATTGATTAATGAAAGGCAGCACATGATCAGAAAGTGTGAATGAGGGGAAGGGGAAAATGATACCACACTTTTAACATACCCACACATAGGCGGATCTAGATTTTTTTTTCTGGGAGGGGCACGTAATATGCTATAAGCATATGATAAGATGAAACAATGGAAATATAATGTGCAGATTTTCCCACATATTGAAAACAGCCTAAAATATGTACACACACAATTCACATCAAGGTAATTACAAAAGTTTGTTTTAGATACACTGTACAATGTACGTACTTCCACCAGGAAACAAACTCAAGGATTATAAGGTGACAGCATTAGTAGATTTTTGTTTGTATAAAAATTTCCTCAGAAAGGGACAAACTCGAGAATTCCTTTTCTGAAGCGAAACTACCACAAACATGTGAAATATTTGACCTAGAATGCTCTATATACTTTTTATGAGCGATTTGATGAAGATGAAAAATTTGCCGATGCCGATGTACTCACCGATATTTTTTTGGAACCGATACTGATGCCGGTATTTAACCGATTCTGATACATAAGACTATATAATGGAAATGGAATGTTATTTTGAGCATGACAAAATTAAATTTGCTTCAAACACTTATATTTGCATATTATACACATACATATGTATTTTCAGAGATTTAACATTAGTACACAAGCAGTTCTTTGAAATGCAAAATGAATTCCTGTTCTTAATATTGGATATTTAATCCTGGCAGATTCAACTTCAGAAACACGAGTTTTTGAAGCACTTCCGGAAGTAACCTACTTCTTCTCTTATCACAAATCTGTCCAGCAACACTGAACACTCGTCCACTGACCACTGATGCAGCAGGTATGCTCAAGTATTTTCACACCACTTGCTTCAGCTTTGGATACTCATTTTTGAATTTCCAATACAACAGCGGATCCTGTTCACGTGGAATGGTCTGTTCAGCAATGTACTGTTCCATTTCTGATTTTGAGGTAGGTTGATCCTCTGAATGAGAGTTTGCAATAATTTTATCACAAAAACTCCACAGTGATGAAGATCCAGTTTGTACACTTGTATTGATGGTTTCTGCTTGTGTGCTAGGTTGCATTTCAGAGAAACCTTCAATTTCATTCATTAGGCAACACACTTCCCTATTTGCGGCTACTGAAGATGAAAACAGCCTGAAATAATAAAACAGAATTTTGTCAAGGGAAAATGGATTACTCTTCTGATGATGGGGGGAAAAATAGAAGGTTAATAGTGTTAAACTGATTTTGGCATCTTTCATTCTGCTGAATATAATTCATATTCAGAATTTTTATTTTAAATTCAGTTTGTGCACACATGGACTAATCAGGAAATGGCGAGTGGCCGACTCTACACCCTCAAAAATTTAAACTACTTTGAATTTAATGTACAGATGTCAGTGTTTTAAAAGGGCTGAAACTTGAATCAAGATGTGGAAGCTACACATAAGCTACACATAAGCACATAAGCCCTGAAATGTGATCAGTTAGCATTCAATTTCGTGTATCCCAGACCACTTTCTCCACTTTTTTAAATAGGATTTAAAAAATTACTTATAGATATGTAAATAAATGCAGGTATTGCTTACAAAATTGAATTTATACTGAAGAGAAAGAAAAATTATACCTACCTTGTTTTGTATTTAGGATTCAAGCATGTTGCTACCAAATAATGGTCTGTTGCTTCCAAGTGGGAAAAACCAAGAATTCATTGAATGCATCATTTCACTCATCATGACCTTCTTGCTTCTGCACTGTTTGAATGTTTGAAGTGCTTGGCTAATTGATGTGTCATGGAAATAACATCAGCAATAGAAGCTTTTTCAGAGCTTAAGAAAAGAGTATCCTCATGAAAGTAGCGCAAAACTGACACCATGTTTTCAGCTAGTGTCCATCCTGTGATGTTAATTCTGCAGGAGTCATTCCACATCTAATCAATGCAAAAAACTAAGATTTTGTCACCCACCATCTCTGATTTCGATGAAATTTGGTACACAGCCTTCCCTTATGGTTGAATGAAACCCCCTAAATTTTTTCACTCTATCTCAAACTGTTTTCATTTTATAGCACTTTCAAATGTCATTAAATCAGTGTTGTCTGTCACTCTTGAGACCCTCAACACAAGATACCCTTGCTTACATTTTATTTATTTTCTCCATAACCAATGATCAGATTTCTTTGAAATTTTACACAAAGTTCAATGAAATAATGAGGATTTCGGAAAATAATACATCAGCACTCAAAAAATTTTACAAAAGCCTATAAAAGGACTAATAATGGACTTGTAGCCTAATTTTTGTGGTGGGAAACTAGGTTGCGACCACCTGAATTTTCAGCATGTGGGATTGATGGAACCAAACATTTTTGATGTTGAAAATCATTGCAAAGACATTCAGAATGAAAGTCATAATTTCCCCACTAAAATGCTGAAAACATTGAGAAATAGCTACTTTTAATCTTGACCATTAGGAATTATACTGAAATTTTTCCTATATCAGGATCCTGCACACCCCTAGTTTCTGATATAAAAATTAATTTCTAGGACTATGCGAAATCTCAAAAAGTCTGTACCAGGATCGGAAAGAAAATTACCCATTCTGATTTTGTCTTTTCAGGATCCCGAGCTGTGAGCAAATTCCGATTTGTCATGTTTCAAACTGATTAATTCTCCATATTTTCTCCATTGTAAGTGTCTGTAACTTCATGGAAATTGTTAGTTTTTTTTTATTCCAGAAATGTAAAATCAATCACTTCAGAGGAAAAGGCCATCTACAATTCGAGATTTCTAGTAACTTGGCCAGGAAATTGCAATTTTTCCTATCTCGAATGTCAGGATTAAAAAAAATCCCATCCCAATGCCATTCCGACCAAAACATTTCTGTCCCACACATCCCTACTAATTGCAGGATATTTCCGATAGTCAAAGTGCAGAAAACATAAAAAATTAGCCACTTTTAAATTCGATCAGTGGACAATTTCTGACTCTTCGGGATCCCAAAATGTTGGAAAATTATTTCCTGAAGTCTGGATCGGGAATTTCTTTTCCAATCCATGAATAGATTTTTCTGAATCACACACATGCTGATCAAGAATCACATGAAGAGTTTGAGACAAACACCGATATTACACTTTATCTGGCACCAATGGTAACTTGACTGAAGTTAGTAACACTGATGACATACACGCTGTGCATTATCCTTTTGCTTCTTTTGGTATGCGTACTGTAGTAATGTATATTAAAATTATATTATATCACTCAAATAGTGATAAATATATTTTAGTTGTCGGTGCAAATAAAATTTGGCTTAGCATTTGCTGATAGTCCCACCGGAAACACATTAATCCTATTAAAATGGAAGAAAGAACTGTACATACATCGAAACACTCGGAAGCAAGTTGGTATGAGATTTTGAATATGTCCATCACCGGTATTGTACTTTTAGTTGGGGTTCTGTTGTTTATATGAACATTATAACCACAGTCTTGGATTTAACTCAATTTAACCTAATTTTCAATAAATCTTACAAAATTTAAATATTATACTTTTCCCGATACTGATGCCAATGTGTCAATTTTGGCTGATATTCTTACATTGGTAATCGGCTTCATCACTTTTTATAATACTTCTTGCTCCCTTTTGGGAGTGGCACATTATCCCTTGCCCCTCCTGCTAAATCCACCAATGTACCCACATATATTTAGAGAATGTATCATAATGGCTTGAATTATACTCCAAAATGTACTGATACTGTACTGTACTTGTTCCAATGTTCTTCACTTTACCGATATGATTGTGTAAATGTCTGCAAAGGCAAGATTCACTACATGCAATGATGGGATCATGGCCACCATTTCTAACCCAGATGCAATAAAAATAAAATGTTATAATAGGCAAAATCATACACAAAAGTTAAATTTCTCACAAATGATTGAGCAGCTATTTAATTCAAAATTGGACTACTTCATTTGGATTGACTTGATAAAATTTGTTTTAGGTACACCTTTTACTCAGATAATCTAATCAGGACTGGAACTACAGTGTGGGATCTGAAGCACTGAATTGTAATTGTTTTCCTACTGGAAATCAAACTCTACCTACAGGATGACTTTGTTAACCATTATGCTCTTAGGTACATCTGTAATTTTTTTAAAATAAAGGTATTCTGTGCATGCTGCTGTGTATTGCATTTAGATCTAAGCTGTTTCCACATGTCTATATTATATTATTTTTACTAAATGTTTTAGGAGCAGGCCCTAACGACTGCAGAGGAAAGAAAGTTACTTGAACTAGATGAAGCAATAGAGGCAGTGGATGCTGCTATTGAGTTTAAGAATGAACTAATATGTGGAAGAAAAGAAGCATTGAGTTCTAAAAATATAGATGAAAAGGTTAGTGCTCTTTGATGAATGTCACACTCAATCTTAGCCATTGACATATACAAAAATTGGTATTCTCAATAATGAATTTGGTAAAAGTAACATACACTTTTCTTGTTACCTTGTGATTTGTCATGCACAGGAGATGTACCTATGTAGAAATTTCATTTAAAAAAACCACAGGTGAAATAGCAACAGCAAAAAATCTGGCAAAATCATGGCTGGCTCAGTGGTAGAGAAATGGCATGGTATGCCAGAGACCCAGGTTTGAGTCCTGGTTGATCTTGCATTTTTTGTTGAAATTTCTACACTTGTTACCTTTCCGCTCCTTTTGCCTCATAGTATCATCATGGTCTCCATCCACTGTTTCCATTCTTCCCTGTTCCAGACCATCCTCTTCATCTCTTGGAGTGTCTTACTTCTTTTTCTTCTGATCTCTTTGATTATGTCCTCAGAGGTTTTTTTTTCTTCTACTCCTAGGCTGTCTTCCCTCCAGTCTTGCCCCAAGACACTGAGATACTGCTTAGGTATCCTTTTATCTCCTGGTTGGGTTATGTAACAAAAGCACTTCAGTTGTATTTTTGATGAGTTTGAGTCAGTTAACATGTGTTCTACTTTCCTTTTCGTTTAATTTCTTATTTTATATATGCATATCTTCTTGTCTTTTTCTACTATTTTACAATAGTACTTCAAGCCTACTGCCATTATTTTACTAATTTTCTTTCCTTCTGTTGACCAACCTTCACTATCCTACAGTAATAATGGTCATTTAAGATTGGTCCTAGTTCTAATTTCACATTTTCCAAATACCTGATTTAGTTCATAATATGCATTATTTGCATCTTACACATGATATGAAACTTCCGTTTCTCATTCTGATTGAACATTAATCCCAGGCACCCATACCTTGAAAACCTGCTGCAGTTTCTTTGTATCACAGTATATTTCAGTTTCCTACTTCTGTTATGCAACCTTCATCAAATTATTCTTGCTTTCAATCAACACCAAACCCTTTTCAATTAATGTTTATTATTTTACTGTTCTTTTCAACTGGTTCATGCTGAGGTAAAAACCACCACAGTTCTGGCAAACGAGAATGTGTATCAGATTTACTTGGGCAAAACCTCGACCCTCACTGAACCTCAGAATCAACAGTCACCAAAACTCTTGATTTCACCATTACCAGCCATGGCACTAAACTGTAATGACTGTTTCCAAGTACCCATTATCCACCATCATCATTAGGGAGACAAATTTATGGTAAATGAAAACTGAGGAGAGCGGTAAATAAAACGTTAGATCAGCGGTATATACCAGCGGTGTAAAAAAAAATGGTACACACTTTTTCATTATGAGAGGAAACAACATACAAAAGAGCTATAAATTGATAAACTACTTCATTTTTATATACTGTTCACATACACAAGTACTTATCTGTCCAACCAAAAAGAAAACATCAACACAAAATCACTTCATTTCTAAATTGCATATCTTAAGTGATTTAGTCATTGTATGTATTTAAAAGATATCCTTGCTGTCCAACAAATAAAATAATCACTACTGCACATACACAAACACATGTTGAAAATCACATAATGATAAACAAAATTCATTCATGACTGAACACAAATGACACCATTGTTTCCCTTGATGTGCGGGAACATACTAATATTATCGCTGCTACAGCTAGCAAGTTCAATGAAACTGGAAGAGTAGACATTGGGGGGAAGAAAGGAATGCAGCTTGACAGGGAGCGAAGTTTTCGAACTGAGATTATGTGCGTGGGAAATCCCAATTTGCAGCATCTTCCTGATGTGATCGGAGATAAAACGTTCTTCAGCTGCAAGTGGTAGGAAACTTTAGGCAAACGTTTCGTTACAAATCACCAGTTTGCGCGCACAACCTCGATTGCCAGTTTTTGCATGTTTTCTACTTAATTTGATGATATTTCATGGTGATTTCGCGAAATAGCGTTCATTTCGTGGAAAAGCACACTTTTCACATTACTTTGCGAATAAAACTCATGCATATTTCATCATTGGGGGTGTAGTTACGTGCAGAATGTTCAAAATTGCATCTTTTTTTCACATTTTGCGATTTCGCACATCGCGAAAATTCAATGTCCTTAATCATCATACATCATTTCAGAAACACTGGGAAAGATATCCATCCCACCTAACCCACCCACCATCCAGCAAACACTGGTGAAAGCACATTTGCTTCTAACTCATGTTGTTATCTTTATCCATTGTCTGGCTACATGGAAGTACGACACCATCCTTTTTTTTTCTTCATTGAAAATGCAGTCTGGCTCCAAAATATAGAAATTTCATTTTATGTATTAAGCACTTAAAGTTTCCTCCCTTCTCCCATTTTACATCAGTCTGTAGATATTGCAATACTTTCATATATATCATATTTGGGCCTTACATAGTAATGTAGGGACTTGTTATTTAGAATTGTAATTGCATGGAGTAGTTTCCCTCCATGTATGGGTTTTAGGTTGACAGTATTGCTTATTAGGCTCTATAATACAAGATGACCTAGTGCATGGTGATAACACATGCCAATCATTCAACTATGAGTGTGCAAAGGTGGGAGACTCGAACAATTACAAGCAAAAAAAAGAGTTGTCCCATGTACGACTCTAGTATGCATAGATATTTTTTCTAATGTTGATTCTGAAAACAAAGGATGGACTGGTATTAGATTTTTACTGATGGTGGTAAAGTACCAAAATTTTCCAATAGCAATAATCAATATTCTGCCAATCTGATAAAATTGCAAACATTCCACGAAGAATCCAAATGATTTATTCATGATGGTTGAGGTAAACGCGGTTTAAAATTACTTACGTGAAATTTAGAAAATTTCGCACTTCCGCATTGCACAGTTTAATGGTTAAATCCTATTAATTTCGAAGATCCACTGTCTTCATTCAAAAAAGGGTACGGCGTTTGAAGCGGAGATGGTACCGCGTCACTGCATTGTTTGTTCCCGGGCGGCGGTAGTTGTGATTTCTCCCGTTCGGCAGCACTGGCGTGCTCATCTTGGTTTGCGTCGTCTGCTTCCTGTTGTCAGGTTGCGTTGTCAGTTGTCCTCAGAAAGATCCCCGACCTGAAAAAGAAAAGATGCGGTGCACATACTCGATCCCCCTCCAGCCACGCGGGGAACAGGAACAGCACATTGCCGAGCAGCACAGCCCAGCCCCCCAACCCCCAACTGTTTAATATAATAACCCACCACAACAAGACTCTAGGGAATTCGGAGCAGTGATGAATTCAGTGGGTGAGCCGGGGGAAGGCAGAAATCCCCCCGAAAATTTCAATAACCTGGTACAACATTCAGACAATAGCTAAGAACTTTGGCAATTATTTTCACTTTGGGTTTCTTTCATTTACTTTTATTTAACATAGAACATACTTTTCTGTCTTTTTCAAAATTTAATAAGCACTGATTCAATCCTCTTTGTAATTAAATTTCAAAATAATGAATTAATTATTATCGTCCGGCATTGAAACTCAACACAATGGACACATGTATAGAGCATCAGGGCTGGTGTAATGTACGTTTCTAATGTAACAAATTTCAACTTTTTGTATTTTAATGATTAGTCAGTCAACAGTTTGCTGTGGAATAATGATGATGTGCTTTTGCAGTTTTATCGAAATTTTCACTTAATAAAATTTAATTACATATCAGAGGTAAGCGGCAATTTAATAATATTAGTATTTTTAAACAGTGCTATAATTTGTTGCCTATGACATCTCCCCTGGGAAGTTTGATATCCTCCCCTCCCCCTTGAAGGAAAGTGGCTGGATTCAACACTGGTTTGGGGTCCCACAATGTTTGTTGTGAACAACATGTTCCTTTTTTCCTTTTAAGAAAATGAAATTAGTGCAAATAATTGCATGGTACTGTTAGCTACATGTGATTGATTGAAATAGGTTTTTCTGCCACTTTTAACTAATCGCTGCAATGAGTGATGACATGATGAAATTGATGAAGGGACACTTACAAAGAACACCCATGCCCAGGCCAGGATTATAACTCAGGGGCCCCTGGTGGCATAGCGTGCTATGCTAACCACTCCACCATGGAGGCTCGGATATGTTTATTTGTTGTTATGTTTATTATTGCTTGGTAGACACTTGCTACACTTATGCATCATTCTCAAACATATTTCTCTCTCCTAGTTATAGAGCATGTATTTACCAGGGTTGCTATGCGACTGGAAAACCGGGAAAAGTCAGGGAATTTGGTTGGTCAGGGAATAGTCAGGGAATTTTGCATATTTTCTGGAATTTACGTGCATTTTGGAGTTGCAGGAGAACCAGTTATAAAAAAGGAGGAACGGTTCATTTCCACTTCCGAATTCTGTTCTTGTGGTTCCAGTCCCCCCAAAAGATTCAGTTCAGAAACTTGTTCCTCTAGCCATTATGACTTGTAGTCTGTTACATATAAAATTATGGTTCCTTCGCATTTTGATTCTATATTTATTCACTCTCAGATCTAGGTTCTTGGATCCGTTCATTTTGCAACTCGTTCTTGTGAACCTGTTCAAGACCGGAATTTGGAAAGGCGCGAGATTTTTCCTTAAAAATCAAGCTACTCAAGACGAAACCTACGCACTAGCCATCATTTCTTGCAGAAAAAATGTTGCTTTAGCTTTGTGTGTGGTGAGGAAATTTTCTTTCTTCAAGAACACACCCGTTCGGAACCCGTTCTCTTTTGGTATGTGAAGTGGAGCAGGTTGGTGTTTGGACAGTTCATTGGTTTTGGATCTGCAATAAAGCTTGAAGAGCAGAATTTCACATAACTGGCTGTGGTTGACGTCACACTGGATGGGTGCGGATGCTGAGTAAAAACAAAGGGACTCACTACTTCGTTCCCCCCGTGAACCCATTCTGTGAATTTGAGTCCTTCGTTTGCGACCCGTTCAGAAGCAACCTGATCAACTAGTTCATTTGCTCATTGTCGTAGTTTTTACGTTGCAGAGATGTGTTACACCCGAGAAATTAGTGATTTTATGCAGTATCAGTGACATCATTATTCGAATATGCACGTGTTTTGTGCATGTAGAATGAATTTATTTTATAAAAACTGGTGCGAAATAGAGGAATTAAACCTACGCTGGTCACACATCGTTGTTAGGTTAGGAATGTTGGTTTGATGCCGATAGTAATTTTACATATTTTTTGCATGTAGAATGAAATTATGCTGAAAAGTGGTGAAAATGGTCCCAATTTCCTTTTGTTTTATTACGATTTCACCATGCTACAAATGCAACTTTTACATGGTTCTATTTCGATTTATGTCTGTTAACACATACTGCAGAGTTTTAGTGATTACTTAAGATTTTGTCAATATATGCTTTTGTGGTTAGGTTAAAAAGGTCAGGTTTGGTTGTCTTAGAATTAAGATAAAGACCCTGAATGCAGTCTACTAAGGTTTCGATTTATTTCTACATTCATTCCCACTAGTTAATGATACTTACTGTCGCTTGTCAACCAGAGAATACCTTGTCCGTGGGAAGCGTGTAAGATTGTGTAAGGTCATTTTGAAGTTGTTTTTTTTCAACATAAATAACTTTTTCGAACCCAAATAGTGCTCATTATTTTAAGGAAGGTTCAAATTTCGTGTCACAATGATTGCCA
The DNA here is from genome assembly GCF_977018435.1 of Lepisma saccharinum. NCBI lineage: Eukaryota > Metazoa > Arthropoda > Insecta > Zygentoma > Lepismatidae > Lepisma > Lepisma saccharinum. Next base: position 85,602,747 of record NC_139230.1, read on the forward strand.
AAATTCTATGATAATTAGTCTTCCTGCTAGGAAAATTTGAATATAAAATCATAAAACATTTGGAACTGTTACCTTTTAATAGACCGATTTCGATGTTTTCCATAATATAAAATTGGTTCCAGCACGTGGAAAACTCAAATAATGGAGATATTTGATTCCAAAGTATGGCCCACGTATATATTTTTTTATGTGTATGGTTGGTCACCGGCCCCATTCACGTTCTAAATTTCCGAAATATGTACTATATTCAATAAATTAAAAAATATAATCATTAAATTTATTGCATATTTTCTAAAGGTACATGACCTAATTTTCTGTTGTTTCTCATTTGTATTGATATAATTGAGGTTGTATACAGGTTACATTGTAAAGCCTTGATATATGCCACATTTTTTTATTGATTTTTTTACATCACCTTAATTGTATTGACTTAGTGAAAATGGGGAAGTGCGATAGTTATTTATTTTCATTGAATAGCATTATATTAATCACTTGGTAAATTTTCAGCTAATAACTGTGTATATATCTATTCATAATAATTAACGTGCCTGCATCTTTAATTGAAAAACACGAGGTTCAAAAGCAAAAATCATGATGACAAACATGTCTGGAAAAATTTCATTTCTGGTCTGGAAAACCTGTAAAAGTCAGGGAATTTCATAATCAAAAAATCGTAGCTACCCTGATTTACACAATTTTCTCAATTTTTACCCATTCAAAATTAACGCTATTTTGGTGATGAAACAAACATAATGTTTGATGCGAAAAAATGATGTTGCACCAGAAGGTTCTTCACCCCTTGCAACTTTACATATCTTTCCCCACCTAACAGTAAATCTACATGAACATAAGAATAAATGCCCACACCTCCCTCTGATGCCTAAAATAAAAAATAAAAAATTAAGGAACCAATCAGATGGCCATCCACCCTCTCTTCCCTCGAGAGAATTGCTAACACCTCCACTAGCCTCAAGACACCAATATATCCATTTAACACAGATAAAATTGTAAATAAAAAGAAGGTAAGTAAAACTTACTAATGAATTGGTTCTTAATCAGGGCAAAAGACCTCAGTCAAGTTATCGTCCAGAGTGACTTTGCTTATATTATACTTTTGGTAAAGGTTTTCAATGAAAAATTAATGCAAATGTTCCCTTGCATTTCCTGCTGCCAAAACATAACTACTCGAATGCAGGCTCTTCTACTCTAGACAATGATTGTGTCCTCTGACCAAGTCTAAATTTGCAAAGGGTAATGGAGATTAGCTGAGGCACTTGAAATTCCTAGAGCTTTGTCTGACCCACATGCAGCTTTTCACATGGGCAGTACCTTTGTTTGCAGGGTCCCTAAGGAGAGATTAGTACACAAAAATGAGAGAAGGTAGGCAGGGTTTGCTGAAGAATTCTCAAACTGCAACCATGAACTTCTGTGTTCCCGAATATCATGGATGACATGCCGATGCATTGCCTTGGCCTAACGGGAATGAATGAACTTGGTCCTGCAATGGCAAATTACTTCGAGGTGAAATAGTAGTGACAAATTTGACTCGTCAGTACTTGCATTTGAATGTAGGGGGGTTAAAATCTTACAAGTGGTGGGGTTGGGTCCAGGTATGCCTATGCCATGTAATGCAGGTAAGCTATGCAAAGGTTGTGGCAGTATAAATTGCAATTAGGGAAAATTTTAATACAAAAACTGGCACAAGGCAATATACCATCACAAGTCCCAGGTTACAAGCATTAATTAAGGAAGTTGAAATATTCATATTCTTCAAGGAAGAATAGCATATCTGTATTGGTTACTGGCATTGGATTATTTTTTTATTGACACTTAATTGATATTGATAACAATTTCATATTAATCCATTCCTACTACTTGGAACTATTTTAGACATGCTAGATATATCATTTATGCCTGAATAAAAGAAATCAAAAATTGTAAAATCAGCTACAAACTATTTGTTGAAAGTTTGTATTGGTAGAAATGGTAGCAGCTCTACTGATACACCAGCGTAGGCTGAAAATGATAAGAGTACCAATTAATTAGTTGCATTCAAAGAAACTAAAATTTCTGTTGCAACAGCCTTTTGAGCACCAAGTGCTGCCAAATGGTTTTTCCATACATTGGAACATTTGTCAGATCACTGACACTATACTATACATGTACATTGAAGAACATCATACATTGCTTTCTTTGTAATATCTGTTAATGTTTTTTTAGACTTATTCATTAGAAATTTACGTGAATTTAAAATTTACAATGAAATAACTTAATGTTATAATTTGTTTCTCTTAGGGAAAGTTCACACCGAAGTGACAGGAGACATGTGTCACTTGGGAATGAGCCAATCAACAGCAACGTTTCACACCATAGTGGCATGGAGGCCTCACAAGCCTGCATTCGATTGGTGAAATCCTCAAGCAACGTGTGTCAGCCTGTCGCTTGTAGCTTCTGTGTGAATTTTCCCTTAAGGAGACTTGCTTATGCATCATAGATTGTAGCTGATATTTCAATTAATAATAATTGTAAAGCAACTTTTTTTTTTCTATGTTCTGATGTAGAATGAAGATTTCTTGATGGCACGACTGAAAATGTTACCACCTGTGGAAACAAGGACACTTTTGTACAAGTACTTCCAAAAAGTTATAGACCTGAGAGAAGAAGGAAGAAAAATGGATGTACAAGTTGCTGAATTAGAGGTAGGACATACAAGAAATTTGGCATAATTAATGAGAACAGGTTTTAATAACGTACCTCTTGTGTTTATACTTGGAGCTGAAGACATTATACTGGATTTCAGTGTAGGAACCGAGCACTTCGATGTTTCTCGGAATTTTGAAGGAGCGACCTTTCCACTCCTTGCAGGCCATCAACAGGCAGGGTTGGGTGTTGCCGTTGCACCCAAACAATGTTTCCAGCTCGAATAGTTTGTGACCAGATTGAAAAATGACTGATTGTGCAGCGGTAAACCGAATATATGATATGCAAACAGTTACAAGTGGTCTCGAATCAGAGTGCAATAAACTCTAAAATAAGTATCATGATGGTGGGATGCCTACATAGATTATCATATCTCAGGGCAAGTAGTATTATTCGCAGCAAATAGCTATTCTACTATTGAGACAGTCCAAAACATGCAACGTGTTAAAAATGATTATCTTCACAAACTGTACGATTTCTTGAGTAACACATTATTTTTCTCGATTTCGTGAAGATCGATTTTTAGAATCCTTCGTAGCAAACGATGTCTCTGCGATAGTGTTGTTGCCTTGTAGTCAAGGAATCCCGGGCTCGATATCTGGTGAAGGCACATATTGGTTCAGATCACACTTTAAACTGTAGATCCAGTCCCGATTAGCCTTACTGTGGATAAAGTAGACTTAAATCCTGCCTCAATTCCTTAAGAAACCTTTCGGATAATCAAAAATTTAAGCAAGTAAATTCATTTTTGTAATTTTGTGGTAAATTATCATTTTGGGTTATTTTTTGTTCATATGAATGTACCTCGTCCTCATCCGTGGCCGTGCGGTCTAAGGTGCTGTGTTTTGGGCTCCAACTGTGGGACGGCATGGGTTTGTATCTGCCTGGGTTTGGTGTCTGGGTTCTCAGCCAGTGTATAGGGCCAGTGGCAACCCACCATCATGAGAAAATTGGGGAGCTATGATTGAGTAGCGTAACACGGTCATAAAAATCTCGTATAACGGCTGGGGTTCTACGTGCTGACCTACCCCATTACCGGTTGAATATATTTCCACACTTCTAGGTAGGAATGTGGGAGGGAGACTGGCAGTCGTGAGATAGGCCAAGGCCCTTTAATGGCTGTCGAGTCACGGGTTCTTATTATTTTTATTATTATGAATCTGCCTCTTTCAATAAGTTTATTTTATTGAGTCAAGCACAATAGCCAACTCTTGCAATGAGTCAATGGAAAGACATACACGTGTGGTTGCACATATATTTAAGCATCTAAAGAATGATTATATTCTTGTGGTAAGGAGTTGTTATCATTTAACAAATTTTATTGATTTATTCTATCAACATTATTGAAAATATTGTGCCATGCTGAACTTAACAAAAGCACATTGATTGCTTAATGAGGAATTTTTCTTGTGTTGCAGAGCAGGTTCAGTTTTTGGAATATTACAATGCGTTACACACTCCGTTCAAAGAATTTTGAGAATATTTATGTTTTATCAGAGGGACGACCCCAGAATAAATATCTGTGGATGTTTTACAGGTTTCCTCGCATTTAAAATGGTAATTTTCCGGTGCAACATGTCTGTTGCTACTCTAGCTGAAGAGCCTGATGACAATGACAAAGTTCCAATTCATAGGTGGCAACACTTACAGGCAGGAACGACCTTGGCAGGAAGGTACTCTGATTGGCAACATGTTGACAACTGACTGAAGAAACCCTGTGACAGACAAAACTCAAAGTGCTCGGATCCTACATTGACATAAACCGTAGTGGCTCTATGATGCTATGAATGACCAGCCATTGAATAATGGTTCGAATACAAGGAAAGTCAGAGCTAGAACTGTGCAACACAATAAAGAAAGCCCTGAGGTGACTTTACATTCAAGAGGAGGCTTATGCTAAAAGGAGGACAATAGAATGGGGTCACTTTACCCACCATGTAATAACTACAGCAATGGGGAAAGCTACTAACAATTATATCTCATATATAATGTGCAGTATAATTCAGGTTCAAGAATGGCTTTCTTAGTTGTAGGTCTTAAATCAGCTGTTATGTCAATCAAGAGGCCAGCAAATGGATCTAACATAACAATGTTATAGGCCTATATGTTAGCAAACATTGATGTGGTTATATTAGTCACAGCTTTTATTGATGCTTCCGAGCAATATTTCCAAATATAGTTTATGAGGTCATTTATTACTTATATTTAGGCTGTAACTTTGGTGTAAGAGTTTTGCTCATTCCTTCTGTATTTTTTCTAAAGAAAACTCAAAATATGCTTTTTTCATGACTAGCGTAACATCTATTCAAGGCACATTCAGGACCCTCAAACTAACAGTTAGCAGCACAAGATTTCTTCCATTAAGGCATTTACACTCTCCATACATGTCATATTATTTGGCCAGTAATACATTTTAATTATTATTTTCTTTTTCCTTATCTTTTCTTTCATCCAAAGTACCATAAAAGTCATTTTGTGATGAGCTTATTTTGACCGCATTGCACATTAGTGTCACCATCTTGAATGGAACAGTGTTGCCATATTCAGAAACTGTAGAATTTAAGCTTTACAATGATGTTTAACATGATTGGGGTTCTATTAACATTGAAAATCAATGCAAGTGTCACAAAATCATGGAATTACCCTGTATGATTTCATGTTGGCTGCCTGAATTATTCCGTGCATAATACGCAGCACAGTTTTTGGGGGCAAAAATTTTGGAGAAAAGTGAGCATTATACATGAGTAAATATGGCATGTGATAAGCATCAGAGGAAAAAGTTTGTCCACTTTCATGCACATACAGGCTAGTCAGGTCTGGACCTACTGTTTAAAGTGGGATCTAAACCACTATGTGCCTCTACCAGGTATCAAACCCATCAGAGACAAAAGTAACACTGTATCAACACTTATTCAGTAAATAACAAAAATCAAATAAAATCTTTTTGCTTCTTCATCACTCTCCACACAGGTGTGAACTTATGATGTATTCTTACCTTACAATCCAGGTTTGCTACTTCACTTGCTTAGGTACTGCTAGCTTCAAACATTCACATCTCTGTGCATAGGGACTGCTGCTCATTCACATGGTGGAATGACTTCAATGCATTTTGTGGATCTCCTTATATGTAGATCTGATCACATGTGTGTCTTTTGTAGAGTCACCCCCGTTGACAGTAATTATAATTTGAGTAATGCATTTTGAACATTGTTTTCAGTAAGATATCAAGGCACAATGCTGGTTAATTTAGACACAATGAGTTTTCTAAATATAGATATTTCACTTATACTCCAGTCAGACAGATAATAACAAAATGCAACTTTGATTGGATACTAATCTTCTTTTTCACCTACACATTTTAACAGTTGAGAGAAAACTGATTGCCAACCTCCTTGGCATAGTGGCTATCACAGCATGCTGTGACGCCAGGTGTCATGGAGTCAAAGTCCTGCCTGGACATGGGGGCTCTTTGTGAGTTTATCTAAATCAATTTGTCATATCATCACTCAACCTCATCTTCACTATTAGCCAAAACCATCCCAAAGGAACATATCACTCCTCATCATCATTTGCTTCATCCTCCATGGCAGTTGCTGGTACAGTGGAACCTCGATTTTATGTTCTTCATGGGATCAAGGTGAAAGAACTTAAATGTGGGGAAAATACAAAATCTGGGAAAATTTTATAACATTTTGCTCTATTGGGACCATGAAGATTGAATGTGTAATGCAGGAAAATGTAAAAGCGGTGAACATAAAATCATGGTTCCATTGTATTGTGTGTTATGAAACCAGAGATCCAAGGTTTGAATTGAAGCTAATGACATTTCATAAGTTAAATCCCTCTTGTCTTTCATCAATACATCCTCAACTTCAACAACAGCTAAAGAACACGATTGAATGTGACTTCCTTTCTTCACACTTTCTTCTTATATTAAGATGGATCAAATGAAAATGGAACAGGGGCCACAGAATGAAATCAACAAGGTTTATTTCAAACATAATCTCCAAAGTTTCACAAGCACTTATCTCACTGTTTCACCAAGTGGTGAATACCCTTCTCGTAGAACTCTTTTGGCTGTGATCGGAACCATTTGTGAACATTGTCCATGACTTCAATGCCTTTTTCAACGGACCAAAGATATGGAAGTTACATGGCGATAGATCAGGGCTATACAGTGGGTGTTCCAACACTGTCCAACCAAACATCGCCAACGTGTTCTTTGTGACAGCTGACGTGTGTGGCCACTTGTTGTCATGCAGCAAAACCACTCCAAAGGACAACAGGCCAGGCTATTTGGCCTTGATTGCTGCACGCAAGTGGTGGAGATTACTGCAGTAGCAAGCAGGACCATGGTCCAGGAACTGAAGGAGAAGGGGTCCTTCATGATCGAAAAAACATGTTAGCATCACTTTGCCACTACTCTACACCATCTTTGCTGGCAAACATTCCGCCACCGCAGGTGAAGCACTCCCTGCCTGCCTGCTCACCTTCTCGGACTATACTGCTGCCTGACTGCCTACACATATCACGTGCTCACATGCGCCTATCTAAGGCGAGTCCATTATGAAGTAGGGATTTCCTTCCTTACCTCCCTCTCTACTTCTACACAGGGTTGTCTCTACACACATACGTAAATATAACCCAATACACCCACTGTTCTGTTTTCATTTGATCCACCCTCATAGTTCTTTTTTAGTCTGAAGAAATGGGGAATATAGCACATGCTTGTATATCCATAGGGTACAGTTTATTTTTATTGTTGAGGTTCCCAATCAGATGTCAGTAGGAAATAGGAAGAGTAGATAGTTATTTTAAGTCTGCTAAGAATGTTTTTAAAAATTATCATGTGAACATCTCTCTGAGATTTGTAATCTTCCACAGTCAGTAATGAACAGTACATGTCTTGGTGTTTCCGCTGGACATTGCAGGTTACATTGCATAACATGACACCCAATAGAGGACATTGACTCCCAACACAGGAGGGTAGGAAATAAGTAAGGGAAGCATGCCTGTATTAAGGCGTCCTTGTTGCCTGGGAAGATGAATCATTATTGATTTTGTTTTGAAATCCACTTTATGCGCAGAAGGGTTAATTGGGATACAACCTAATGTTTAAAGTGGGGCCTGAACTGCTCTGTGCCTCCACCAGGTATTGAACCTGAGATCCATTGATTGATTACAAGATGATTACATTACCAATATGCAATCAGGAAGGCTCGGAAGAGGAATGGAACAGCCATTATCTTAACTCATTAAGTTAAGTTTAACTCCCCCTTATCTCTTAACAACTTATAATATGTAAACCTTGATTATTCTTGAAACCAGAACATGTACTTATAGTATAAACCAAAATTTGTGTAATCATAAATACCTAATAGTATAATGTAAAATGAAATAAACAATGTAAAATGTAAAAAGGACATAAGCACATACCCCTCAATGTGTGCGGGTGGAGCCGAGCTTCTTCAGGGGGTTCCCCCTTTTTTTTTAGAAGTCCTTGTATGATCAGTTACAAGAAATAAATAATTTTACTGATAATATGATGCATTACCACTTTAAATATTGCTTGCTTTTCACAGGCTCAGAATGAAGCTCAAGTTATGAGAATAAGTGCATTGACAAATGCAATGCAACAACTACAGTTAGATGCTGAAAGAAAAATTGTTACAATACAGAAAGAAACCGAAGCAAAAGTAGCTTTATTATTGCTTCAGCTGGCTGAAGATTCAAGTGGCAGTTCTGGTACAGAAGCAACACATGCAAGGCAATTGGAACAAGCACTTCAAGAAAGTAATAAGGAAAATAGAAGCTTACGAAAAAGAATACAGCAGTTGGAAGCCCAGATTGATTCTGGGAGATCAGGTATGTATTTCTGGATTTGTTTATCTTCAGTGTATATAGCAAGTAGTTCTTTCCAGCCTTGCTTTTCTTATTTATTTCTACATATGTATGTCCAAGTCCTCCTCCGTGGCTGTGCAGTCTAAGGTGCTGTGCTTTGGACTCTGATTGTGGGATGGCATGGGTTTGAGTCCACCTGGGTTCAGTCTCTGAGTTCTCAGCCTGTGTATAGGGCCGGTAGCAACCCACCATCATGAGGAAATTGGGGAACTATGAGTGAGTAACGTAACCAAGTCTCGGAAATCTCCTATAACTGCTGGGGGTTCTACTTGCTGACACCATGTCACCCCATTACCGGCTGAAGATCTCCACACCTCTAGGTAGGATTGTGGGAAGGAAACTGGCAGTCGGGAGATTGGCCTAGGTCCTTCAAGGGCTACCTAGCCACGGGTTATTATTATTTTATTATGTATGTCCAAACATCAATTGTTTTATATATATTGTTGTATTTAATTTTGTGAATTTTATAACTTGATGTTTACATCTGAGCTTGCCACAATTTAATTGTAGATTAGAAGACGTAAGTGAGTACTAACAAGTTCTATTAATTTCGGTGGCCTTGCCACCATCTACTTGGGAAACTCGATTCTTCACTGTTGGATTGACTTCCGGTTCCTGTTGTTTCCTCAGTTACCGCTAGAGGCGCTGGTGTAACCAGTTCATCTGCTGCGTGTGATAGGTTTGAGTTGTTGCAAAAGCGGGAGCCAAACATGTCGATATTCAGCTCATGTGGAGAGTGCATGATTGTGTGTGTGTCTTTAATTTTTGTGTCAATCAATCTAATTATCAACTGCATTTTTATTCCCTCTAACATGAACATGAATTAAGTGAAAATTTTGAAACATCAATCCAATTTTGTGATAATCATTCTTTGTAATTTAGCAACTTAAAGAAACATATGTGGTTTCTAATTCATGAAAAATGCCTGTCAATTCTCATTTGAACAGTTAGAGGTAAAAATGACTTGTAGAATGTAAAGACAACAGATCATTGGTCAATGTAAGCTTAAGCAGTAATCACCAATAAGAAAAGAGTTCAAAGTAGTGATGGGAAAAGTCGTTCCTTTTGTGGATTCGATTCCTTTCGTTCCGCTCACCTAGAGGAATCGATTCCTCAAACTCGTTCCTTCGTTCCTTTCGTTCCACTGGAAGTCGTTCCGACTCCGGCCGTCTCGTTCCAGTTCCACCTTGATTTCGTTCACTCGTTCCTTTTCGGAATCATGATTCCTGGAATCATTTCCTCTCGTTCCGAGGAACGAGGCTCATGTTTCGTTCCTCCTTGCCAGGAGAGGAGGTGGGGGAAATTTAAAATAATGCAGGATGTGCTGACGAGGAACTGGTAATATGTGTGTGTGTTAATTACACGCGGCTAAAGGGTGGACCCATTCAATGTTGTTTTGCAGCGTTTTACACTTCGCGGCTGCACTGCTCAACAATGTGAAATTATACTTTACTTTGAAAGGAGAAAATTATCATCATGCATTTTATTCCCATCCTATTTATTATTGACATTACCTATAACAAATAGTAATCACACTAAAAGCGATGGAAATAAAGCTAAGAAAAATATGTGGTAAAACAAAATCTCTCAAAGATGCCGATTGCGTGTAATTGATTCGTCGACGTAAATATATTAATACAGTTTTTTTTTTAAAAAAAAAAACAGTTTCTTTTAGGTCGACAACAAGAATGGTTCATAATTCATATTTTCTTTTTACCTTGTATCTATTCTTGATAAAGGTTGTGTAATGAGAGGGAAAGGGGGGAGAATAATGAAAAATGTAACCGTCGAATATAATTAATAAATTAGAGTGTTATGTATGCCAAATTATTACTGCGCTCTTCTCTCAATGTAAATGTATTTTTATCAACTTCAAATAAATAGTTACGTCCGCTTCTTTTTAGAATTCGATGTTCTTATGATTCAGATTCAGATGTCAGCGAACATTTGATTTTACGAAGCGCAGGTGCATTTCAAACACACCCGCACCCTCACCTCTCTCCAGGCTGTTTGGTCGGAACGAAACCTCGGAACGATTCGTTCCGACTCCAAATTCTCGTTCAGATTCCAAAAACTCGTACCAAGGCTCACTGACTAGTCCTTCAAATGTACAGCTACCCTATTGGAGAGCTTGGAGCGAGTTAAAAACTGTAGTAACGCCCTCTATTATTATTGGCTTCTTGGTTGGTTCCTTCTGACCTCAATAGCGGGGAGGGGAGTTTAACCGCGGTGGCCCCAGCAGGAAACTTTCCCAGAAACGGGAAATTTTGGACCCAAGGAAGGGAAAAGGCGAAACATCTAAAATGTGCAAGAAACGGTGGAATTAGATGTCTTGCATTAAATAATACTTAACTTTTTCCTTTCGTGACGTATAAACACCTGAAATGTATTTTCTTTCAGTTCGAACTTAGTTGATCGTGATTGAGTTAAAAAGTGTAACAACATTCAAGTGAAAATATTAATTAACAATAACGACTCAAATAAAGCAGATTTTGTCCAACGTGAAGAAAATAAATTAACTAGATTCAGTGATTTATCCACCTCTAAATAACACGGCTATATTTTTTTCGCAACAGACCCACTTTAAATTTATTCACAGTCATCTAATTTGGTAGCCGACCACCGTGGCGGAGGGGTTAGAACATCGCGGTACGACACTAGGGGGTCCCGGTTTCGAATCCATGGATGTTTGTGAGTGTCCATTCATCACTCATCTCCATCTTCGCATGCCGGACCCTGTGGCCGAGTGGTTAGCATATCGCCCTGCGACGCCAAGGGCCCCGGGTTCGATTCCCACTCGGGCTTGGTTGTTTGTGAATGTTCATTCATTAATTTCATCCTTTCATCACTCATCCCCATCTTCGCATATTAGCCAAGAGGCACAAAACGCAAAGTAAAATAAACTAAATAAAAAAAAAATGATCTCCATCTTCGCAAATTAGCCAAAAGTGGCACAAAAAGCGAAGTAAATAAAACAAATCAATCAATCAGTCTGATTTTGTGCTACATTTGCCTTTACATCATTTACACCCTCTTAGATTAGAAGTTCTGGATAAATCCTGAAAGTAAGGAGAATTTATTTTCGATCTTATTGTTGTATTTCTTGGTTGTGGAAAACCAGGAATTTTCAAGTCGAAAGGGAAATTTTTTGCTACACGGGAGGGACGTTTTTCTCTGAGCCAGGACAGAATTCACATTGTCCCTGCTGTTTAGCCCAGACCACTCGGAATGTGCAAAATACAACTTTCCTCCTACTCCTCCCCCCCCCCCCCTTCCTTCTCCTCGGAGTGCCTTTTCAATGCTGAGGCAGATAACGGAAAAGTAAGGGAACAATAGGACAGGAGAAGCCGCTTGTAGAAGTTTCTCGCATGTGTTGACAACGGCGCAGGCGCAGTAGCTCAAAACAAAACCGGATTCGATTCCAGCTGACTTCCGGAATCGGAACGATTCGTTCACTTGCTGGTTTCGTTCCTTTGGAACGATTCGTTCCGGAACGACCCATCACTAGTTCAAAGGTATGCAAAGCTGTGCTTTCTTATTCCCTTGAACTGAAGAGAGAAATATTTGCTGACAGAGGTAATAATCCAACTGGCAAAAAACATAATGGTGAACAAGATATTGCATACTTTCACTTACTGTCACTTTGAGACATTGCACATTTCCAACTTTTCGACCACTCCCTACACCAGAGTTCAGATATAACAGCTTTGAAATGTGAGTGCCCCTTGCATTGCTTAATTAAATGTTCCATTGTGGTGGATGATCCAGATGTTTAAATACAACATAAATATATACAGGGTATCATTTTAATGGCGCCCACGGACCACAGATTCGTATAGAGGACATCAAAACAAACAACTTTTCCCAGTAACATTATTCTCGTTGGTGAGCCGATTCGACGCTACAGCCGTTCAAAAATTACAGTTTTGCCGCCTGGATGCTGGCAACCCAACCCAACATTTCATCGTATCTGTGACATCATATCCTGCGGCGAAACAACGCACGGCAGGGTTGCAAGGAACACACAAATTTTGTGAAAAATGACAAACTACCAACCACTTTATTAGCTGTAAAACGAAGCGAGAAACGCATCCAGTAGACCGAAAATCATAATCTACCAGCTAGAAGATCAGCAGTCATCTCAGGGGAAGGAGGAAGTGAACCAACGATATGAGAAATGGTAAAAAAACGTATTCAAAATGAAATGTCAATGTCGGATTTTGTCTCAGCCTACATGTCAAATATCAACAACAAATTTTATTGGACTTACAGCTTACACGTGGCTGTTTACACCCAACTCCATGTCAAATATTTGCAAATCTCGTTGCATGGTTTATATTTACAGGTTTGTGTCCAGATGCCTTGTGGTACTTTTGTGCTGATAACTGAAGTATCCGAGGTTCATGTTGTAACATTACGGCTAAAACAAGTACAACCACACTAACAATCTAATGATGAATCAGTAGCGAATATACGTACTTCCCTGTTCACAGTTGACAACTATTACATGTGTATCCGGTGCATAGATAAACACATGGTCGTCGGGGAGCATGTATTACTACTACTTATATCCCTGTATTTTCAACCATTTTTGCCACTTGTCTCATAATGCTCTGAATATACATTATATTATGAATTTTGAGTTCTTTCATTTCTATTTTGTCATCTGTTAAGTGTGTCACAGAAAACTAGTATCAGAAGGACGAAGTGGATAGACTAAATTGTAGATGCCAACTTGGTAACTAGATTTACAAATATTTTGCATATAAGCTGAGACAAAATTCGATATAACCACTTTAACTTGAATTCTGTTTTCTTTCTACTATTTTTCGTATCATTTTTTTTACTTCTTGTTAGGTTACAGAATGTGTTTTCTCGTTTCTGTTTTACGCTACATAATATGGCAGATTGTAGCTATGTGATTTTTCACAGAATATGTGTGTTCCTGGCAACCCTGGAACGCATCGCTTCACGACAGGATATGATGTCAGAAATACAATAAAATGTTGTGTGTGGTTGCCAGCATTCAAGTGGCAAAACGGGCTTTTTTGAACGATTGTAGTGCCAAAACGACGCACCAATGAGAAAAATGTTACTGAGAAAATTTGTTTGTTTTGATGTCCTCTATACGTTTCCGTGGTTCGTGGGCGCCATTAAAATGACACCCTGTATATATATATGTGCATTATTGAACATTTGATCTGGAAAGAAAATGTGTATTATCAGTAGACTTATGAACAAAATAGGAATTTTGAGCAAATTCCTATTTTGTTCTTTTATGAGGAAGTGAAAATACCGGGTGTCCGAATTGAAACGCCCTAATTTCAAATACTTATATTAGACATAATATACAGGCAAGAACAGTGTCATAGGGAGTATATGGTAGCTTAGCTGTGGAAATTTTAAATTAGTAATGATAAGTAAGGATCCGTTTATTTTGTATGGTTCCGGGGGGGGGGGGGGAGTGAAAATGAAACGAATGCTGAAAAAACTCAAACTGTGTGGTGGTATGCCTTTTGGGTATATTTGAGAATATATATAATATTGCTGACAGACAATATATATTGTGCAGATGATATATTGCTGATATGGTACTTTTGGAGTTGGGTACAGATTTTAAGGCCCCAAATTTTACATTCAATCTTGATGGTTCCAACATAGCAGGATGTTACAAAATTTTCCTCGATTTTGCATTTTCCTGCATTTTAAGTTTTATCAGCTTGGTCCCCTGAAAAGCGTAAAATCGAGGGTCCACTGTATTTGTTGGATAGGGTCCAAAGATAAATAACTTAATTTTTGGTGAAGTGTCAAAAGTACCCAGTCTATGAATAACTAAATGATTTGGAACCACAAAGATTCACAAGGGTATGATGTGCTTCAGACTTTTTCCCTATGGTGTAAATATAGTAATAGTCAAATTAAGCATTTCAAAAATACCTTCAATTCAGTCAATGTTTGACTCATAATATGCCAAATAGCCAAGTGGCAAGGCAATTTGGTATTGTTTTTTTTGTTTATTAAAATCTGGAATGGGTGCATCCACACTTTAGTCTATTTACACCCATCCCAAGATATGAGAAGCAATTCTCTTAGCTAAAACTGATGCCTAATGTTAAAACCAGGGTTGGAAATAGTCCTGAGAGATAAAAGTACAAAATGTATGGGGTCTGCGTGAAATGAACACAAACACATTAAAAGGGCATTTCAGAACAAAATATATTAAAATGTGTCGTCAGACTCCTGTCAGACATAGAAATTCAAGGCATTTAGTAAATCTCAATATTGATCAAATCTATTGCTTTGTCAAAAATGTACTATTAGCAACTTCCAGTAAATACCAAATCTGATCACCTACCCAATCTACATCTAACATGCAACTAATACTACACTACATGAGTTTATGGTATCATAAAAATGCATGATTCAAAAAGGTTACAATTTTTGTCAAATTTTATTAGTTTGCAAAATGCTCAAAAATTAACAAGTGATAATGATAAATATAGGTTTACTTACACACACAAACTTGAGAACAATGCACCTGTGTGAAATCACTTTAAATTGTAACAAAGATTAACAATTTTTATTAAACAGTAGCATAATGATATGCAGTTGTACCTGGTATTATCATAGTTAAGCTTGAACCTAACAGTACGATTATAGCCATAAACAAACTGTATGAAATGTACTTCAAACAAATTCATTAAATGTTCTACTGTAACAGCATTTTATAGCATTTAAAAATTGGATTGTCTTAAATAATGAGCCACATACAAGATTAAACAGCTTATTAATGAGCAAGAAATGCCAACTGAGCTATCGAGCCAGCCAGACTTTGCCTAATTTTTTGCTGCCGTTGTTTTACCTATGTGTAATCATTTGTGTCAGTGCTACCACAATGGGATCTGTTGCCTCTGAAATAACGTTGCCTGGTTCCTCCCAGCATAATTTACATCTCTTCTATGCTGTCAGGTAGCAGTGACAGAGACGATTTCACACAGGTAAAATGTTATTTTCACCTCTCCACTGGGAGGTACCAGGCAATGTTGATGTCTACAATGCTTCAAAGGCAACAGATCCTGTTGTTGTAGCACTGACAGATGATTTCACACAGGTATAAGAGTGACATTGAAAAATAAGGTGAAGCCAGGCTGGCTCAGTAGCTCAGTTGGTAGAACAATGGCACGGTATGTCAGAGATCTGTGTTCAAGTCCTGGTCAAGCATGCATTTTTTGCTTAAATTTGTACATAGTACCTACAGCGCCAGCGAAAAATCAGGCGAAACCAGGCCAGCTCAGTAGCTCAGTGGTAGAGCAGTGGCACGGTATGCCAGAGACTCTGGTTCGAGTCCTGATCGAGCCTGCATTTTTTGCTGAAAATCTACGTAGTACATCTCCTGTGTGTGCCTATTTTAATGTACACTTCGCAACATCTTATTTGACCGCCCCGAAAGAATTCTAAGTCCCAAAATCGTAAACTTAGCAACATTGCACTTCAGCTCCAGGTGAGAGTAGCCAACTTTGGGTAAGTCCTTCCACTAGACGAGAAACGCTGCAGTGATAGGTTTTCAATTTAACACTTTCCATGAACTTAGAAACTATAAACCGCTATTATAATACGCAATCAAACAGAAATAATAAATTGGAAAAAGAACCTTGAAGGATATTTATGATTCTGCTTGCTTGACTTGAAATTTGGGGGGGTTGAAACACTGAATAGAGTTTTTCTCCACCTGGAGGAAATTGCCATCACGTTTGTGCAGAAAGAAGCAAATTTGTGAGGACTTTATGCAACATTTTATTTACAATACCTTGCATAATATCGAACAGTTCTCAAAAACATATATTTTGCATGACTTGTCGAGAACATGAGCTTAAAACACAGGAAGGTGGGAGTCTTCATAAACGTCAACATGTTTTGAAGAGTATAACATCATTAAGTTAATGTAGAGCAGTTGGTTAGGTGCTACAAACCTTATTTTTCATCAAGCGTGAAAGGTAGCGGGTTCAAATCCCACCCTCTCCTCTTTCTTTTTTTTTCTTTTTTGGTTTGCTGAACAGATACCGTTGATATTAGAATATTTAAAAAATGAATCCGATGCACACTTGAGGGACATCCCTTCTGCGTATATTTCCCCTTAGAAGTTTGAGATTTCCAGGATTTAAAGTTAAAACTTTTCTTTTTTAGTTATCGTTCATATGTTGTGTTAACACACACATCATGATTAATTCACAAATCACATATATGTATTCAGGATGCAAAATGTAATGTTATTTAAGTTATGTATTGTTTGTTCTTCACTGACACCTAAAATATTGTTTATTTGATTTCGATATACTAAAAAAAGATAGACAGTTATGTTAAGTAGTGATGTAGTGCAGTACTGTAACGAAGGAGAGCGTTTAGTGAGTTCAAATTGCTAAGATTTGTAATTTTATGTCCGTTTCTTCTTAATGACAGTTGTCAATCCCCTGACCACCATCTTACCATGCGTTTAAAAATAATAGTAAATCGCCAATTAACATAAGTAAATGGTTATTGCGACGGAGGCCGATTCGATAAGAAACTACTAATAAGTATTTATATAGTGAGTGACAAACAAAAAATTCAAAACCTCATAATGATCATTAATTCCTCACTGCTTTGTATCTAAGATGTTTGTCTTCTTTGAACAGAAAGTACGAGTATCAGATATAACAAACTTTCCGCACTAACTTTACAATATTCGAAAGCACCATTACAGACTTAGCTCTATGTAACTTGATTCTGCGCATTCCACGTGGCATGTGACTTCCTCCTATCATCGAAATGACTTTCTCTTACTATTTCTTTTCCTCTCGTGAAATACAGAGACCAATGTTAACTTCTTAGCACGGTGGATAAACTTTACACCCAACGATGTACTCCTGAAAAAAATCCTGCCTAGGTGGAGAATCGAACCTACGACCTCCCTCGTAAGAATCAAGCATGTTACCTCTTAACCAGGTAGCTCATTTTAAAATTTGCTACCCGTTTGAAGAAACCAATTCACACATAATGTCATATCTATAATTTCCTCATGGCAATTTTCATGAGGAAACAAATTCAGATAAAATCGAGGAACGCTGAAAGGAAAAATGATGAACATATCTATTGTTGTTTTGTCAAATTTTGTAAATTGTGTAAAAATTCCGTGTTTTGAACAAGCAATCGTTTAGTTACGAATTATTTTGTTGTTTGTTTAAAGTAGGAACAGGAGAGCGAAATGGAGTCATTTGAACCAGACCCTGTGTGACAAGAGACTTCAGCTTTTTTCCAAAGACTGTATGAAAAGAGAGAGGAACGTATGAAATATAAAATATGTGTGAAATTAAAACAATGGAAACCTTGAAAGATAATACTAACGAACTTCAAACTATGAAAAACATATTTTCGTGGTGGAAAACTCAGTCATTTTCGAAATATGAACTTGATGTTTTTCTATATTATGAAGTGGAGATATGGGACGATACGATCCCTCAGCAAGAAAATTTTAAGTAAGCTACCTCCAACATTTTCAATGGTCATAATTACTAATTAGGGTCCGGAAGTTGATGAAAAATCAACTTTTTTCTGACCCTTAAAAACAATGCTAAACCTGATATCATGTCCATTTCCCTTCAGTTAGAGAAGGAAAACACTTTCTATTTTACATTTTTTTTTTTTTGCATTTTTCGGCCTTTTTTTGCTTTTAGTTTATTTGTCAGTATTTTTGACAGTTTTTGTTGCATTTTTACTTATTTTTTGAGGTTTATTTTTCTCCTCCCCTGTTGTTTCGTGCATTTTAAATGGATTTACTAGTAAAACTTGCATATTTAGATTTCTTGTCATGGTCCATTTAGCAAATTCACCATGAATCGAAAATACGGTCAATGGAAAATCATAATATTATTCTTAACTGAAATGTTGGGCAATGGATTAAAATACTTTGTGTGAAGATCTACTTTGACGTTCTTTTCTGGACACTATTATCGCTTTAAGCTGTAGTTTTAAAGTAAAATTAGTCACAATATTAAATGCAATTACACTCTGGTATACGCGAAAGGTAAAGGTAAAGTGTTCCCCTGTGCTTAGCACCACGCCATGAAGGCGTATAGGGGGTGTGGGGGTAACGCCCCACACTTTCTTGATCCGGTCGTGAATGTGGGTGATGTGATCAGCATCATGCCCCTGACCGCCTTTACCCCCCAGGGTTTCCCCCAGGTACCCATGTTATTCGACACTGGGTGGGCGCCGGGGCCGCTTCCAACGTTAGAAAAGTTCCTGGATTTGAACCGTCCGGGGATCGAACCTGGGACCTTTAGCATGGTAGTCAGACGCGTTACCGACTGAGCCACCGCGGCCACTACGCGAAGCAGAACTGTATTTTCGGATGCTGGCCGACTACAGTATCATAGAAGGAGATGATGTTTTAAGTTAACTTCATGCATAGTAAGGCTAATCGGGACTGGACCTACAGTTTAAAGTGGGATCCGAACCGAGTGCATAAAATAACGTGAACCGTGTGGTGTTGGGGGATCGTTAGTTTGTAATGATGCGATCATTACTGGATCCTTTTTATGTTATAAATTGTGTATGTCTATGTATTCCTGTACGTTTGGGTTCTTGGCCGTTGGGGGAGCGGTAAGTTTCCAGTAACGGTTTAGGTCATTAGCGGGGCCTATAAATAGGAAGGGCAGGGGAGCAGTCGGCCTCAGATGTTTGGCGGAGTACAGCAATGTAAGAGGTATCTTTTTCTCTGAGGGGAGCGGCTGGGCGAGCTTTCTTTCCTTATTATGTGAACCGACGGCGGGGATGTTAACTTTCTTTCTTTTAATACACACACTTGCTCTTTTCACATTATTCCAATAGTTTATTTCATGTGGGAAACCGGGTACACAACACACATACCTTCAGCCACCTTTTTTGGTACTGAGGGTTATATTTTTTTTTTACTCGTGGAGCCAGTGGCTACACGAGTCTACACACTCTCTTCGGGAAGGGGGGACAGGGTACACCGAAATGTAATTTTGTGAATAACGGCCAAGAATTAATTTCTGTAAATATATTATGAATAAACCTATATATATCTAAAAGGAAATGGGCGTTAAGTTGTAATTTGAAGAGGTACGTGTCTATTGCCTAAACTAGCATCCACAGAATTTCAGGTACTGCAAGTTTTGAACCTCGGGACAAGGATTCAAAAATGTATGGTTGTGTATATTGTGTATGTTGCTGAGAATCAGCTTAAAAGCACAAAATATACCGTCACATACTGGGGGCTCAGAGTCAGGGATATCTTTTTGTGAAAAGTACTGAAGGCGTATGTTATTGCGAAGTGGAAAGAAAGTAACAGAAGACAAAATGGCAATTCAAATAGACAGGGAGCTCATTGGCAAGTTGCTAGGCAATGCGAACTTGGAGGGAATGCCTGAGGAAGATATTGTTGGGGAACTTGAGAGACTTTCTCTAAACCTTACGCAAGGAACTTCGGCAAGGACGGGCGAGGAGAAAATGAACAAAATCTTGGAAAAAAGCAACATTAACATTCCGATCTTTAAGGGAAATGTCGGCGATGTAAGTCCACACGATTATTTGTATGAATTACGCAATTATCAGGAAATCATGGAAATTGGGGATACTTTTCTCTTAGATAGAATTATTATAGAATATTGCCGGTTTCGTTGAAGGAAATCGCTGCAGATTGGTTCAGATTTTCGAGACCTTTCGGCACTTTTAGGGAATTCGAAAAGGCTTTTCTTGAGGAATTCTTTAGTGTCGATTATGATTCGGAAAGCAAGGATCATTCAGAACAATTACCAGTCACCAGACCAGTCTCTTCTTGCATTTATTCGACACACCAGGAAGCTTTTTGCAATGAGGGAGAAACGGGGGACAGAAGAGGAGGTCATCCAGCATGTTTTGAAATTTTCCCATCCTAAATTCAGAACACACTTGTACAACAGAACGTTCGCAACAATCAAAGATTTGGAAACCCATTCTATGGACATTCAAAAGAGATTGTATTCAGAAGCTCTGTACTATTGTCCTGAACTAAGAGATAGCAGTTTACCACTAGCGTCAACTTCAGGGAGTGTCGCAAGGCAATTAGGAGCCTCGGGGACAATGAACCTTTTCGGCCGCGTGGGAACAGAAGTATCAATGAGTGCCATAAATCCGGGTCTTTTCAACCGCTTGAGCCTTTCCGGGAATATTGGAACCCCGTCGAGAGCAGAAGAACCAACGAGGAGAAGGGGGTATGATGGTTCGCAGAAAGGCGCCACCTGTGCTGTCTCTGAAGATACCGTTAGACCAGAACAGATAACTCCGGTTCTTGCACACGTAGAAGGAAAGCAAAACAGGGGGAGGAATAGGGAAATACGCAACTGCAGAAATTTCACTTCTGGCGACAAAAAACCGTTAGTCACCTGTAAGGTTCAGGGAAAGGACTTCTCGCTATATTTGGATTCTGGTGCGTCTGTGAGCACCGTGTCTGTTGAGATCGCAAGAGAACTGGAAAAACAAGGAAATAAGATTAACAATAAACATATTAATATTTCTTTGGCAGTAGGCTCTGTACAATCATGTGGGGAAATGTATCTTACTGTACATTTGAATGGGATGAAATTTAAGCATAAATTCGTCGTTCTGCGCAATTGTTTCACGGGATTTATCGCAGGTCGTGGGTTCATAAGGAAGGCCGGCATATCGCTACATTTGAAGCAGGGAGGCTACAGTTTTGAGAACAGTAACGTCATTCATTTATTTTCTGCGGAGAAGAGGGAAGTGGGAAAGAGGCTTCCATTCTCGCAGCAGGGGAGTACGTCGACTGTGGAAGCTGGAGCTGGGCTAACCGCGACGATGACTGCGACGATGGAAAGAAATGAAACTGTTGCTGAAGCAACCGCGACGATGGGAAATTGCAAACCACACCCCGAAACTGAGGACATGATTGACCGTGTTGAATGTTCGACTGACACTGTGCAGAATTCAGTTGCAGATTTCAGCGCTTTGTGTACTGCAGAAAGTGCGAAGCAAATGAGGATGAAACAGAGGGAAAATTTGCTTCGGAGCACAAAACTGCCCATGGTTCGTCTCTCTGAAAGTAAAGATATGGAAGATTCTTCATTGTTGCCATTCTCTGCCACTGAGGGAAATGAAGAATATAATTCTGAGGAGCCACGTAGGCTTCTGGACATAGCCTCCCTCATTTCCGAGCAAATGAAAGACAAGTTTCTTGCTGACGTAGCGAGGGTTACAAGGAATGAGGAGGTGGAAGGAACGAAGAAGTACAAGGAAAAGGTGAAGACCCAGGCCAAATCTTTGTATTTCGACAACGAGGGAATTCTTAGGAGAAATTTGCCTACGGAGAAGTACAAAGAGAAGGGAAAAGGGAAAATATGGGCACCTACTTCTCTACGTTCGCAAATTCTCGTGTCGTTGCATGGTAATGCATTCGCTTGTCATCCTGGGAGATTGAAAACGTTAGCGAAGGTTAGGGAACAATACACTTGGATAGGCCTAACTAAAGACGTTATCCAGTATTGTAAGTCGTGCCAGTCATGCTGCGTATTAAAATATGACAGGAATAAGCAAGATTTCATGTCAAGTAAGGAGGAAACGAAATTCAGGATGGAAGATGCCAAGAAGGAAGCTTGTGATAGGAAACGCCGCAAATGCACGTTTCAGGTGGGGGATAAAGCTTGGCTTAAGGAACATCCTATCTCTGGTAAGGCCCGCAGAGAAACCAGTGAATCCTCGGGGAAATCCTCTGGATTACACGCAATTGTGGAGCAAACTTCGGCAAATACTTTCAAAATGAAACACAGCGGGGACGGAAGAATATTGAGAGCCAACAGTGACCAGTTAAAGCCTTATTCTTCGCCACCTGACTTTGCAAGGAAAGTAGCCGAACCCAATTCTGCAAAGAGAGCGCACGTAACTTCGCCTGGAGAAGCAAGACGAAGATATATCCCAGATGCGTTACAAGCTGAGAAACAGATTCTAGTCTAATTTCAAAGGGAGATTTTTTGTAAATATTGTACATAGGGACTTATCTATCTTTTCCTTATTCTATCTTTCACTTATTTTCTCTACCTCATACCTCATACAGTACTCGTGCAAACGTTTCGTTCCGCAGTCAACAAAAGTAATGCAAAGTTAGTGCGTATTTTTTACCGCGTAATTTCGTCGAGAAGTCGAAGTTCGGTGGCGAGTGAATGCAGTTCTAGCGTCGGGCATAGCAGTGACATCTTCGGATGTAGAGCCAGTTCGATCCATTCATGTGGAAACCGGTCGAAGCGGTGACTTCCGATCTCGGCAGGAGCGCAGAGCAGTGGCGTTGCCGGGAATCGAACCAGCAGCCTTGGTGACTTGGATGGATTTCCAGGAGACTGTCTCTCATTGGTCCAGGAGGAAGGATGGAAGAGATGCTGAGCGGGTAAGAATCGACGTGGGTTAACCAGCTCCAGTGCTGAGGGAAGATCGCGGATCTCGAAGTACACTTGTGGACAAAATTAGAGTGAACATTGACTGTCAGTGTCGTGTGTTCTAATGAAAGTGTGTTTGTAGTGAACAGAAACTGCGAACAAGTGTTTTGTGTATATTATTATTATTTTTCTAGGTTACAGAACTTTGATATCTCTCTCTTCAGGAAGGGGGGACTATGTAATGATGCGATCATTACTGGATCCTTTTTATGTTATAAATTGTGTATGTCTATGTATTCCTGTACGTTTGGGTTCTTGGCCGTTGGGGGAGCGGTAAGTTTCCAGTAACGGTTTAGGTCATTAGCGGGGCCTATAAATAGGAAGGGCAGGGGAGCAGTCGGCCTCAGATGTTTGGCGGAGTACAGCAATGTAAGAGGTATCTTTTTCTCTGAGGGGAGCGGCTGGGCGAGCTTTCTTTCCTTATTATGTGAACCGACGGCGTGGATGTTAACTTTCTTTCTTTTAATACACACACTTGCTCTTTTCACATTATTCCAATAGTTTATTTCATGTGGGAAACCGGGTACACAACACACATACCTTCAGCCACCTTTTTTGGTACTGAGGGTTATATTTTTTTTTTACTCGTGGAGCCAGTGGTTACATGAGTCTACACACTCTCTTCGGGAAGGGGGGACAGGGTACACCGAAATGTAATTCTGTGAATAACGGCCAAGAATTAATTTCTGTAAATATATTATGAATAAACCTATATATATCTAAAAGGAAATGGGCATTAAGTTGTAATTTGAAGAGGTACGTGTCTATTGCCTAAACTAGCATCCACAGAATTTCAGGTACTGCAAGTTTTGAACCTCGGGACAAGGATTCAAAAATGTATGGTTGTGTATATTGTGTATGTTGCTGAGAATCAGCTTAAAAGCACAAAATATACCGTTACAAGTTTATGGAATGGAAGGTCATGGGTTCAAATCTACTTCTTTGCAAAATCTTTTTCGGGAAGTAAACGGCTTTGGACGAGAATGCTTATCTACGTTTCTTGGATATTTCCGTTGATGTTTATGCGATTTATGTCCAGCATTTCCGGATGGAGAAAGTTGACATGTAAGTTCTTAATATGTGTTAACTTATAACAGCTGAATGAAAGGAAAAGTATTTCCTAAAATCCTGCCAATCACTGAAAGATTAAAAGCATTAGTAGTAGCATTACTTGAGGCATGCACAGTGGCGACGATTATGGAGTGTGGAGGGGCAGATGACCCCGCACTATGCTTAACATTATCTACCAAGGGAAAGGAACTGTCCTTGCCCCCCCCCTCCCCCACCTTACCCCATCAGTTTTGAAACCCAATCGCCGCCACTGAGCATGCATCGCATAAATATTTACAGTAATATCATATAATCTTATATTACGTTATTAGAACACTTCGTACTCGGTAAATAAAAAGGAAAAAATAATAAGGAAAGGGTGGGATTTGAACCTACGATGTTTCGATCTTGACGAAAACAGTAAAGAAATGAAAGTGCTGTCATCTAACCAACTACTCCAGGAGATTGCTAACAGAAAACTCACTAAAACACATTAATCTCAGATGAAGCAACATTGTGCCGGAGCTTCGAACCATTTTTCGCCAAGAACCAAGGAAAAGACACACTTTGCAGAATCGTTTGGTGTTGTGCAAGGTATCTTTACTATACATTTTGCATAAAATCATCATAAATTTGCCTTCTTGCATATAAATGTGACCGCAATTCTTTCCAGGTGGATGAGAACCTGTTCAGTGTTTCACAATGTGCATACATTTTTCTATTTTCAAATTCAGAACGAAGAATCTTGAAATATTTTCAACATTCGTATTTCTACTTAACATTTTTTTGTCTACTCATATATTTTATTACTGCTTTAGGGTATTTACTTTATGGATGTGAAAGAATGAAAAAAAAAATCACGAGCGTTTTCATTCAGGAAGAAGAAATGTTGCAAAGTTGGCTACTCTTAGTTGGCTCTGAAGCACTATGCTGCCAAATTTACGAATTCCGGACTTTGAAATTTTTCAGGGCGGTCAAATAAGATGTTGGGAAGTGAACCTACAGTGTGTGTAAATAAAAGAATTATTGCTTAGAAACACATTCTTTTCAGTATGGGCTCAAACATGGATATTTTTTAAAAAATTGGCACAAAGAAGCCTAATTCACAAGCAAAAAATATGATCTACCTTTTAGATTCAACTGGTGTGATCAGTATGAGGTATTGCATGCAGCTTTAAAAATAGCTATTTTTTTTTCAGTTGCAAAGATGGTAGAATATCTCATTTTATATTGCTTTTAGAGCTGTTTTGTTTTTTAATGCCTATTTCATTGCTTATTTACGTAAATGATTTATTTTTATTTATTATGAATGTTAACACACTTAAATCTCACTTCAGTGTGAAAGTGCCCATTTTCTCATTTGTATCTTACCTTTTATAAATGCTTTTGAAGATGATTAGCATTAAGAGAATTGATATGTATACTGTTGGACAACAACTTTGCACAGATCAGGTACATATAACAGTATTTAATAATATTGTAGTTTTCAGAATATTTTATTTACAATATTTTTTTGTCACTTTTCAGCTAGAAGCAGCAGTGTAGCAAGTCCTGTCACAATCCCACAACATAATCTTGAGAAGTTTAAAAATGCTCCTCCGGCACCAAAAACTAAAGTTACTAGGGAGAAGAACAAGTTGATCATACAACAACAAAAGCCAAAAAATCGTCAATAGCAAAGTGGAGGAATGTATAGATATAAAGAATCTAGTCATTTTTACCTAATGTATTTTAAGTACCAATCTCATTTCAAATTTCTGTTAAATTTTGTATGTATGTGCTGTATATATCCTGTGAGCAGATTTTTTCATTGTGCTAAGGAGAGAAATGCCATATGGCTACTCTGTCTGTTGCTTGATTTAATATAGTGAATAATACCAAAAAAAGGAAAGTAGTTATTCTGTTGATCATGTTTTCAAAATAGTATTTTCATGTCCTGAAATTATAGGTAAATAACTTTTATGACAAAAGGATTTTTATTTTCTGGAAGAAGTAAAGTCTGCAGTGGTAGAAACACTAGCAGGGTAGCTACAAAGTGGAAAACTGAGGAAAATCAGGAAAATTGAGTGGCTTATAAAATGTCAGAGAATTTTACATTGGATCAGAGAATTCTCTCTTTTTCCCTGTAGTATTCATCAATTCATGTAGATTATAACTAGGGGCAGATTCATAGGCACAAAAAACCTGTAAAATAGGCAGGCAACTAGGCACCAAAAATTATTTAAATAGGCATTATAAAATTAAAAAGGCATCAAAATTAGCAATAAACATGAACTTGTAATTTCAAATTTTCTTTCGACACTTTCACAGTTACTCAATTTTCACTTTTTTCTATTTAAAACATTGAAACACACAGAAACAAATGTATAGTATGTTTAAAAAATGAATATCTGTGAAGGAAAGAAACATGAATTAATGTGAAAAAAATAATTAGTTACCAACTTTTTAACTTTAAAATCTTTCTTCATAATGCACAAATGCATTGAATGTCAGTGCAATGCAATCATGTGGACAGGAAAGAAATAGTAATGATCAGTGGCACAGAAATGGGGAGAGGGTATTTTTTTGTCTACATTAGCTCTCTCATATGAAAGTAAAAACTGTTTAAGTAAGTGCAAAACAAACATGGAGTTTAGATCTTATCTGCTCCTGAATTGTATATATTCTAAAAATCTGTTAAAACTAGTGAAAATAACCATAAAATTTGTAAAAAATGTTTTTTTTTCTTGAATATTATTTTTTACATTGATAGTACAGAGTTATGTATTATGTTATTGTAAAAATTTAATGCTGCACATCCTGCTCTAAAATAGTGTGCCCCATATTCAAACATTTGGGGGGGGGGGGTTTGCAGAAACCTCACCTCCTGTGCCACTGCTAATATCACTGTCAAAATAATAGCCCCCGAAAAAATCATAAATGTGGCACTGAGGACACTGTCCCACATAGCATAGCTTAGAGAATGTTCTGTTTCTCCAGTGCTCTGATATTAACAAACTGTGTGTCATTCTCTTCAAACTCATGTGCCAACCTCCATGGTGAAGTGGTTAGCACAGACAGCTGTCTCCTTTAATTTACATTTGCAATCTGATGGTAAGAGACCTGTAAAAAGGCCAAGATGAAGATGGAGGATAGCGTTGAGATGGACCTAAAGGAAATTGGTATGGATGGAAAAGATTGGATTGATCTTACCCAGGATAAAGACAGACGGAAGGCTTGTATTGCTGAAGCCATAAACCTTCGGGTTTAAGAAGGCTAGAGAGTTAGTTAGTTACTAACAAAATATGGACATGCATAAGTGCATGAGTATGCTGTTACTCAGTTGATGAAGTCAGATATGAATGTTGTAGTATGTTCTTGTTGTCTGTCCCATGTGTCACTGAATTTATTATCCTTAGGTGTTACAGCTTATCTGCAGCTTGATCATTTCTAATGCTTGCCTTCTATGTTCTAATATTTTAAAGAAATCTGAAAGTAGAAAATATTCTCTTTGGTAGGACTTCATTCCCACTCCTGTCTCATGTCCATGTCTAATTGAGAGAGGATATAAAGGTAAAAGTTACCCTGTGCTCATTGCTCTGTCCCAGGAAGGCACGTAGGGGAGATGTGGAGGGAGGGACCATAACTGTATGCTCCAATTGTCTTTATCCCCCAGAGTTGCTCCCAGGCACCCCATTTATTGGAGGTGGGTAAACTCCAGCCTGCCCTGTGCAAGGACAATGTCAGAAATGTTCCACTTGAGATCACCCACCCTGTGAATCAAACCTGGGCCACCTGCATGGCAGTCTGATGCTTTACCAACACCCAAGACAGGAAATACTGTAATAATATTACAGCCTTCAAAGGTCTGCAACAGGAATTCCATCCTGTCTGATTTGCAAAAAGGTTTCAGACCATTTGAAGGATGCATAGAGCACAATTACACCATCCAAGCTGTAATTAACAATGCCCAATGGAATGGCAAGGAGGTGATTGCCACTTGGCTTGTTTTAGCCAATGCCTTCAATTCTGTACCCCACGATTTATTATCGGCCAGCCTGAAGAAATTTGGTTTTCCAGCTAGAATGCAGGAAATAGTTAGGGACTTATAGTTGGAATCCTTCACCAGGATATGGTGTTTCTTGAAAGCCCTAAATAAATTCTAACACACATGTTAATTGCTCCTTAACAATTCCATGCTGTCATATTAATTTCTTAATTCATGGTGAAAGGAGAGAAGGGGAGGGAGAAAAGAGAAGGTGTGAGTGATGTGTTGTGAATATTGGCAGAAAATACTGAACTTGCTCTGGAAAAATGCTGGTAGATTATAGTTCTTGTAACATCGTTCCTTGGTCATGGAAGGTGTAAATGCTGGAAACCTGGAAATGAACCCATAGGATAAGAATGCAACTGCAACCAAGAAAAAACATATACAAATTGTTCTTGTAACGGAATTATTGCTAATTAATCCAATGTAAGCTACCACATTAACAACTAGAGAAGTTATTTTCCTCAATCATGCCCTTAAGTACTATGTAATAGTCAAAAATTCTGATTGAAAGAGACGTGTTGATTTAATAGTTATATTTTCTCCTTTCTTGGCAGATCAAGATGATTCATATTATTATACACTACAATAAAATCTTAGTTTATATTACTTGTTCAAATGCATCAAATAATTTTGATGTTAAAATACATGAATTTAAAAGAAATGGATGTCTACTATTTTGCATCAATTGATTACGAGTTAAAAGAATCTTGCAAAAAAAGTTAGAATATAAAATCCACAACTCAACACATTAAAATATACATGACTTAATCTCTGCCAATTACATACGATTCTTTAGATGCTCGTTTGTGTAGGTACTCAAACTTATCATAGCAAACATCACGGTAATTTGGGACAAGAGGTACGTATCGTTAATTGTCATTGCATATACTGATAAAGTTCATTTTTAATTTCTCTCGTAATTCTCAGTTGGCGGAAAGACTTGTGCAAGTCAAGTTTATGACTTTGATCACTTGATAACAAAGCAACACACTCGCGTAACAAACTTGTTTTTTTTCAACGAAGGTTCATGATCAATGCATTTTACATATTGTTCATTTTACATCCATGTAAGAATCAGATCGGAAGGTACTTGGTAGTTGGGACTTGCTTGTAAGTTATTGCTTGTTTTCGACGCATTCGTAATTTCAAAATAATAGTTTCACAACCCTTGTTTTATTATTGGTGCACTTATAGAATTCCACAATGTACATACCTTTCAAGAACAGTTCCTTCCTTTCAAAACTTGTAGCGTAAACATCGACAACTTTGAGTTGAATTGGAACAGTCAAAAACATCGGCTAGCAGCATCTCGTTGTTCTGCATACTTCCGCTCGCTCTTCGTTCTTAGCACATACTAGCCATCCTTGACTCAACTGCATGCAGGGAAATTGCAGCCGAACATCATCCTAAAAAGGCTGGTTGAAACTTAAGTGTACATTGCTGGTTGTAAGTGTCGTTCAGGATTCACACTGTCGATTCTACAGAGTATGCACCAACACGTCATTCTGTCAAAAGTCCGCGGCAAGTGTTACAAAACTTAAAAAAGAACATTTTTTGATGTACACGACTAGATCTCGCATGCCAGGAGAGAGAAGCATGTCCTTCCTGTAATGAAATTGCATGATAAAGGCTGAGTGTAGACTGCTCATTCCGAATGAGAAGGAGGAGGTTTACAAGCCAATTACAGTGACCTCCATCAGTACTTTTGCGAAATAGCAAAATAACATCAAGGGATTATTCGGCGAGAGGGAAATTTTCAGAGGTAAATTTTTACGTAGTGTAAAGGTGATGACAGGAATAGAATTTTACGGGGAAAAGTTCATAATTTAGTCATCACCGTTACACTCTGGAACTCAAGACATAAAAATCCATATTGCCCTTGCTGCTCTGATTGGTGTTGACACGTGAACAACAAGAGACCATGAGGAGGGAACTTCCCTGGGAGTGAAGCAAAATGTTCTCAATTCCATATTGAGAAATAATGAAATGTTTAGTTTGTGGAACACGCATGGGTTTATTACCAAATGACTTGTCACTTTGGTATGAAGGCTTCCTTAGTCTGCCCACAATGTTTCACACTTTATTTGGTATTTTGAACATGAGACTTTTTCCTTTTACACAAAATATTTTTGATCAGAAGTATAGATCTAAACTGTCAACTGGCCTTCATAGGGAATGGAGGAACAGGCAGCTACTGGTAACAGTCAAGTGTTCAGAAATAGCACACGACTTGTAGATGTACTACTGGGTCAATCCATACCACATGATGATATTAAAAAATAATAATAATAATAAATGATTGCTTGACCATTTTTAAAATATCCATATTTTTGTTGTAACACTAAGCAAGGGTAGTTCAAAACAGGCATTACTTATCTAAAACTTAACTTGGTTTTGGCCCTAAATTTAAGCCATTTGCATTAGATATAGTATCAAAAGGTACAGAACATAAAATATAACTTGAAATATACTGAAAACAATGTTTTCTACCCCAGCTTTCTATCATTTTTCTTAGCTGAGTTATCATAATTATCACAACTGTCTCCAAAGGCTAAAAATACCACAAGTCATGAAACAAAAATTGCCACCATTTCTAAATGAAGTCAAGTTTTAGAAGAACAATGCCTGTTTTGAACTACTCTTACATAGGAGTTACAACAACAAAAATATGAAAATTTTAAAAAATGTTCAAGTAACCAGCATTTGACCATTCAGTATATATTGACCTTACTGTAACTGCAGCAGTAGCTTGTAGCAAAAATTCTGCTACTGCTACATTTCTTCTGTCATTGTTCAAAGACAATATTGCACATGGTTAGCCAAAGTTTCTTTTTCATCATTAGAAAAGAAAAAGAGAAAAAATTGTCACCATATTACTGTGTACCAATGTATTTACTTAGTTCCTTGTGATGAAGTTCTCATTCTCATTTGGTTGTCAGCCATTGTTTATACACATTGAATTTACAGCAGTTCTAAAGCATCTAGAATTGTGTTATGTGATGAGCAAGATGGAAGAAAGTGAAGATAATCCAGATAAATCATGAGAGAGACTACTGTGGAATGAGTGTAATAAGCACCCCACTTTGAAAAGAACTGGGAAAAAATGGCAATTTTATTGTTGGTTGCAGTCTTAGTCTCATAGGAAATACACCAGTATAGGGCACCTAGGCATGAAGATTCACTTTACAGGTAAGTGTAAGATGTAAATACAAAGGATGTCACAGAGAAGGTGAGACTAATTCCTGTATAGAAAAACAGCGACCTCCATTGGCTAGCAAATGTACTAGGGTGAAAATTTGGTTCAGTAGCTGCCGATTGAGACCAAAATGAGCGCAATAGGTCAAAAAGTCGTGACTGCGTAGCAGTTAAAAGACAAGCATGTACATGGACCCCTATAAAAATCGTTAAAATGAAACAAAAAATTACAAACCACAAAATTTTTATTCAGAATCAACATCTTTTAATAGGCACCATTGACAGCTAAGCAAAGTCCATACGCTCCTGCCACTTTGTGAATGTCTTTGAAAATTCGTCGTTAACAAACCGAAGAAAACTTGCGCAGCAGTGATCACTCTTTGTTCGTCATGAAATGACGACCACGTAAAGTGGCCTTTAAAAGTGGAAATAGCCAAAAGTCGCAGGGTGCAAGGTCCGGGCTGTATGCTGGATGTGGGAAATTTTCTATTTTTCTCTTCGTCGCGTAATCCTGAAAAGCCTGCGCAGTATGAGAGCGTGAGTTATTGTGGTGCAATATGAAGGAGTTCTTCAAATGCGGCCTCTTTTTGGCTACGTGCTGGCGCAGAATCTCAATGACTCCTTGGTAATACTCTGGCTCTACTCAGTCTGTCTTGATTGGCATATGCCTGTTGAAACATTGCATATGTTTCACAACACTTTTCCCTAAACGCCAACAAAATTTTATTTCATGTCACTGTTCATCTTGAATACGCATCGCGAAAAGCAATGTTACACACAAAAACCTGGAGGAGTAAATGAAACACGTTCCACGTAAATCAACACAGCTGCTCATTAATGTGGTTTCGCAACATGTGACAACGTGCTACTGAAACAGAATGAGTCATCCTACACGATGGGACAAGTGCCAAAACCATAGGCAGTGTTGCCAAGCCAGGAAAAAAATCTGTCTCACCTTCTCTGTGACAGCCTTTGTATGTTGGTCATAATGAGCAAACAAAATTTTACAACAAAGCAGGTTTTCAAAGTATATGTTTTTGTGCACAAACCTTCACAATATTCATATTCAAATAAAAATCTGCAAGTATATGCTATTTATATTGACTGGTTAAGAGTTGCTGACCAGTAGGAGTTGTCATATAACTATGTGTAGAGTAGGGATGGCCAAACGGATCCGGATCCGAAAATTGCAGATCTGGATCCTGATCCGAAAATTCCAGGTCCGAAATACCAGATCCGATAGTTTTGTATCTCAATCCCATTATAATATTACCACACCTTAAAAGGTATTACAATCTTTGATTGCAAAGAAATTTTTCATTAGTTAGTCCTACAAGATTTTTTTTTCAAGTGTTATTCCTGAAATAATTTGCTACTCATCGGCTAACACACTCATGCACAAAAATAATCTTACTTGTTTAACATAAAATGTCAGAGGTGATTTTGTAAATGCCATTTGAAAAGAATATGTATTCATTCGAATGTATTGGAAATGGAAACACAAATAAATGTGAGGATGAAACGTTTAACACATTTAACAAGATAGAAAGATTATACAAAAATTATACAATTGTTCTACATTTACAGTTTTAAAAATTAAAATAAAACATTATAATATTAGCTTGGCAGGTGTATAAAGGGGCCCAAAGGGAGAAATATGTGTTTTTTTGTTTCGGTTAAAAAACTGTTCTAGGGGGCAACTCCCCCCCCTCAAATGTTAAGATGAGGACAAATTGGAGTGGGGATCTGACCCCTGTGTCCCCCTCCGATTTCCATGAAACTTGGCAGGTGTATAGAGGGGTCCAAAGGAAGAAACACATGTTTTTCTGTTTCAGCTAAAAAAACTGTTTTAGGGGGCAAACCCGCCCCCCAAATGTCAAGATGATATTTAATTAATGACAGAGAGTATTTGCTATGTTGACCAAAATTCACATAAAAACATATTTCTTCTAACTAAATTATTTGGGTGACAGCAAGCTGTAGCATTTGCTGCACCAGATTTAACATTTTCTGATGAAGTTAACATCTATGGAATTCCGCTTTTGTTGCTAGACAAGTCAGAAAGCAGACTTGCCCCTTGTGGTGGGTGGTTTTCATGAAGATTCCTTTGATAATAGCAGGAATCAGGCACGGAGCGTTTATGTACACTTACACTTTATTAATTCTAGTAAAATGTATGCAATTATATGGCAAAATTCGTAAACAACTTCAAAATTCAACTTGGGTCAACACCAGTGTTCAAGATACTGTTTGGTAGATTGCAACACTTCAGCACCAGGCGGCCATGGGATCTCCCGCCTTCTGCTTGTGAAAAGTTGTAAGCCTTCTGAATTTTGCCTTACAAATTGCTAACCACGAATGAGCAGGGGCTAGGCCTAGTGTATCTGGACTGGATGGAGAAGATTGGGCCAAATCCCTACGTGTGTAAACCTATGGCCAGAGGCTTACAGCAGCGTTGCAAACCTCATGTTTAGAAAAAGTGTTGTTCATGGACACATTCAGTATTTCTTTCCACCAGGGAGGATTAGGCAAAGTATTTTTTCCAGGGGTTGGGGTAAACTAGGTATATTTCCTCCATAATAGAGTTGCCTCCTCAAAAGATACTAATTCAATTTGAAGTTAACATTTTTCTGCGTCGCCCTTACAATAATTAACATAATTTGATGTGACTGAAATTAAAATATATGTGTGAAATATATCATTTTATGGTTGACATTCATTTTCCAGGAAGGGTCCCTTGCCCCTTCTGGACATCCATGGTGTCGTTTAAACTCCGAAATTATGCTACATACTACTTAATTGTTCTGGGATCTACATGATATTATTAATACTAATTTATAACAAAAACATAAATATAAATTCGAATGGTTGAACCAACGGGACGAATTCGACGTTAGATGTGAAAAGTTTGAGAAAATTCAACCACCACGAACAGTGGCCCTCTTGTTTTATTTGTATCCCTAACTTCCAAACGACTTTTTAAACTTGTGCGAGATATAGCTTTTTATGCTTGGGTTGGTTTCACTGGTGAGACACAGGTCTTGTAAGAAAAGGGGGGGGGGGTCCAGTGTTGTCTGGTATGAATGAATGGTTGGCTGCAAAGGAAATTTGAGCCGGTGGTGTTTCAAGGAGGTTTTTTCCAGGAACAGGGAAAAAGGAGAAACCTAAAAACGGGAAAACTAGATATACCTTAATATGCTAAACGCTTGTTTCTGTTTTTCGCTTGTAGGAGAGCATAAACATCAGAAATATTAAGATCTCTGTTTTTTTCTTATGTTTGAACTCAGTTGGTAGTAATTGAGCTAACAAGTGCAAAAAGTTTTTAAAAGTTAAATGTTTAATGAAAGCTGAAGATTGAACTAGTTTTACAAATCTCATGTCAAATGTGAACCAAATATTATTAATTAAATTTAATTACATAGTCTGTGATTTAAACACTCTTCGAACAACGTACAAAAAGCCTGTTTATGTTAGATTTGCTTTTACACTACCCTAAGAAAGCACTTGCATCTCATTTGAAAGAAATTTCTGGATATTTCTCTACAATTAGCGAGCATTTCTTTTATATTTTATTTTGTAGTTCTTTTTTCTACGAAATAGGGAATTTATTTGAATCTGAAAAGTATATATTGCCCTCTGAGTCCGAAACATCACTCCTTTGAGCAGTGCCCACTTTTGGATCTTTTTTCCTTATCTATTGAAAAGCAGGCTGTCGTCCCTGTGCTGTGGTGTGATAGTGAAGTGCATTATGGAAGTAAACGATTGTGATTGTGCGGTGGAGTGGAGAACTTGTTGAATACGCCGTTTTCCAGCAAGGATTTTGCTGCCAAGAAGAAGGAACTTGTGGATGTAGATAGGCCCACCTCTTCTTTAGCAGGCATGGTAACAGAAACGAAAAATGAAGTATGTCGATTTTGTGATCCATGGTACGAAACTGATACTTGGTTATGCTGTTGTAAAAAGTATTAAGCACTTTTCTGCCCCCTTGGGTGCGTTCCGAAAGTCATAACAAAACGAACGAATCGAACGAAAGTAACTGGGCTCGTGAATCTGGTGAAACCAGTTATTTTACAGACTTATGGGACGCTCTAGACGAAAGCACAGGCGCAGCGTTTTGTTTATAAAAAATTTCCGCATGGCGTCCAGCAGAAGGCATTTCCTTCTGACAGAAATAAACACTACTGCGGGTACTGTTACTCATTTTAATCACATTGTAAGAACAGTTGAGGCACACTCATCTGGGGCATGTTGCTTCATACCGCTCTCTGTTAAAATTATAATACAATTCCCGAACTAGTGCAGTTTGAAGCCATCATGCACCCGCGGTGTCTGCAGGCAGCAGACGATTCTCACTGAACAAACCAGCCTCCTGACCCGTGCGTTTGGTGAATCTCGTTCTTGCACGAGACGCACGGAATGTGACTTTTGGGACAGCATAATGAACCTCACGAAACGCACGGATGCACTTATGGCACGGCCAGTTGCCATAACTCGTTTAACGCGTTAAACTCGTGCGACTTTCGGAATGGGCCCACTGTTTTCGATTCTTTATTATCATTAGTCTTCATTTTATCTAACTTTGCATATGTTTTATCGTTACGTTACTCATTGCGATAGGAATAAGACTGACGTAATTATAAGCCTAGCAAAGAAAACACCAGGCTCATGGATTTATCCAGAATCTTTAATCTGGTGTAGTGTAACTTCGTTTTTAAGGAATGTAAGGTTAAATTTAGTGCCAAAATTAGGGTTTTGTGAAAAGTTGCAGGAAATTGTTTTTAATAAATGGGGGGGAGGTTAATGTGGCATGTGTGTGGATAAATCACTGACCATGCCAGCCCAAAAATAAGCACAATGGGAAATAACCTTCATCCTGCTAGGCTTACACTGTTGGAAAGGTCACGCTCCGCCACTGGCAGGAATACCTCGATTGACATCACTGTGAGTCTGTCCTCCACAACCAGAAGAATTATTTTTCAAACTATCAGGGCTGTGTGCATGTTTGGTAGAGTGAGAACAAGTGTATATTATCCATGGACTCGTGAAAAAGACACCATTCTCTCGCCTTCCTTACGAGGATAGACTTGAAATCAATTTGAATGTCGTGTTTAGTGTGTACAAAAAACACTCATCTGAAAAAACATTTTGTGAAAAAATGTCCCAGAAATTCACACACAAGGAGAGAACAATGGAATTTATGTTCAAGTAATTGATTTAAGGTAAACTTAATGATAGATTAGTTTATACTTGCATGTAGGTCTAACCTAAATATTACGTATACTTTTCATATTTGGCTGTTACTTTTTATAAGTAAGCCTAAAATAGTTTACGTTAATTGCTTACTATTGTTGTTTTAATGATGAGATTTTGATGCAATAAAAAAATCCAAAACATGATTGAGGAAGACCCCAGGGGTGGCGCCAGAAAATTTTGACTAGTTGAGCAGGAGCTACATATTGATAAATTAGGGTGGCATCAGGGGCGTAAATAACATCCCCGCAACCCCCGCCGCGCGGGGTGGGAGCGCACGGGTTTCGGGGTCGCAGTAAAAATGTTAAAATAAGATAGACCGATAGTTAACAAAAGTTTTCCTTTAAAATATATTTCCAACCAAACATATTTAATTTTTTCAACTGCAAACAGAAAATATTAATCACTAGAAAAGTAGAAAGTGGAAAACCAGATTAGAAGAAAACCTTCATCATATGAATAGTTCAAGTCATTGATTACGTCGAAGAAGGGTATAGTCGACAGGCAAGAATATTTCGCTTTTCTACCATGTTTTAGCTATTGTAGTCAATCAAGTAAACAATAGATTTCAGAGTATTAAACAAATCAAAGAAAGCTTCGCCTTTTCAAGTCCCACCGCCCTAACGGAAAAACCAACAAACAGTGGAATCCGCTACTAATTTCTTGGATAAATATGAAGAAAATGTATCTTGCACTGTAGTTAGAAAAATAGTTTGTTTTTGGGACGTAGTATAAACTGAAATCAAAAGATGAATCATGTCGATCATCAGCAAAGTTGCAGAATTCCTCTTGATATAAAACAATATTCTGGCTAGTGGCATTCCTGACGCATGCACTGTTTATATGCTGTATTTGGCCCTACCTGTGACGTCTTCATCAGCTGAGAGGTCGTTTTCCAAGCTAAAATTGATCAGAAATTACTTAAGAAACACAATGGCAAGAGTGGCGCTGTTAAGCATCGGAAGCAATCGGGCTCGAAAACTGGACTTGACCAAACTATTAGAACAATGATTTGAAACGCAGAGGACTGGTAATAGACATTTAAAAATATCGTAATTTTTGTAGTAACAGTGTATTCTCATATGTAATTATGAAAAAGTTAGATGTATAAAGTGGGCTACGTGGAAGAACAGCCACGGGCTGAACCTCGCCCTTCAATAAAGAAAATTTGAATTTGAAAATACGTATATTTTTTTACAGTTTGTTGTCTAAACCTTTCGCACCAGTTTTTACATTGATTCAAATTTCATGAATGTATTATCATATTTGTATATAGGCTACCTAATATAAATGTAGGCGTGAATTAATACTTTACAAAGGATAGCTTTATTAAAGAAAAAAGTAGGGCCCACAGCTGAAAGTTGCGGGAGGGCGCAGTTCCTGTTAATTACGCTACTGGGTGGCATGTACAGTAGGCAATATGTGAGTTTCAAAAACATATTTTTCTCATTACCAATGTTCGTCATGTTTGTTTCCCCTCTCCGTTCATATCTATTTATTTAGTTATTTCTAGCATTGTTTCTCTGCTGGTGATACTCCCCCCTCCACCTCTCCCAAATGCCCCATTTTTCAAATTTTCCTCTTAATTTATTTTTCGAACTGCCCTCTAATCTCCCAATTTCCATTATGAGTATGTTTCTTTTCTCCCTCCTCCACCTCTGCCTCGCAGTCTTTCTCGACTACTCAATGCGCAACAAACTCTCTACTTGTTCTTGCTCTAGTTTTGATAAATTTGTCTAACATTTGATCTAAGAAAAGTGTCCTCTCTATTTTATTAGGTGAATGACATTGTTTCAACTATTTCGTACTTTTCTTATTTTACGTCGTTTTTACAGCCACGTTTGACTAATCACGATGATCACGATGATTGACTATTATATGAAATAGACGAAAGGAAACTAACAAAGAACACCATGCCCAGGCCGGGACTCGAACTCAGAACTTTGGTGGCGAGATTGAAGGTTGACGACCACTGAGGCAGCTGAAACTGTTTTAAACATGCTATATGCACATGGGATTACTGTGAAAAATATGGATCAGATGATTTACTAATGAAAAAGAGTGAAAATTGTTTTGAGAATTTAATCAAATTTTTCGCACCCAGAGCAAAATTTGAACTTGGCAGTTGCGGTCTGAAATCCTACTTACGTTTTCACACAAAATAAAGTACTTTCTGTGTTTTTCTTGTCCTAATGTAAGGCACATTTGACAATGACAACAATAGAATTTGTACAAAATTGAGAAAAATTATTTTTATGCCTAAAAGTCAAAGTATATAGATTTATCACATTATGAATTTTTAACTGAAGAAGATCACTGCTCCTTCATTGAGAGTTCATGATCTGTTTGCTTCACACAAAAACTTTTGTTTTCAGTGGACAAATGTATATGAATCTTTCTTTGTATTAAAAATTTCTTATTAGGTATGTGAAAACATATTGAAAGTTTGATTTCTTTGTTTGAGAATTTTGGTTATCATGCATAGTCATTGATGTAACATAGTTTTCATATATTAAAAGTAGCAATTTGAACACCAAAAATTCATCAAAATTGATCATGCAATCTACCTGA
The DNA here is from genome assembly GCF_977018435.1 of Lepisma saccharinum. Taxonomy (NCBI): domain Eukaryota; kingdom Metazoa; phylum Arthropoda; class Insecta; order Zygentoma; family Lepismatidae; genus Lepisma; species Lepisma saccharinum. The sequence continues at coordinate 85,641,927 of NC_139230.1, forward strand.
TGGCCACTCGATCATTAGGATCTTAATGATTGATTGATTTGCTTTATTTTAATTCGCTTTTTGTGCCACTTTTGGCTAATTTGCGAAGATGGGGATGAGTAATGATATGATTAAATTGATGAATGGACACTCACAAATATCCATGTCCAGGCCGTTATTCGAACCCTGGACCCCTGGCTTCGTAGCGCGATGTGCTAACCACTCCGCCATGGGGGGCAGCTGGAACTTAATGATTCTGCAAGATTTTTCCAAATGTACAGAAAATATGGATTCAAGATACAAAATTAACTGTCATCATGAAATATAATCGCCTAAGTGTAGTGTATGAGTGAATAGTGTGACTGCTCCCTAAGAATAACAACAGAAATAAATATTGTAGTTTTCGATTGTTTATGTCCTATTTAATCTTGAACACCCAAGAAATAGTTAAACCTATACAGCAGTAACAATTAGCGCACTATTGAAGTAATTGTCATTCAAAACACTAAGCTTCCGAAAAAATGTTGCTTATTGAACTTTTTTTCCACACCAATTTTTCAACCTTTTCATTATGAGATGGTAGCAGAGGATACTTGTTAAGAAATGAAAGTGTCAATCATAAATATCCATGCTATTTTATTGTTTTCCAGTGCAGAAAGTAGCAACAGAAAGCAAAGCAAGAAACGTTTTCATTTATTTGCTTGTGGATTATTTTTGTCATATCTTCTAGAAAACCAGCACGCTGGCTGGCTAGAGCTTGTTCATTGTTGATATTACATTGCTTCTATCCACGGAAATATTAACAGGATTACAATTCTTTCATTTGTTCTAAGTATACTGAAAATCCATTCTGCTTTTAAGAATGAAATTAAGGAAGCTGAAAGTAAACTTAAAATTATTTTAAGTTTACAGGTTTTAAGTATCAAGACATTTGCTACTATTTTTGTAACCTTTGTCTGTAAATTATTTCTGCATCAAAGGACAACGAAGCTGACTGTCGAATGATTATCACATTGGACAACTTTCCTTTTTAAATTCAGAGACGACTATATGGGGAGAAAGCCCTGGTGTTGGACTCAGCATACACCACTATCAAATCTATAACATAATTGTAACTGCACAAGCATTTATTACAATTTTCTTCAGAGTTAAACATGCCATGATCGGAGGTATTGGAAATTGACTAGTCCCTTTAAGGTCCCTTTAGATTCTATTGGCCTACTTGTAGCACTTGAAGTGGAAATCGTTACATCAGAGGATGTTTGTTTTAGCCTCAGAAATAACTGTGGAATGTTCCTATTAATATTAGCATAGTGACAAGGAGACAAGAGTGGGGGATGTCTGCATAAATTTTCCTATCTTGAGGCATATTATCCCCACTACCTGCCAATTCAAACACTTCTTATTTGACCTTCTTTTCCATCACTACTTTAAGTAAGTAGTATTATAAGAACAACAGCTATGTTGCCAACATAATTTAAAATTAAATGGTTGATTGTATTACATTCATATTGGTAAACATATTGTATTAAATGATGAATTAAATCTAATCAATTGAAGAAAAATTAACCAGAAAAAGTGCAATTTTCTTAGCAGATATAAAGAAGTTTGAGTTGTCCATAATGTTTTGTTTCTGGTACAAATTACTAAAAGTAAATTGAGAATTTCAAATTCTTTGGATATATTATAATCAATGCTTCTATAAACCAAGTTTACTTTTTGAACAAACTAAGGGAGATAAATTCTGGAAATTTCTGATATTTAAATAACCATAGGAAGTGAGTAAACAATATTTCTAAATAACGGTGGTGAAAGATGCGGGTAGCGAAAAATAACTTCAGGCTTATGGTTTGGTTTGGTTTGAGTTGGTGTTTTAAGTCCACTTTATGCTTTAAGTCCACTTTATGCACAGTAAGGCTAATCGGGACTGGACCTACGGTTTAAAGTGGGATCCGAACCACTGTTCCTCCACCGGGTATCGAACCCGGGGCCCCTTGATTGATTTAGGCTTATGAGATGAGAATGACTCATCTCAAAGCTTGCTGCAATGGCAGATTCAAAAGATGTTGTGGCGAACACTTTCCTCTGAGGGTCTTGTGGGAGAAGCGGGGGCGATCTCATACTGATGAATAATTTTCGCAGTTAGAATGAAATCTGGTAAGCATTGTGTTATTTTACGACACACATGGTGAGGTTGTAGCTATTGAGGCATTGGCTCATGCCACTGGCACTGAAAGATGTGGGAGGGGCCGAAAGATCGGAGCACTGAAATGAGATTTATACAAGATATAGGGATAATTTAGGACAGGACAAATATAGCTCTTTTTCTTAGCTTGGAAGGAACCCCCCCCCCCTTTTTTAGAGAGAAAGTTGCTAATCTGCCACTGTAATTGTCTGTAATATTATAGGTGTCACAAACCTCTCTCTTTTTCATAAATCATGAAAATTTTGGGGACAAGTGCCCCCTTGACCCCGCCAAGTTACGCATATGCTTGCTACTTAGCAGAAACGTAAGTTCGGAGTAACCACATGGTTAATGCTATGGACGGTGTTAAAGGTGGAGCTACTGCGAAGCATGCGCACTCGTCTGGTCCTCCTCAAACATCCGGTTACGCTGACTGTGCTATGGACGTTAATATGAAACGGCGGAGTGGGGATTACAAGGAAGAGGGGTGCAAGCTGTGTAGCATATGGTTACACAGGTCGATCGCGAAAAAATTTATAGAGTCAAGTATCACTTCTAGGTTTCCGAAGGACCTGGAGAGAAGAAATCTGTGGATACAAGCGGAAAGAAGAAAGGATTGGTACCCAGCTCAACAGTCATTTGTACGACTTGTATTTTCTTACAAGCATACGGATCGTTTATCTGTGTATGTGATGAAAGGCATGTTTGTTAGGGAGATTTCAGACCGCGACACGCGACAGCGGGGTTTCATACCGAAGTGACAAGCAACACAGGCTCCTTTATAAGCAAGCAAGCATTTACCGCGCATTTACCATTTGGAGTCTGAGCGACACGTGTAGCTTGTCGTGTCGCTTCGGTTCGGAAGGTTGCATTGATTACTGATGGTTTGCTTCCAAGAGATACGTGTCGCTTGTCTCTTCAGATTGAAATATCCATTAGGAAGATTTCAGACCGAAGTGGCAAGCGACACGAGACATACGCAAGCATTCACCTCGCATGCGAAAGCAACGGACAGAGGCAACACCATGCACAGTATTGAGAAAACGTACAAGTCCGAGCGACACGTGCAGCTTGCCGTGTCGCTTTGGTTCGAAAGGTTGCATTGATTACTGAGAGTTCGCTTTCTAGCGAGACGGAGATTTCACACCGAAGCGGCAAGCAACACAAGCCCCTTTATTCTAAAGCAAACAACTCATTGCGCATGCAAGAACAACAGAGCGAGGCGAGACGATGCATGATATTGAGAAAACGGCCCAGTCTCCGTGACGTGTGCATTTTGTTGTGTTGATGCGGTTCGAAAGGAAGTGTTCAGACTGAAGCGACAAGCTACACGTCTCTTGGAAACCAATCTTCAGAAATAAACAAAACCTTCCGAACCAAAGTGACATGACAAGTTGCAAGTATCGTTTGTCGCTTGCGTGTCGCTCGGACTGGGTTGTTTTATCGTGTCGCCTCAGTCTGTTGTTTGCGCATGTGTGGTGAACGGTTTGCTTGAATGCTTCTGTGTCGCTTGTCGCTTTGGTTTGAATTCCAATATTCAGTCTGAAAGCTCCATTACTGTTTGAAGTAAATTAGTGCAATTAAAAGTGGCATGTCTTATCATAGGTTTTCCCTAAATTCCCCAGGCGCAAAGGCGAAGTTCATAGCACACACATTTACCAGCATTTGAATGTCTTAGCTTATGCAGATTTGTTGGAAAAGATTCACTTCAGCGTATATTGTGTTAACAATATCACCAGTTTTATAGAATTCTATTTCCCTCGCTTTTCCATTTACAAAATAATTGAATATATCTAAACCTTTGTATCTTTTGAGTTCTTCGTGCGTGTACTGCCCATGTTGTAATGTTGTAATGTCTGCATGTACAGTCACGGACACTGCTGGCTTGTAACGATTCCATTGAAAGTCAATGTATGGACAAGCCAGCAGTGTCCGTGACGTATGTACCACTTAAGATATACGTGTATTCAGTCAAGTAGCCAATCGCCATCTGTGTTCTGACGGCCGATATCTTGAAAGGAGTCCGACTTATTGGATATTTTTGATTTGATATATCTCGGGAACGGTGGCACATGTGAACTTCCGGATTTTTCAGAAATGCTCCAAATAGTGTAAACTTCAACAATATATTTTTTTTTTTTGAAAAATTAAAAATTGTAGTTTTGTAGAAAAACAATTTAAAATATTTTATGTGAATAACGGCAAGTTGAAAGTCTTAATAATTCTCGAACTAAACAATAGTATTTTATATCTTGTAAGGTTACGAGATGTTTGTTACAAGACTTTAGACGAACTGAACCATTAATATACGATTTTTTTATATTTGTAAATTTATATTTATTAACATTTTAAAGAGAAATACAATTTATTTACAACCAAATTTGATTTCTGAAAATAAAGAAAAACACATATTCATTTTAATTAATTACACGAAAATAGTGAAAATTAAATATTTTGTTATGAATTTTTCATAAGATCGTTTCCCTTCTTTGATCAGGTTTCAAAATCGTATCCTTCACACTCGCATGATGTAGTGGAAGCAAGATTTTCCATTCAACACTTGGAACGTCCAGTGTACTGTTTTCTTGCGGCGTATTTTATGATTTCTCTGTAGTTATCACCCACAAGTACATAGTATTGTCAGCCATTGAAGTATCCAAGAACCACTGTCGCTCTGTACTTCTCCATTAGAAATCAGCAGATATGGGTTGACGACAAGGCCACTTACAACAAAGATAACAACTCTATGGTTATAAGTGCTGGAGGTTCATTCATGATACAGAAATTTTATTATTCTAACATCCTCGTGTTGACAAAAGTGGATGAAAATAGCCCATTCTAACCGTCAAAACGAGTACCCTAGATTGGAATGTTTCCCAATAATTATACATTTCCGGAAAGCCTTAAGCTCAGAACACTTTTCTATTCATAAACTTTTATTCTCTCGTATAATATCTAAGATACTAAAAGTTAAAATATACAAAAGAATAATTTTGCCTGTAGTATTATATGGATGTGAAACTTGGTCCCTTACATTAAAAGAGGAACATAAATTAAGAGTATTTGAAAATTAAATCCTTAGAAAGATATTTGGACCTAAAAGGGATGAGGAGACAGGTGAGTGGAGAAGGTTATATCTTGTAATTTAGAACTGTTCTAATATGCATTCATGTCCAGATATTATTAGAATAATTACATCAAGAAGACTTAGACGTGCAGGCCATGTGGCACGAATGGGAGAGGAAAGAAGAGTTTACAGGATTCTTGTTGGGAAACCTGCTGGTAAGAGACCTGTAGGAAGCTCTGCTGCTTTTGTTTCCTGTGATGACTAACTAAATAAGTCGCAATGATATGACATGGGATTGACGTCTCTCTAAAAGCCGTAAATCTTCTGAAACCAGGACAGTTCCAATTAGTGCATGCGATCAACAAATATTGAAAATATCGAACTGGATTCAGTGGTCCTGGGCTGGCCACAACTATAAGAGAATAAAATCATCCTGTTGGCAGGCTCCACGTTGAAATGATCGTCTTAAAATGCATGGTGGTGTTCTTGCTGGAGGAAACTAGATATAAGCTCTGGAGCAAACCAAAAGTACTTCTTACTTGGTACAAGGGATTCATTTCGTAAAGCTTCACATGTGAGGAACTACAACAAGTACTCATCAGACTTCAACGTGTGCACTCTACAAACTGCATAAGGATGTATTACCTTGTGAATTGTAACGCAGAAGCTGATTCAAGATAGTGCAAGTAAGGAATTAAAAAAGCAAAAAACTCTCAGTGTGACAACTTAAATGAGACAGAACTTCACACTGTTCACCTGGGAAAGAGCCTTCATGAAATAAAACTTATTTTAATATCTCAAATCACTGTGCAATCTGCAGTGGGATTTTCACGCTCAAGACCATTATAACCAAGCACAAGGTACTATACTCTGTCTCTGGATTCTATGGAGCAAGCGAACGACAGTAAGTCTCTGCTCAAGTAGTAACTCGAGAGGGTTCGACCAATGAAAACTTGCGAGAAAACGGGATTGCGTGGTGTGTACTGTTTTGCTCCGCTCTCTCGCTTTCTCCCCTTCTCTAAAGTAATGCGTGGCCTTGCTCCTGAGATTCCCGAAATAGAGTATAGGTGTTTCGTGTTGAATGGGAAATCTTGTCTGTACTACTACATTATCCAAAAGTAGGATTTGAATTGAGGACCTGATCAAAAAGGGAACCGATGGAATGAGAAATTCATATCAAAATATTTTGTAAAACAAATTTCAGTATTTTCATATCATCAATTACAATGAATATGTGTTTTTCTTTCAAATAATAAAACAATTTAATACTGTATAAATTTCAATAACTCCTACTTTCAGAAATCAAATTAGGTTGTATGTAAATTGTATTTCCTTTAAAAATATTATTTAAGGTAAATTTTGTAAATTTATAAATATAAAAAACCATATAGCCTATTAAGGTTTCAGTTCGTCTTCTAACAATCATCTCGTAACCTTACAAGATATAAAATACTATTGTTTAGTTTGAGAATTATTGAGACTTTCAACTTGCCGTTATTAACATAAAATATTATAAATATTGTGAGTTTTCTACATAGTTGGTGTCTTTTTAAGTCCACTTTATGCACAGTAATGCTAATTGGGACTGGACCTACAGTTTATAGGTGGATCCGAACCACTATGTGCCTCCACCGGGTATCGAACACAGGACCCTTTGGTTACAAGGCGACGAAGCTACCACTGCGCCATCGGGGAGGCCCCCCTCGTAATAATAAGATTGACAAAAACAAACAACAACTACATTTTAGTTCTGGCTCGCACGTGCCTTAGTATTATGTAGCCCTAATTAACTACAAGGGTTGGATAAAAAGTAATGGCAACACTGGTATAATTGGTACTTGACTGTATTGGCAGAGGAGCACGTGTTACATTCCTTCAAAGTAATCGCCCCTTATCTCTACGACATTCTGTCACACGTATGGAAGGCGTCGTACACCGTCAGCGCGTCCATCTCTGTCGATGTCCCGCAGTGACCGCCCTATAGCACGTATGATGGCTTCGCGCGTGTCGTAGTGCTTCCCGCCCAGTGGTTCCTTCATTTTGACAAAACGGTCGTAATCACACGGTCTCATACCGGTGAATACGGCGGATGTTCCAGTACCTCCCACTACCAGTTATGCAGGAGCGCCGTCACATTGTTCGCAGTGTGACACCTTGCATTGTCAAGCAGGATGATGGGACACCGTGCCGTCGCTTCCTTCTTAGTGCGAGACGAAGGTGGTGTTGCAAGAAGGTGCAGAAGTAGGCTGCGTTGACCGTCTGCCTGAGAGACGTTGTTCTTCTTGCCTAAACATATTGTTCGTGCGCTTGCACTCTCGTCCTCTGCTTCAGAGCACTGCTGTTTTTGACTGAAAAACATACAATCGCTCCCACTCACTATACTTCCTCGTCTGACATTCCTTTATCAGCCACGAAACGCTTGTGGCGCTGTGACTCACCCCTTTCAAAGGACAGCAGTGTTGCCATTACTTTTTATCCAACCCTTGTAAAATAGTATAAGGCGTCAAAATATTAAAATATTATTAGGCGTCATTGTTTAAAGTTAACCACATTTAATTCGTCCTAAAATTCAAACTGTGTTGGATCATATTTAGATTTATTTGTCATTAAGCTGCGTCATATTAACGAGCTCTCTCTGTAGTCTATTCGGAGAGCAGCAGGGGGTGGTGTATTTCCGATGAGGTGTCAGACCACCTTCTGTGACCTCGTCAATGAGGAAGAACGTCCGAAATGATGACAGCATTTGAGGTTGGGGAAATATTTCATGAAACTGGATGTAAACATATTGGCTGCTTTTCGCCTTGAATTCATACTTTCTGACTTTATTGAATTTTCAATTACACAGTTTGTATACTCGTAGCTAGAGAAGTTCGATACCCGGTGGAGGCACAAGTGGTTCGGATCCCACTTTAAACTGTAGGTCCAGTCCCGATTAGCCTTACTGTGCATAAAGTGGACTTAAAACACCAACTCAAACCAAACCAAACCAAACTCGTAGCTAGAGAAGAACATTTTCTCAACCAAACATCACGTTATTTGGAGAATTTAGGCAGATATTTTAAAAATATAATGTAATGTACTAAAATATCATTAAAATACAAAGTATATTTTAAAAAAGTGACAAAATAATATGCACAACGGAACAAAACCATATTTCTATATTGAACATTAGATCTAGTCATTTAAATTATTGACGTTAAAGCATTTCCTGCACATTGCAACAAGCAATGGAGGCTCACAGGGGATGTGAGGGTAGGGGTCCATACATTCACGAACTTGGCCATTGTGGAGATGATGTGATCAGTATATTGCTCCGGTAGCCTTTATACCCTCCCTCCAAGATAAGCCCCAGGTATCCATTTTAATAGAGGTTGAGTGAATTCCAGAGCCGCCTTATGAAGGAACATGGTCTGAAAATTTCCCCCTGAAACTAATTACACCGGGATTCTAAGCTGGCTCTCATGAGTCAGACACCCTACAGATTGGGCAATCGCGGCTCTAAATTATCCAAAATAGTACAGTCAGTTATTATAATTTATATTAAAATGTGATCATGAAAATAAAATCAAAATAATAATAATACGATGGTAATTTCCGATAACTTAAAAGAAGTATAATAATATACCTTGGGACAACATCACAAAAGTGTCTAGATTTTAACTTTACGAACATTTCCCCTCAAATCTTATTAATGTAAAAAAGAAAATGCTTTACAGTTTTATGCTCTGTACTGATAAGATGAAATCAGTCAACTACGGCGGAAATCAGCACTTCTGATTCACTGGCTGGCATGAGGTTTAATTACTGTACTCGCGGCTGACTGTTGTCTCTAAATAATTTCAGCATGCTGATTCCAAAAATGAAATCCATTTTTACCCATCACGTCTAGTTTTTCAGATAACAGCAATATATTAACTGCCTTAATTTCACAATAAAATGTGTAGTTCCATCATTTCCTCAATAGATGGCTCTGTTTAGATGGTGGTAAAATATTGGTTTTCTACAATACAAATCCTCCAATTTTGAACCATAAATGCACATAGAATTGTAAGCATTTAATACACCTTCTGTCTTTACAAGACACATTGGCATGGAAATTGTAAACTTTGCTTACGTAAGTTCCATTTTCGAAATGCCTCCTAAAAATTTCCTTCACAAAATGTCCAAAACTCAATGCTATAATATGGTGGGTTGATGGAACTTAACGACGTGAAGAAAAATCTTGATCTAGGCAAAAATTCTGACGTGATGGAAAGAAATTTATGTCATTTCTGTCATCTGTATTCTAAATACTTCCAGAATCAACTATTGGTTTGTAAACAATCTAAATTTCCCTTGTTTAAATTTATTTTATTGTTTTCTGGATTGGCAAATATGAGAATTTTGATTGTGAAATTGTGAAAACTCCTGACGTGATAGGAGAAATGGCTGTCATTTCCGTGATCAGCATTCAAAATACTTCCAGAGTCACCTATTGATTTGAAATCATCCGATTTTTCCCCAAAATGTAGGCTGTGTTATCTGTAATAATTTGTGAAGATATTATTAGCCTTTGGAAGTTACAGTTATTCTCTTCTTCAACGTGAATAACTGTACCTTAGTTCTTTTTTCGAGTAAGTACTGTAGTAACGAAATTAACCGTTACAGTTAATTATGTTTTCGTTAAGAAATTATCTTCAGTCAGATTTCTGCAATATCCTGAACCAAATGCTAGCTTGTAAAAATGGGCTCCATTTGGGCGTGTAAGGGGTGACCTTCTGGTAAGGCACCCAAAAGTGAACCTCACTTTCACGTACTATATCCCATTTGCAGGTCAACGAAGCTCTGGCGTCTCTGAACCTATCGCCAGTATAATCCTCTGTAGGGTTGTGATGTCCTGTGTTTTGTCCTTATTTATGCTGAACGCCCCTTTATAGCCTCAGCTTTTAAATAGGTAAGGAACATCAGTCCTCAGAGACCGATAGTGATTTAATTACTGTAAGGGGCTGGATCCCACATAATGTGATGGGCGCAAATAACGCAAGCGTTGACGCACCCAAAAAAATTAATTCAAATTCAAATTGTCAACTTGATTATTAATAACATTGTGAGAATTACATTATACGTTTATCACCACTGTACGTGTTCACGTGTAGTTATTTCGTTGAACACCAGGACATGAAAGGTGAGTGTAATCTACACCAGTGATTCTGGCCATACTAGAGCTTCTTGGATATGACAGCGCCAGAAAAAATTGCGTGGGTAGAGAGGGTTGAGGGGATAATTTTCTGGGGTACTACAATGTCAGAGTGTGTACATAGGAGAAACAAAAAAGAGGCTGAAAGACAGGTTGAAACAACATAGGGATGATTATACGACTTAAGAGAGAGAGAGAGAGAGAAATGCGATATTTAAACACACGAGAGAAACAGGACATGACTTGGAGTGGGATGAGGCTAAGCAGATAGGAATGGAGAAGAGAATACTAGTGAGAAAATGGAAGGAGACCAAGGAAATAGAGAAGAAAGGTGAAGAAGACACAATGAACTGGAAAGGGGGACTGAAGATAAACAAAGAATGGAAGAAGGTGTTAGAAAGAGTGGAAAGGACAAGAGAGAAAGAGGAGAGAAGAAGGAAGACGAATGAAGGAAAAAGAGCGTGAGAAAAAAAGTTCAACTACATTCTAGATGGAAGAAAAATGTTTAGACTTTTAGATGAAAGTACAGTTGACAAGGGAAAGCCACCTGCTAGAATGTTCCAGAACAACTTTATAATAGTCTGGAGGGGAGTAATGTTTGTGTGTATATATATCGTCCTGTTTTTGTACCTTGTTACATTTGTACTTGGTGCAGAGTCTGAAGAAGACCTTGCTAGAAGGTTGAAAAGTTACGTTTAGTTTACGTTTTATAATAAAATAAATTACCACCTCTAGCTTCGCCTGTGTTCAATCCCACAGCAAACACGAAGAGCTTGATAAATAAACGAATTTTTACCCTAAATATGCATTTTTCATGTGATAAAAAACTAAACTGAATTCCATGGCGCAAAGGCCCTTTGAGCGTTAGGGCCTGCCGGGTATGATAAATGTGATTGCACCACCACAAAATATTTTCGCCCTCCACTATCCTTCCGCCTACGCACTCACTTTTGAGGGCGACGTTATTGTAAAGTTGGAATGTACGGAATAAGGAAATTCTACGTCGCAACCTGTACAAACATTGATATGAAAATGTACGTACAAAAATATTTGTTTACTTTAATGCTTAGGAAAGTGTTCAAATGTGTTGAAGATGTGCATACGAGTGAAGATATGTGTGCACGTGGGGTGTAGTCAGAAATTTGTGTAGGGTGGGTTAAGTTCTTGATGCAAATTTTTTTACGTAATAATAATAATAATAGTGTAATTAATTACATAAACTAACAATAAACGTATTAGTTTTGTTATACTTTTTGGCAGATTTCGAGCCACTGAACTACAATTTCATTCTCATATTTTATTATAACTTTTAATCACGTCAATCAAGGCAAACTTTGAAAGTGAGGAGCAAGTTTATTTTTCACATAAAAATCCAACTTTTATATTTTGGAATTCTCTCTCATTGGAACATTCAATTTTTTAAGTAAGTAGCAGAATATGAAAACATCAACTTCTGACCTGGTCTCCACACTTTACACTCTACCTTTCAAAGTGAGATGTTTCTACTTCGGCTACTTTACTTGAATAATAATTAACTAAAATGTATTTATTTTCATCCTCTATTATAAATACAATTGATTGATTGATTGAGTTCGTGTTTTAAGTCCACTTTATACACAGTAAGGCTAATCGGGATTGGACCTACAGTTTAAAGTGGAATCCAAACCACTATGTGCCTCCACCAAGTATCGAACCAGGAACTCCTTGATTACAAGGCGACGACGCTACCACTACGCCATCGGAGAGGCCCTTCAGAAATACAAGTTTTTTGCTATATTTATGAAATAAATTATCGATTGGATCTCCTCCCTCCCTCGAGTCGCCCATGAAAGTACATAAAAACTATAAACAGTAGCTTCATACTGGAACATTAGAGTAAAAAAGGGTATTCTATTTCTTTTGGAGATATTTCTAGAGTACTCGGAAAAGGCACATAGGTCACAAAATGCTGTTTCTGTTTCTTGCATATATGAACTGTACATAACATATCTCATAACATCGGCTTAATCACATTACCCAGCATTCAGTTTCAACAGTGTAAAAATGTAGTGATCATAATCAATCATATTTTTTAGTTCAAATTATGATGGGTTGAAGCACATAAGTCGACTTAGCTACAACTAAGTTTGGCATTTTTGTCTCAATGATGACAGTAGAAGACAAAGCTTTTTTCCGTCTACGTGAATGAGATCATAATAAACAGAAATACCGTCTCAAGACGTACAGATATATTCTGGAATGGGATAGACAAAGAATAAATATTTGACGAGGGTGATTCTTGTAGACATTAGACGAATCCAAATTTTGTGAAGCTCATTGGTCTTAAGAAAAGCGCTTCCACTTCTGGACAATTGACAAGAGATGCCAAACTGCTCCTGGAAACAATTGAAGTAAGATCTCACATGCAGTCTTTTCCTAGTTATCAGTCATTATACTAGAAAAGAAAGTTCCAAGAAATACCATTTGGACGGGTTAAAGTGACTTTGTTAAAATGAAAAAAAAAAAACAGTCCGACTCACAGCACCTTGCTGATCAACACAACAGCTGTTTCCTTTATCACTAGACCTTAAACTGTCATCTGTTGCCAGTTGAATGAATCTATGACTTACTTCACGTTCTCTGTTAACAGATTAACTTATCTCGATCTGGTTTCCATGTCTAGGTGTTTTTTTTTTTTAAAAAAAAGTGACTTACACCACTGTAACTTTAACCCGTCCATTTATCCCACTTAACACTATCCAAAAAAAGTTTTCCTTACATAAAGAACGGGCCCAAGAACCCGTCGGGAGAGCTACTTGCAGTAAGGTACTTTGAGAAATGAAACAGCTTCAAACAACCGAAGGCTACCTGCAATACTTGCGACACATGAAAATGAAGATTCAAGCAGAAGAAAATGATTATCTCAGACGTGAAATCATAAATAAATAGTTATGAATCAAACTTGTGCTGACCTTACAGTAAAAAAAGATTAGACACCCAAACATTCCATGAGAGTACAAATGTCAAATGTTTCACATTTGATCTTCAACAGTGTTTTGTTTACCTACTCCAGATTTAAAGACGTCTGCATAATTTTACAAGAGACTCCTATGGACCTATAATTTAACCATTCATGGTACCAGGTCACAGCCATCTTGAAGTTGCTGTTGACCATGCTGCAATAGAAAATATAAATAAAAAGAGAGACACAGAAATATTCCATCCGTATGACTGGTTCCGTGTGGTACGCTCCAGCAGCAGTAAATTTCAAGTATAGTTGAGATGTAGCAACACGATTTCCTTGAATTTTCAGCTCTTCTAAAGGGACCGTTGGTACTGAGAAAGAAGACTGAACATGGAACACCTTTCAAATAGCTTGATGTGCAATGGCTACGAAATTCTTCAAAGGATTGTGGAACTCTTCACTTCAAACATTCTCTTAAGAGAAACAATCATTTTCAAACCATTATCTTACGAAGAATTTACACCGAAGCGACACGCGACACATGCCGCTTGGGAATGAGCCAATGAACAGTAACATTCCACATCGTAGGCTGCACAAGCCTGGATTCGATTGGAGAAATCCTCAAGCGACACGTGTCGCCTGTAAATTGTCGCTTAGGTGCGAAATCTCCTTTAAACGAAAAGGCATACATGCCAATCACATCACTCTTCGTGCCATAACAGACAAGCCTATGCTTTTTAGTAAGGACACAAAGAGAGATATACGTCTAGCGTTGCATCCGTTCTATAATAATCTCAAAGATTTCAAATGCGTGAATATTGGTCCGGATTTGATAGAAATGGAAGAAGAGGAAACGTAAAAGTAAGGACGTATTTAGGGGGTCCAGGGGCTGTTCGCGTCGAAGTCCGTGGCGGAATGATTAGTGCAGTCCGCTACGACGCCAGAGGTACCAGGTTCGAATCTCGGCCTGGGCATGAGTGTTCTCCATCATCATAGTACGACTCATCCTCAACGATACGATTAGCCAACGATACGATTAGCCAAAATCGGAAGAAAAGCGACGCTAAATAACAATAGTTAAGTCAAACAATCGTTGTTTGCACTTAGTCTTGAGATCATGTGTCTGGGCAATCCAAAGTGAACTAGGATAATTGAATTGATATTTTAAGTTCACTTTATGCACAGACAGGCTAATCGAGACTGCGCATACAGTTTTAAACCACAGTGCAATGTGCCTCCACCAGGTATCGAACCCGGGACTCCTTGATTACAAGGCGACAACGGTACTACAATGCCATCGGGGAGGCAAGGGCTGTAATGTTCCGCCGAAGGTTGCGAAGACATCCGAACCTAGACGTCGAGAAGGTGATGTGCACTTCCGTTCTCCTTCTTTAATACCTCTATTTGTATTGTCCAATGGTAGCGCAAAAATACCGTTAATCACTTAGCCCCATGCAATAAGCGTGGCGTACCTTTATGCCAAGCAGAAAGGGGTTGCCTGCTCTGCACATTTTTTCTCTCCCCGCGCTCCAAACGTTTGGATGGAGCACTGCCAGAAAGACAATCTGGGAACAAAACCAAGTCTAGTGGCCGGCTGGCCCTGGCACGTCGCTCTTCTTCGTGCTGGTCCGTTTACGACGTTCATGGTGACCCCCAATCATCGAGGCTCTTGGTACGGCCATTCCGACGGCACGAAGGACCCCCAGGCATTGCCAAATGGCCGGAGGAATTTCCAAAATCATGTGAATTCTATGCTAAGAGAGCGTGCTAGGAAAATTTGTCTTGTAAATGACCACTCGCCTTTCATCGTTCATCATCTTCACTGCTACGAGCCGTTGTTTGCCAATTGAAGACATATTCGTTCGCATGGCCCTTTCTTGCGGGAATTTGCCTTTCCATTACAATAATCCTAGATTTTGAAAGTCGAAATAGAATTATTTTCTTGCATTGATAGAATATGCTACAATCGGCATGACTGATGTACCGACAAAATATATGAAATAACGAACACAAAGAATATATTCTTCGCCTAGAATTCCACCTGGTAGATGGGAATTGATTGAGTTGGTTAATTTTACTTCGTTTTTCATCCACTCTTTGATTAATCGCGAAGATGAGGATGAGTGATGACATTATGAAATTGATGAAGGGACACTCACAATGAACAGCAATGCCCAGCCAAGGATTAGAACCCGGGACCGCTTGAATCGTAGCGCGCTGTGATTACCACTCCGCCACGGGGGCTGGCATCATGGTGCGAAGTCGAATTGCAAGATGTGGGGCCTCATCCCCTTATTTTTTTTCAACTTTTCCTTTTATCGTAGATGTCTAAGATTGGAATAGGTATGATTCATAGTTTGTCAGAGAGAAATGAAGATGAATCATTCCGGAACATAATTTCTTCCACACATAAATTTATAGATACTACGTTGCTTCAATGATCGAATAGATCATTTTTCAAACACTAACTGCACACCTCCTTGTACCAAATTAAAGCTTCGGAAACTATCCTTCATAAAGTATTAGATGATATTTTCATTCAAAGCTAAAGCTAGCTAGCCACTCTACTTAAATTTACCTTTGGGAAAAACTCTTCCTTAAATATGTAGTTTTTTAAAAATTCTTACAATTCCACAAGTCCATTTTCTAAAATCTAACACCAAGTGATTGCTGAGAAAGCTGCTTGTAGGAAGAGCACTGGGCATAATCCATCATAGAGTCAAATGTCTAGATGGAAAATAGGCAGGTATGACATATTGACATCAAAAAATGTATTGTGGGTAAATATGATACTTTCAGAGATTGTTGCATTTACCATTTTTGTAACGACCAAATCAATCAACTATTGCACTATGAAGGGATATTTGTTTATTCTCTCTATCTCTATATATATGTATGTATGTATGTATGTATGTATGTATGTATGTATGTATGTATGTGTGTGTGTGTGTGTGTGTATATATATATATATATATATATATATAATGGTGAAGAATGTTTAGTATGTTTTCTCACTGTGCCGTGATATTAGCTGTTCTTGCTTAGTGAATGTTGTACTGAATTACAACCTTTCTAGCTTATACGACAATTGTTACAATACAGACAGATGTACTATACTTCTCGTCATCTAAACGTCTGGAACACTATTACTTTCGAAAAAAATGTGATATTTAATACCTCAAATAAATGTTTGTATTATTCTCTACTGAACATATTTTCTGATTAATCTAAGCAATTTCTAGTAAATTAATCTTGTATTTCTAAGTTTAGACTTTCGCTTTATAAAACCAAGAATAAATATATGAAACTTGTATATTTAGTAAGTGGGATTGATGCATTGACAGAATATTTAGTTTTTTTAAGTTTTAGTTTACAACTGCAGTCTTGTAAAATTGGTCCGTCAGTTCTCGAGGCATCGATGCCGATGTTGTGAATGTGTGAGACCGTACCCCATTTGCCTTCATGGCATGTTGGAATGAGCAGGGGTACTCTCTATCTACATACACCCCCCCACACGCACGCACCCCCCACCACCACCACCACACACACACACACACACACACACAGAAAAGGTGATTCGATTCAAAGGTCCGGCACCACCGGATAACTCCGATATTAGTGCAGATAGTGAAAAATGGAAAGAGAGGAAAGTTGTTGGAAATACGTGGTTTTAAAACTTGAATTTTTAACTTAGAATGTACATTTAAGGTTGTGCCCTCTTACGAGCCTCGGTGAGAACGGAAAATGCCTTGTTGCCAAATGCAACCACATGATTAGCCCGAAGTGGCAGAAAAGCGAAGCAAAATAAAACAAATCGATCAGTGTGTGGAAGTAGAACCACAAGCATGATTTGACACCTTCCTGGTGCACCCAGACCTAATTTATGACTCATTTTCGAGACAAGATATCTACCTTGAGGTCAGGGTTCCTGATTGATAATACGTACTTTACCCTTTGCAGCAACTCGACTAATGGCTAACATTCCAATTATTATATTATACTAGCTCATTACCCGGCGTTGCCCGGGTGTTTAATGAATTCTAACTATAGCGTAAAATATAACTAATTTTATTTACAGGTATTTAAAAGTACAAGTACAGTATTCAAATTATAAAGCAATAGCTTTTACAAATTCACTATAATATAAATTTAACAACAATTTATGAACAACATTTTTAGTTCCACCTCCGAGAGCAAGAATAAATAAATTGAATGGCATTCATCTTAGCAACCCCGAAACCTATGGATTCCACACTAATATCTGTCGTTTTCGATTATTTTTACATGTCACTCCCTTCCCACTCCCACCCCTAGGGGTGCCAGGGGTGTCTTGGAGTTGAACGGCATTGGTAGAGTCACTATTCATCTTAGCGACCCCGAAAACTGTGGATTCCACACTAATATCTTTTTCGATTATTTTTACATGTCACCCCCTTCCCACCTCCATCCCTAGGCGTTTCAGGGGTGTCTTACCCCCACACAGTATTTATTTCCAGATTGTAAGTCATATGTGTATCAAATTTGGTCATCGTGAATGTCACCAATTAGCTTAGCATCTCCAAAAACTATGGAGTCTACACTAATATCGGTCATTTTCGATTATTTTTACATGTCACCCCTCCCACCCCCACCCCTAGGGGTGCCAGGTATGTCTTACCCAATAGTATTTCTTTCGAGATTGCAAGTGATACGTGTTCCAAGTTTGGTTGAAATCGCTCCAAGTGTTCGAGAGTTATGCTGGAACAAACACACATGAATACACATACACATACATCCATTTTTATATATATATAGAGGAGAGAGATTAATCATCATAACGAATCCTATTGAAAAATAAATTCTCCTTGTATTCCGAGTTTGATTCTTGAACATGTTTTAAAAACCGTTACAGTCTCATAGATATATCACTCAAAAATGTAAGGAGGGAAAAACGAATGTACTCTCGTTTAGTGATGTTTTACCAACTTCTAATCCTAGTTGAGGATGATGCTGACCTTTACACTATTTACTAGTATTTTATTTTCTGGATTACGCTGAATGATTCTTTGTGTGGATTGATTTATTACAACCAGAGACTTTACTCACTATATCTGGTAAGTGGTAATATGCAGGTGAAGTTGCCGGTTCCTTGCCTCTTGCCCATGCAGACCTGGGCTTCCGATGGCTTAGAGTGGTGACGCTGTCACCTTGTAATCAAAGGGTTCCGGGTTCTTATCCCCCGTGGGCACACATATTGCACATTCAACTGTAGGTCCAGTCCTGATTAGCCTATCTGAGCATAAAGTGAACTTCAAACAAGCTGATAAAGTATCTTAGATACACCGAAATTTCGTTTCTGGCAGGCTTCTATAACAGCACAGTAGCCATAATTGATTGGCATTGTTGCAGCCTTTCCCAAAAGGGTTCAATTTTCCTTAGCGTTAGTGCGGCTAGACATGTTAATACACGTGCTACGTCCAACCGCTGAACTTCTGACTTTGTCACCCAAAATGTGGCGCTACAATCGCATTCTGCATTTGTTTCCAGTGGTCGGAAACAACCTTCCGTAAGGTGGAAGCGTTAATGCTATTAGTTTTTCTTATTATATGTTGCTTTCGACTAATTGTGGCGATCAGCATGAGATAAAATTGGTGAAGGGGCTCTCATGAAGAAACAACACCTATGCACAGGCCTGGCAGGACTCTGACCTGGAACCTTCGGTGGCTTGATGGTGATCCGACCCCTCAACGCGCATGGTCTCAAGCGGCTGGGAATGCAATCAAGAATCATATTTAAGTAGAAGAAAAATAATATTACATAAGGAAAATGAGCAATGATTTTTTTATTAAAGAAAAACATCATTCAAATTGAAACTCCAACGCCACCAAGGAACACTGACCTTCGTGGATATTCAAACGTTGTAAATCTTTGCTCTAAAATTGCCTAAATAAACTTGCTGTCACGTCAGATTTACTTAAATAGGACACAGTCTTGGATCTTTCGAATTTTGATCGTTATATAATACATCCTCCGTCATTCCTTCGTCTTGCTTGTTTATTTTGTCACGATAACAGAAGTTATCTAAGCGACCTATCGAGGTTTTTGATCTCTACAAAGAAGTTACCGAGCGTCAGGGTAGAAGGGCTGCGAGCTCGTTCGAAGCAATCAGAGCAGAAATGCCGAATGAATGGGACGATGCGAAGAGCATACGTTCGCGTTTCAAGTTTGCAGAACGGAGGATGCAAAAAACCCGCTGCATGAACTGTCGACGCGGGAGTCAGAAAATTCAGACAGAATTATGGCTATTGAATAAGTTATTAGATTACAGTACGCTACAGTGTGTCGGTAAACAGACAAAAAAGGGTACAGTTTCTCCTGTGTTTTGTACCGTGCCGTGTGGGATTACAAGTATGGCTCCTCACGATCTCGTTCAATCTGGCGCTTCCCTGCGGAAGCTCCGAAATTTGAGTGTTGACCCAGCATCGTGAAGACAGTAGGTGAACTCGCCATACTTGAGAAGAAGTAGCGGGCTCCGGTCTAGAAAGCCAGAAAACAGAGGGGTTGGGATTCGATGCGCCGACCACGTATTGCCCAATGAAAAGAAGCTTTGGAGGCCTTGGCCTCGTGATACGATAATTAATGAGTACAATCAAAGATTATCGTACCAATCATGCCCCAAGACTTTCTTACAAATGTAAGGCACCTTTATCAAAGAAACATAATGTTTCATGTTATGTATAAAATAGATTAGAATCAATAAAGAGTGTGAGTGCTGTACACACACACACACATTCACTAGGCTTGCCAACCCTCCGTAATAGCCGGGAGTTACCAGATATCGAAATCATACTCCCGGTCTCCCGGACAAACTTTGTTATCTCCTGGTCCTGGAAGGAAGAGATTTAATATTATAATATTTTTATGATTATCTTTTATATTATTACATTATTCTGGTATGCATCTGGCGAGTGAAGAAATTTGCCATTCCAAACCAAATGATATTATTTTGAAGACTCGTGAAAAATTAGTCATTGTTTAACTAAGTGGGAGGCGTGAGAAATGGAAACACATTGTTGTGCCAACGTCTACACAAGATCTGCAGAAAATTAATATTGGCACATTTTTACGTCAAAGTCACTAGACTTGTTCATTTTCCTCCGCCCAATTTTGCTTCATTACATAGGTTTAGTTCGTAGCATGTTAAAGTGGGATTAAGTGTGTTTCAGTGTTTATTTTGTTGTCACGGCTAGTTTGGAGTCACGAGAAAAGAAAGGACAGTATTACTGCACTTTCATGGCTGCATATGATCTCCTAGGGTACGCTCTCTTAAAAATGACAGCTTCGGGAACATTTGCATCTCTTGTCAAAGTGATGGAAATGTGTGTGAAATGCATTCTCTGGCAAAATAATCATAGAAGATGAAGAAGCATTTTGACCTCGGACCTCAAGGTACCAGACAGGAGACGTGGGCCTTTTAACATGGATCAACTTGATGCCAAAAATTTCAAAGCCAGGGGGTACTAAAATGGGGGTAAGCATACCTTCATATTTCCAGTTGTAAGAGCTATTTTGTGAGTCATTGCGCCACACAAGATTGCAATTTTTAAGTTTACTCAGAAGGATAGCCGGCCCCCGTGGCGGAGTGGTTAGCACATCGCGCTACTACACCAGGGGTCCCAGGTTCGTATCGCGGTCTGGGCATGGATGTTTGTGAGTGTCCAGTCATCAATTTCATCATGTCATCACTCATCCACATTTTTGCAACTTAAGCCAAAAGTGGCACAAAAACGAAGTAAAATAAAGCAAATCAATTAATCAATCAATACTAAGAAGGATATAATTCTACATATTCCACTCCACAAGTGGGTACAAAAAAATTCTTCATAAAAATGAAAACAATAATAAGCATATTTCCCCCTTCCTTTAACGATGAAACACGCGTAACTGTGCTATGTGATTCTAATTGTGCAAGTTAAAATTTCATGCAGCTATACGATTAACGATTACCATATAAGGACAATAATAATATTCTAATTGAATTAAGAGAGAAGTTCTATTATTCAATGTAGAATGAAGCATAGCTTCCTACATCAATTCCCAAGTAAATAAATAACTTATTATACATATGGTAGCTACAGTAAATTCTTCGTAGCTATTTCAAAGTGTTTAAATTTGTAATTAACATTATTTGAAAAGGACAAAATAAAAGGATTGTTATATTAATTATTCGGTATGGTTTGCAGAATCTTGAACTATCGTAACCAATATCCTCTTTAAGTAGAAATAAGATTTTGTACATATATCAAAGAGGAAGCCAAATGTATAGATACATCAATTTTTGGACAAGATATTAATTATCCGTACATTGAAACTACGATATGTTATTGCTACAGAATGTACAGTGTTAATCCAACAAATTTTGATATTTGAATGTTGCAATTTATATAAATGTTCCTTAACGTAGAAACATTAATGACTGATCTAAAAATTCGGTGAGAAGAATGTCTTACTCTGGTACCCAATACCAATGTTCAGGAAAACAACAACTTACGCGCACACACACACGTGTATATTGTATTTTTATATTAAATATTATATTATATTACTTTAAATATTAAAAATTGTACAGTGACTATCATGTTGAATATGCCTAACCAAATGCTCATAACAATATTGTGAAGTTTGCTCCAAGATGTAGATTTATCTCAATATTATTACCTTAATAAAATCTTACTAAAATTTAACTAACTTCCTGGTATAGTTATGTTCACTAAACACACAATTCATAAAGATATGTTAATAATGAGTGCAGGTTAAAAGTGTTAGAGCTCTTGTCTGGTCTTACGGCGGGAAGGGAAGTGGGGAGCGGGGAATACGCCGCAGACTAACCAGACAGCAGAGGTGGCGCCGAGAGTTACGACCTCGCGTGAGGAGGTGCTCCGTGCACCTCGTTCCAGAAGCTGCTGTGTTTCTCATCGCCTTGTATTGGTCGCTTCCCCGCCGTAAGACAAGACAAGAGCTATAATGAATTACATACACTTGTCACTTCAATGTTAGCATGTTAGGTAGTATTCTTAGCATATCAACATGCTCTCGGTATTACAATTTGTGCATTGTGAGTAGGTTCTGTTTGTTACGTTTGATCGCTTTCGTGTCTCCGTATTTTTCTTTCCTTTCTCCGCTTGAATATATCGTGAAACGAGCTTCACATTAGTTGTGAGGGAGTTGTACACGTCTTCAAAAGTGGAAGTACACGTATTTCGATTTATATTTTCTTTTTTTACGTCGTTTTCCTACCATTTTATCTGATCACGACGATGAGAAATTAAGTAAAGTCTATGAAGTGATACTTGCAAAAAAAAAAAAAGAAAAAAAAATTGCATAAGACCAGCCGAAATCCTTCATTGACTTGGCCACATACAGTTTGAAGACATATTTCGCACACATTATTTCTTTGTTGCTTTAAAAGGCAGATTATAACTTTCCCTGAAAATTAGACTTAGTCCCACATTCATTTCCAGTGTTCTAAACTCCTTTTTCAGTGTTGTAAAAATCATCACACAGTCGAAAACTATCTGTATTGTTTATTGATTTGGTTTGTTTTGCTTTTCTTACTTTTGTCTAATCGCGAAGATTTGAATGAGTGATGATGTGATGAAATTGTTAAAAGAACACTCTTAAAGAACACCCATGCTCAGTCCGGAATTGGAACCCAAGACACCTAGCGTCGTAGCATGCTGTGATAACTACTCCGCCACGGAGGTCTGCAATATACTGTCTGTATAATTTGAATGTTACTACAGATTCGAGAATACTAATTTTTCTTTACGTCATATATAAATGTTTTGAAGCTCTGATATCACAGTTATGACAAGTGTATGCAACAAATTTGAAGTAATTTTTGATTGATTGTTTGAGTTGGTGTTTTAAGACCACTTTATGCACAATAAAGCTAATCGGGACTGGACGTACAGTTTAAAGTGGGATCCGAACCACTATGTGTCTCCACCGGGTATCGATCTCGGGACCCCTTGATTACAAGGCGACGACGCTACTAAATTTAGGTAGTAATATGAAACACACAATGGTTCATTCTGCAGATTCAAATCAGAATGCGCATCTCCGCCATATTTGTACCCTTCCGGGCTATGCGCGAGTGAAGATGCGCGATTTCAAACAAAAGCGCATCGTCTCCAGTCTGTAATTAGAGGTCTGTGATTTTGACGAACCTTGTCAGGACCCAAGACTTACAACTGAGAGAACTGGTTCAAAGTATCAATATTTTACCAGATAATACACACAATTTGCTCACAACTGGACAATCGTTTTAAAGAAATGTAGACACGTAGGAAGTGATACAACCATCTTTTTGTCAAGTTCTGTAGACACTAGCTACGCAACGAACCTGAAATAATTGCAAACATTTCCAAACTGTTATTTCAGCCACAAATACGTAGTATCAGAAGTTCTTCCAAACACGAGTTAAAAGACATGAATTATGTGAAACAGTTTCCTGATCTCATTGTGATACAACATAGTTATTTGACTTCCAGTTATACTGATGTATGCGCGGCTTGTTTCATGTCCCGTACTGTCTCTGTCACAGAGAGATCCTTTCCTAAATTGAAAATTATAAAAACCTATGTACTCAGTACCATGAATCAGGTACGCTTTACTTTTAATTGGAAATAACAAAGACAGAAAATTAATTTTGACAAAGTAATCGATGATTTTTGCAGACAATAAATAAAAAAGAAAATTATTTAAGCCTTTAGTCTAAAAATTGTAAATCATAATGAATTAATCAATAATAAGTATTGTATTTAATCTTAATTTGTTAATGAGTAAATAATGTATTGTATTTCACAGTATCTATTTTCTTAGTTATTTTGTACAAACTCTATTAGTCTCTAGCAAATATAAAAACAAATAAGCACATCTTTAATGAAATGAAGATAATTATCTTTTATTTAGCACTCCATATGCTAAAATTGCTCTTTTGTTGTATTCGTAGATCCAGCCACTACAATATTATAGCAGTAACTTGGGGCCTACTTTAGTAGTCTTCCCCGGCGCCCCTATGAGTCTTGCTACGCCCCTGCACACACATAGTAGCCTTTATAATGGCGAACGTTTGAATGTGATCACCCTGTGGTTTTGGTTCACTATCGCCCGCTGAAAGCGCAGTCAGCGTCGGAAATCTTTTATGGATATTTCACACCGAAGCGACACGCGACACATATCACTTGGGAACGATCCAATCACCAGCAACGTTTCACGCCGTATCAGAAAGATTGGCCGCACAAGCCTGCGTTCGATTGGTGATATCCTCAAGCGACACGTGTCGCCTGTCGCTTGTCGCTTCGGTGTGAATTCTCCCTTAAGGTTGTCTATTGTTCGGTATACAAATCAATACTCGAACGTCCAACTTACTCCCTTTTATTACAAAAATCAAATGAACCTAATGCTTGCATCTATAGGGACTGCGAAGCACATTCCTGAAAGGGAAAACGGGATTACCAAAATGGCGGGAGATAGTGACTCCAAGTTGCGACCAGGCGGCGTCTTCAGCCGGCGTCGTCGCAGCTAAGGAAATGATTGGGCGTCAGCAAGCAGGAATGTCTACAGACAATACCAGCACCTACTAGGCAGGGTTGGCCCGGGTGGGCCCAGCCCAGTTTTCCCCCACATGATTTTTTTCCCCTTCAGAAAACACCACCAAAAAAAACAGTCAAACAGTCGGGTTTTCTTTCAGAAAATGTTGTAAATTTTTGCTTTAAATACTTGTGAAGTTCTACAATTGTCAATTTTTTTTTGAAAACTTGAAAAGAAAATGCTTAACAGAGCTTAAAATATTAAAATTAATGAATGTAGTACAAGTCTCAGTGGGTTCTTTCAGGCTATTTTCCTCAAATCATGCTAGAAATGGACTTTTAACAGAAATGACAATAATATATATATATATATATATATCCAAGAAACAAAAAAGAAAAAGTATCAAACTTTTAGATAAAACGTTGGCAATGATTGATGCAGTGTAGGTAAACAAAGCTTATAATTTTCAAGTGTGGTAGCACTTTGGTCATCAGTCACTTCCTTATGTGAGGGAAACCATAGTGGCACATTATTGTTTCATCTGTAACGATCAATTGATACAATAATTTTTTTCATGTTTAAAGCATTACAAGGAAGAATTGAATATATTTTATTGAAATGTCGTTAATTGTGGCATAATTAAATTGGAACACTCTTTAAATGATTTTTTTTTCTCATCGTAATGGATTGCTTTCTCATATAGGATAAATGTTATTTGTTTCTGGTTAGGAGCTCTATACCCATGTAAGTCGTGCACCTTCATAATTTACCACAATTTCAGTTCTTCTTTTTTTCGTATTTTTTTGAGGGTGTGGAGTACGCAGGTAAATGCAGTGTAAATGCAGTGTAAATGCATACCTTCATGTTTTGATCATTTTCGGCATTTTCAAACCTTTGTATAGATTATAGTTTTGAGCTTTGTGCACGAAACCTACAGGAGCATTATGTACTTGCACTATAATTTGACAATAAATTATCAAAATATGGTGCAAGATTTGGGAGGAGCATGATTTGGGGTGGATGGGCAGAGAATAAGTCATATATTTAGTGGCCATGATAACTGCTGTAAATTTGGAATCATTTAGGTAAAATTATTTCTGCAGCTAGAAAACCTGTGAACAAAATTGGACAATGTGTTTCAAGATGGTGGATGAAAAACTGATTTTCCTCATGTTTCTGGCTCTACGCCATGCTCTACATTGTTTGTTTTTTTCAAAACTGTCTTGAATACTATTCGAGGTATAAGGAATTAAACTCAGTTATTTTAGAGATTTCATTGCTCATTGGTCATTTCATTTGCTGATAAGTTTCTAAATAATATTTCATAGTTTAGGAGAGGAGTGATTGTAAAATTATAAACAGTGTATTTATGATAACTGCTATAAATTTAAAGCGTTTGAGTTGCAATTTTTACAGTTGCAAGAAACCTTGAAGGATTGGTCTCACATTGTATTTGAGAAAAAAATGGTCACCATGTTTAAAGATAGTGGACAATAGACTGATTTAACATGTCTTGCAAGAGCTTTAAATTATGCTCATATTTGACTAGGATTTGACATTTTCATAGATTAAGAAACACAAGTCTCAGCAGCCGGTCCCCGTGACGGAGTGGTTATCACATCGCGCTACGACTCCAAAGGTCCCGGGTTCGAAACCCGGCCTGGGCATGGATGTTTGTGAGTGTTCATTCATCAATTTCATCATGTCAAATCCATCAATCAAAACAAGTCTCAGCAATGTTAGAGCACCACTTGATCTTTAAGCTGTTAATAAAAAAAACTGTAATACAATGTGTGTTTTAGGAAGGATGGGGGTTAGTCACCAATTTTGAGACCACAATAACTGAAGCAAATTTAGAGGTTTTTAGCTCAAGTTAATCACAACTAGATACACCTCGCGAATGATTTTGTTTTGCACTTGTTCAAAGAATTTCAATGTTGTGGATGAAAAATGGATTTTACATATGCTGAGGTAGATTCCAAAATCTGATGGCACTTTCAAATCTCTGCCTAAACTAAATTTTTGGAGATTAAAAAAGATACTCTTTTAAGAATTTTAGGTCATCACATTAGTTAAAGTGTGACAATAAATGTTTTGAAATATAGCCTACTGAATGTTTGGCGAGCTTTGGGGACCAAATTGGGGGTCACGAATGTTTTGACCATGGGAATTGGTATTTTCATAGCAGCCAGATATTTGGAGGAAATATTAGGTTTTCCATGTGGACGAAATCAGCCAGACAATTATATATAATTGCCTTTAATTTGGCATGGTTAATACACGGAGGAGGTAACATCCTGGTGCTTGAAACATCCAGAAAAAATAGTGGGAAAACACAATTGTGATAAACTGTAAACAAACTGTGTTGAAGCAGATTTAAAACCTTATGTTGTAGTAGCTACTGTTGTATACTGCCAGGAAAAAAAAAGAAATGGACTATTTAATGGCCTATGGTCATAAGGAAATGAAATAAAAAATGTGTTTGTAGCTGTAATATAATTCATTCCAACATAAGCACAACACTGCATTCAGAAAAAAAATTGTTTCATAAACTGAAGTTCAGAATGGAATATTCACTAATAGTATTTACAAAAAATGCGCTGCATCTTGAAAGACATATACTCTAACATGCTTAAATTTGAGTATCGTTGTAGGGGGAAGAAAGTAACGAACCTGAGTGATAAAATTAAAAGTCTCATTTTACAAAAGTTAACAGTTATCGCTTTTTTTTTCTGGAAAGAAAGGTTTCGGCACAATTCAAGTTGATTTGTTATGTTACTGTGATGTTTGGTTAATGTGTTCATCAAAACAACTACTCAAAATTGTGTTATGTTCATAAACGATGATGCATCCAAGTATATTATTGACTGATTGATTGATTTGGTATACGAGGTGCATTCAAGTTCTAAGGTCTCCTATTTTTTCTTTCATAAACAACTTACAGAACAGAGATGAAACTTCATTCACTTCTCAACATAGTCTCCCTCTAGACTTACACACTTTTCGCAACGTCGACGCCATGATTGCATGGCCGCCGCGAACGCTTCTTTAGGGATCTGCTTGCCCCACTGGAAAATTGCCGTGATGATTCTTTTCAAACAACTCTCACATATATAACTGCTTCTATATAGTAATGAAGAAAAAAATAGGAGACCTTAGAACTTGAATGCACCTCGTATTTTACCTTGCCTTTCTGCAACTTTTTACTAATTGCGAAGATGAGAATGAGTGATGATATGATGATGTGATGAAATTGATGAAAGGAGGGGCATACAAAGATCACCCATGCCCAGGCCGGGATTTGAACCTGGGGCCTCTGGCATTGTAGGCATTCCTCTTGTTAAAATAAAATGTTGCAAAGGTAAAGATACCCCTGTGCATGTGCACACATGCCATGAAGGCACATGTGGTGATTTGGGGGTAGGAGCTCCACATATTCTTGATCTCGGCCAAAGTTGGGATGATGTGATCAGCATCACTCCCGGCTGCCTTTACCCCCCAGGTACGCATTGATGCAAGATGTACATGTGATTACTTGCAACATGGGGAGAAATTCATACTCTCTTATACGCCGGGATATTTTTCAGTACCAGTGTCCATTCGGACGATACTGAAAGAAATGTACAACTGGTGCGAAACTGTAACTCTTCCCCTTAAAGAAGTTAAATAGCTTTGACTCAGTCAACTAAAACAATACAAATTGAATGTTACGATACATTACTACCAGGAGAAAAATATAATTCATTTCTAAAATATATATTTTTAAACATATCCTGAAAAAACCCAATAAAACCCAGTTTTGCCCGTTTTTTTCGGGTTATATCTGAAAGAAAAACAACCAAAAATGCCCACCCGAGATGGATTTTTTCGAGAAAACCGGCCAAAATACCAATCCTGGTACTAGGCATGGGCGTCCGGAAAGGGGGGGCAAGGGGGGCCGTGGCTCCCCATGGAAAATGAAAGTCATCCAAAAATTATATATTTTTCACATATCATTTCATTTCAACTGCAATAATGTGTGTTAATTATTGCATGAATATGATACATTCAAATTTAAGCAATGTTTTTTGAGGGAACAACACTATTATTGGAGAACATGTGCCTTGTTTGCCTCCCCTGAAGAAAAAAATACCTTCCTTGCCCCTCCCTGGAAAAAATCCTGCGGACGTTCATGGTACTAGGTAGATGACGAGTGTGTCTCTGGCGCTGGTGGAATAGGTTTAGAAAAGTGAAATAGTCACGGCTTGTAACAATGCTATAGGTGGGTTTCATGTGACGTCAGGATTCGCACCGCCTCCATGTTTGCGGCAAAGCTGTTTGTCGTCTGCAAGGAAATACCCACCTTGCAGCGTTCGTTACACCTGCGCCAAGTGCGCGTTTGTTGTTAGTACTGTGTAAAATGTTAGTAACATTGCTTAAAAATGCAACAAAAAGGCCAACTCTAGTTCACCTGTGTTTATTTACTTGAACCAGCTACATGGAATCAGTTTGTTTTCGTATTTATTAGTGGTTCGGATTCTGCTTGAAATATTTACATCCCCGCTCGGGGTGGGAGAAAGTGGTCATCGACGACTTTGAGTACAGATTAACTGAAAATTCCAAGACTCAGCCATCATCTTCTATGTTTCCTTTTAACGTTTGTTCAAGCGCAGTAATTTGAAATGTTGAGTTGTTCAATAACAGTAATTTCACTCCTTGCTTTAACAATTTGGGATATGCAGGCCTCAGTGACGGAGTGGTTAGCACAACGCACTACGATGCTAGGGGTCCCGGATTCAAATCTCGGCCTTGGCATGACTGATCTTAACGACTAGCCAAATATAGCAAAAACATAAATAAATAAATAAATAAATAAACCAAACAAATCAATCAATTTGAGATACTTTGATATATCATTTACATGTTTTAACCAAGCAGTGCTTCTTTCTGACAGTAGGCAAAACGGCACCTTTTCTCGTGGATAGGATAACAATTAATAACAGTATGTGTTAATGAATGAAATATAAATAATCAAGTACAAGCGTGCAATTTTCAAGATGAATTTAACTTTGAATGTTGTCATTTTTATCGTCAAACTTATAAACACATTTCTACCAAATAAAACAATAACAAAGGAAACGCTACTTGCAAGTATGATAAAAAACACCAGTTCAATCCATTTGTACTAAAAGACTTAGAGAAATGCGGTATATGAACTTACCTGAAAATAAATGTTCGCCCCACCGCTCTGTCCTGCTTGTTTTGTTCTTTAATGTTGGCAGGATTTATTCTCGCCATGACGTAGTTTTCTAATCAACAATCGGAAAATTCTGTGCAGTGAATTGCACCTTCTGTTCATTCTCGGAAAATTCTAGGATAAACGTGAGTGCCTGTTGGCTGTTAGACCTAAACAACGTAATATTGCACAAACTACACCATTGTAAACAAGGTTCAAATCTCCTGCCCGCTTGCTTGAATTCCGAATGTTTACAAGAACCCGCCACAATCATGGCTGCTCGATCCCACGTAGGTGAAACACACCTATACGATATGTGGCTCTCTTGTCGGAGTTCCAGCTCTTTGCTATTCGTGAGCCGATGTAGACTGATGTGAAAGAGAATGACAGGGGAAACTACCGCTCAGGGGTAAAATAATAATAGAAAAAGTCGGTATGGAATCTGAGTTCCACACGGGAGAGCCGGGGTAGGAGATTTTTGGTGGAAAGTCTTGCAGCAATGTATTTGCTTGGAGAGGCTCTGGTGTTCTCCTAGCCTATAATAAATGGGTACTTGGGGGCAAAAGTGGCCGGAGCGCGGTGCTGATCACATCATCTCTACAGATGTCCTCGATTGTGAACGTGTGAGGAGGCCCTACCCCCTTTCCCGTCATATGTCTTCACAGTATGTTATAACGACCAAGGTAGCATTACATTTACATATATACGTGTACATATTTTATATAGAGATAAATTCAGTTATAAATATTCCGATAATTCGATTTTTTTTAATACCACACATTATATAGGCTATGTATATACATGCCACACTCGATAGAGTGAAGGTGAAGCGTTAGAGACCATTTCATTTTAAAATGAAAGTATTATCGGAACCAGTGTGCAATGCACCTGCACCGAAGTTGGAATTCGGCACCCCTTTATCACATGGTTATAACGTTACCACTAAGCCATCAGGGAGGCCCGTATCACATTTCACATACGATATAAAATGTGTTTGTAAAGCTTGACTGCTATCGAGCATGTTTTTGATAATTTCCTAATATCTAGAAATAGGGAGGTTGGTGATGCGAGATTTATTTTAAAATAATTCATTTCAAATACTTCTCTGTACCCTTAAACGTCATAAGAATGAAAGTTATTGTGGCCAGCTGATTTTTTTTTATCGATTTGGAGTAAGAGCAACTTATAATAAATGCGATAGTAATATCGAATCGTAACGTTCCCTAAGGTCCAACTAGGTTTTTATTTATCATTTTGTTAATATATTACTTAAAATTTTTCAGTTGTTTCTAGATCGTTAGAAAATAATTTTCCTCTACACTGAGTAGGGTTCATTATGCTAAATCTGTGCTCAGTGCCTGCTTCTTGCATCCGTCGCTTTCCACTTTTACTTCGGAGTTCTTAACATTTCTTATAATGGTTACCAGCGTATAGTGTTAATTTTCAATTGTTTGCGTTTCTTTATATAAGATAGAAGTTATAACTTTCTATGGGGTCTAACACAGTGGTTCGAATCCCACTTTAAACTGTAGGTCCAGTCTCGATTAGCCTATCTGTGCATAAAGTTGACCTAAAAGAACAATTCAAATTCAAGATTATAATGTCGAATATTCAATAATATCATCACTTTGATAAAGATAAGATGTTCATTTTACCCGCCGTTTTGGATATCTTATCTCACATACATCTGACATCAGTGTTGATATGTTTTATTAACTCATTCCCGAAAACACGCTCTTTAAAATTAAAAATAATAATAATAAATAAAAACTCCTAAGTAATGGATTAACATTGCTATCTTTGAAACTGTGTTCAAATCAGCAGCGTTCTCACGATTTCGTTAAGCATTGGGAATAGACTTCTTTAACTTGTCAATTTTCTGGGCTTCAAACCTTTTCAATCATGCGAGATCATCGAGGTAGCTCCAACATCCTTACATCCGTTTTAGGATTTTGTTGATATTATTCATCGTAAACCAAGTTACAATATTGAAACAAGTGTACTTTTCACTCATAAAGAGTATAATAAAATTCTCAAAATATTTTTTTTGTCAACATGAACTCTTACATTTATTTGTGATTCAAGTTGCTTATACAAATATTGAAATTAAATTAGTTGCACCTGAATAAACACACGTTGAAATCTAAATGAATTCCTTGTGACAACAACAGGTGTAGTAAAGGCAGAGCATTGAAAACATGGGGATATTGATTTGTTATTTCATATAATCGAACTAATATAAATATAATATTTTCTTTATGTATCTTAAAACCCCCAATTTTTCAAAGGGAAGTTTTGTTTCAAATAAACAAAGAAACTAAAATTATAATGCTGTCAGTTGCTTTCTCACGAAATGGTAGTTTCTGTTGCAGGAAGAGCAGCTTCGAATGTGGCTGTCTTTTGCCTTTAAATATTTAATTTTACAGATTAGTAAAACTCTTTATATATTACTGTATAGTAAATTGCTAAATACGTATTTGGAATACCATAGCCAACGGAAAAAGCACATGTAAATATAGAGACAAAAATATATGAGAAAATGTAGTTGACAAGCCGTATCTTGTGACATGTACCAGTGGCGCAACCACAGGGGAGGACACGGAAATCAATTCTAAGCGGGTTGGGGGCAAGGGACACAAACATTGAAGTAAAATAAAGCAAAACTATAGCTCTTGTCCAGTGTTACGGCGGGCGCCCTACATGCTGGCAAAGCAAGTGGGGAGCGGGGAAGCGACCAATCCAGCGCGATAAGAAACACAGCAGCCTGTAGTACAAGATGCGGGAAGCACCACCTCCAGCGACGTCGTAACTCTCGGCGCCATCGCTGTTGTCTGGTTGGTCTGCTGCCAGGGGCGTAGCGAGACTCATGCGAGCCCCGGTGCAAACTACTCAGGTGGGGGCCCATTTACTGCTAATATAGTGAATACAAAAAATGCGTAATTTTAAAATATGGGGTATTAAACAAAGGGATGTTATAATTCTACTGATTATGATTAAAGATGCGTTTGCTTTTGACAAACTGTAGAAACTAATAAGTGTGTGTACAAAAATAATTAATATACTAGATACTTTTAAATACAATACATTCTATACTCTTTAAGAAATTAACGTTAATGATTAATATTAATTCTTAGATTAATATTGAATAATTGATTATAGTTTACAATGTTAGAATTAAATCGTTTCTTTCTTAATTTTTTGTCTCAAAAAATCATCGATGTAATGAACACTACGTGGTGGACATTTCCTTGCAAGCGACAAATAAAATTGGTCGCAAACATGGCGGTTGTGCGCATCCTGACGTCACATGAAACCCACCTATATAGAACTTGACCAAAAAAGAAGGTCATATCACTTTCTGTGTGTCTACAACTGCTTTCATGTCTTTGAAACGATTGTCCAGTTGTGAGCAAATTGTTTCTATGGTCGCAATAAAATATTAATACTTTGAACTTTGGTCCTGAGACTTTTGCCAAAGTGCTTTTTTTTATTATTTTGGCATGAAATTCACTTTGAAATCCCCCACTTAGAACATATTTTCATCACTTCAAAAAATTGATTCATTCAATTGATCCCCGAAGCTCAGTATTTTTTAAGAGAGCGTTCCATAAGAGATCATATGCAGCCATAATATCAAGAGATTCTACTTGCAATGACTTAGAAGTGATATTTAACTGCTCCAATACTCTACATTGAACAGTCAATAATAAAATGCAACTGAAAAATTAAATCTTTTGCTTAAGGCTAATAGCCTCGCTTCTTTCATTTCGCTACCTGTGTAAAAATATTACATAAGGAAAGCTTTCGAAACATAAAAAAGGAACTTCTTTTTAAGAGTATACGCGGCTTCTTATCTTCCTGACCATCATGTCGGAGTAAGTGCTTTGAGAGTTTAGTTCGGTTTATTTCTTGGAATGAATTTTAACTCTTGCCATCGCAAAATAGTGTTACCAAAAAATTATAGACATTGTGAACAAGGCTATTTCCAGGTTACCTTATGGAGCATCTTTAAGAACAGAATTTAAATAACGACTAGCGCAATGTACGTAATAAGATCGAGACACTTGCGTACGTAGAGGTGACTTGATAAGGCTATAGTGTCCCGAAATTTTAAGAAAATCAAAATTTTCAAAAGAAAGCAGTAAAAAAACTTGTGAAAAACCGAAATTCGGAATACTCCCTTTAACCTTTTAAAAAGAACCCTGTTTACCATTTTTGTCTTGGAACAAGTTTTAAAACGAAGGTTAAAAAGTCGTAATTATGAGACAGCCAATTTCATAGCGTATCCCGCCTTCTCTACAACGTGCATATATAGCATACCACCAACCTTGGACCCCACACGTCGCTATTATCTGCCTGCAGTGAGCCAACCTAACAAAGAGATATTTCAGAAAAATCCACCCAGTCTTTCGGCGTTTCGGGGCCGCTTTACCTCCGGGTTCCGGGGCACCCAGCCTAGTTACGCCCCTGTCTGCTGCGTATCCCCGCTCCCCACTTCCCTTGCCGGCTTGAAGGCCGCCCGCCGTAAGATTAGACATGAGCTGTAGCAGAATCTAAGAGTAGCAGGACAAAAGGATACTCAAGATGGAATTAGTTTCGGCCCTGGGAGCCGAACGATCAAAATGAAAAGGACTGTAGTAAAAGAGAATGACATGGCGCCCCGTGAAATTATTTGCGCCCTATTAAATCAATATTGTATTCAGTTTGCAAAAAATTGGATCCAAAGATTGTATTGCTTGCTTCGCTCTTTTCTGTAATGCATTGTAAATTTCCAGAGAGAGAAGTCAGACTAACTATGTACTTCAGACTGTTACTGCTAAGCAGTTTGGTCTTAAATGCATGAACAATTGTTTTAGGGAAAAGGAGCGCGCACATTTGAGAGACAATTTATATAATTTTTGCTATTGGTTTGTAATGAGGCTGATGAATTAATTATGTGGTATATTTAAATAATATGTTAGATATATATGCGCTCGCGCGCGTTTGTATGTGTGTGTGTGTGTGTGTGTGTGTGTGTGTGTGTGTGTGTGTGTGTGTGTGTATGTATTAAAGAAACTTTGAATACGTACACAATTTAGTGGGGTTATTCCATACTATTTCGACCAATTTTGAGATTTGGTGTTTTAAGTCCACATCATGCGCAGAAAGGCTAATCGGGACTGGACCTACAGTTTAAAGTGGGATCCATCCGAACCACTATGTGCCTCCATCGGGTATCGAACCCGGGACCCGTTGATTACAAGGCGACGACGCTACCACTGCGTCATTGGGGAGGCATCTCACCATTTTTAAAAATATAAATTTATTGAATCACTTATTTCTATATCTCTCAATGTTCAAAACCGACATTGAAATTTATTTTCAGGCTTGGGTTGGGATCTGGCAGCCATTTTGAATCAGTGGCGTGCGGCGATTTTAGCGTTTTAGGTCCTTTACGAAAATCGCTGTAACTTCTGCTCTATAAATCCAAATGTAATGATTCAAAGAAACATTTTCTTAAAAATGCTCCTTCATTTTGCTTATTACCATTTTTGCTACAAGATTAGTAGTTTCCACGCTCTATAAATCCCATAGATTTTTCATAATGTCTCTTCTTTGAGGCACAAATTAACCATGAAGGGGCAAAACATCTTAACCATATTTCTTATGTTCCCTGTGCGGTGCCGAGTAAGTCCGAATATTGTTAAACATATGAGGTGCCTGGGCCCCCTTTTTCTCTATAAACTCATAAAAATTCAAAAGTTCAACCCTCTGTATCACCAAATGGAGGACGAAGAAAAAATTTGGAATTTGCACCACAGTGAAGGTGTTCTTCCGAATATGAAAAATATTTAAGATATAGAATGGGATTTTACATTTAAAAAATTGTACTGTACTCAGTATTGACTGAACTATCGAAAATCCACATGAGAGTTTCATTGCGTTGTGGTATTAACGCATACAAGAAGAAAATTATAACAAAATTGAGATTTAGTATCAGTTTATTTAAAATCAACTTTTGTCATTTTCCAATCCAAATTTGATTTTATACATACGTAAAATGAAAATGAATTTTGCATTTCGATCAAGGATAATTATTGTTCAGAGACTCCAACTTACTAATCACACAGCTAATTCTAAAACTCCCAAGAAGAGGGGGCTCTTCCTTATTCCTGATAAAATTTGTAATTGTTCATAATGATGTGCTCCACATTTTCAAGAAGAACATTCCAAATAAGGCCAAAAATTAAGTTAGGAAAAATCGCGTTTCTCTTGAGGGCTCTGGGAGCCCCTCCTAGAGAGAGTATTACGGATATATTTTTATATGTAATTTATATTTCCTCTCTGTAAGGTTGGTGATAATACGATAATACACACACGCGCACACATACACACAAATGTTTGCGTATAGAGATAATACTAGTGATTTTCTCCACGTCAGTGTGTGAGTGAGATGGAAGACAGAAATATCAAGTGCCAGAGATTAAAATATGGCCCTGGAAACCGTGACAAGAGTAGCTTTTTGGTAGATCTTGGACATGACATGTCCGTTTCTATATTTATTAATTCTAGACTGTTCTGTAAAAAGCACTTAAGTCAAAAAATTCAATTTTACAGCAGACAGTTATTTATGTTTGTTCTTTTAATAGCAAACATTACATACATATTGAATCATCTTTAGACGTGCCCAAAAAACTATAGTCATTATATTTTCTTTAATTGATTCAGTGTGCAATCAAAACAACAGAAAATCGTAGTTGTGATTTATGTACCTTTCCCGAACACCACAGAATTTCAACAAGAAATTTAACAAATTAAATTGCTTTGTTTAGTATGTTAGAACTTAAGTTGAAAGTATCCTTGCGAAAATGTATATATATTTTTATTTTTTTCGTTTTCCTCAATTTAGGTTCCAATTTGCGGTAGTCCTGCAGTATTAGTAGTAGTATTTTAATTTTTTTAAGTTGCTACATATGAATTTCACAGCTGAGAGCTTAAAATTCCATTTTCTGGATCCAAAATAGCTAGACAAATAAAACTTTGTGAGTGAGAATCACAAAATTATATCTGGGACTATACGGCATTTTTTCCGGTCAAGGTTGATTAAAAAACAAGAAAATGTGTGTGTCGAAAATCCGGTTTATTTAAACAAGGAAGTTAACGAAATTTAATATCAATCATCTCAGCTTGTATGCAAAAATCTGAAGTCCTCCTTGTACGTGAGCACGACGAGGTTACGGAAGATGAGGAATATTCACAATCTTAATATTTGGTTCGCGTGATCAGCACCGTTTAT
Organism: Lepisma saccharinum; assembly: GCF_977018435.1. Lineage (NCBI taxonomy): Eukaryota > Metazoa > Arthropoda > Insecta > Zygentoma > Lepismatidae > Lepisma > Lepisma saccharinum. The sequence goes on from NC_139230.1 coordinate 85,679,343, forward strand.
TTCAACATTCAATCATCCTGAGGTTGCTTTCGGCACTTATTTTTAAGAAATTTTGCAAGATTTTAGTATAATGCACATGTACGTTCAATAGATATTAATGAAACAAAAATATTTGATATGTAACTTCTTTTAATTCTCTACTAATGAACAACAGCTTTTCTTGCATTTATCATGTCAAAACTGGTAGCTGTTAAAGTGTCCTCTGAAGCTTACATGTATTCAACCCATCTAATAATTGCTTACAACCTGGCTACGTAGTACGTATGTTTGTGAACGTATGTACGTGTTGCACACATTGAGGCAATACGTGAGAAATTGACGTGCGTGACACAACAGACCATTTTTATGATTTGCATGACCAAGGCCTCATGCAATACATTTTATTTCTTCCATGATCCTCCGTCAACTAAAGAAATAAAATAAAACGAAAAAACGCCCATGCGCACGTGTGTGTGATGATGTGTTTGCGTGTGTATCTGTATGTATTTAAACATAATATATGTATGTATGTATGTATATTGTATGTATTATGGATGTAGGGATGGACCATAGGTATTTTTGCCGATACCAATACACTACCGATATAAAATTTACCGTTAGCGATAACCTATATTCTACCAATCCGATATTGCGAATGTGCCTGAACCTCCTTAACTTCCTTAATTGAAGTGTGTGTAACCAAGTGAAAAAGAACCTTTGAAAAACTGCGTGTTTAGTCATTTGCTTTATGAAACCATAACATGTGAATTATATTTCTATACATAAATATAACAAGAAAAGGGTTGAATTTTGCACTAAATTACAGGATATTTATAGATCTATAGATTCATAGATGCCTATATCGGCCGATATGGATAGAATATTTATTAAACTATGATATCCCTCACCCTCATATGTATATATATATATATATATATATATATATATATATTAGTGTTTACTCTGAATTGTCAAAAGAGATGACGGTACGGTACACTTTAATATATATATATATATATATATATATATATATAATGTAAAAGTTAAAGCGACCCCTGCACATTGGAACATACTGTTAAGATATGTGTTGGGAAGGGGGTGGATGTAGGGTCACACACATTCACAATCTCACCTGTTTGTGGAGGTGAAGAGGTCATCACCGCGCTCCGGCCGTCTTCACCCACAGATACTCATTAGAGGCTGGATGAACCCCAAAGTTGTTTCATGCAGGGACATTGCTTGAAAAAATTCCGGCCTGAAGAAATAAAGGTAAAGTTTAAAGTTAACAGGAAAGTGTTGTTAATGGAAGCAAAGTATTACTTCTAATTTGTTATCCAAACACATTTTTACAGCATCGTGTTCGTTTTTTTTGTTTTTTTTTAATAGAAAGGGGGAAAATCAATTTCGTTGCCTCCAAAAAAGAAATGTTCGTAAGTTCTCTAAAGAGACAAAACTCTCCCCTCCGTGACGTGGCCTACACATGCTTCCCCTGTGCGGTAGGCCAACCTGCAGGTCCCGTGTTGAGCGGACTCCCGTCGCCTCTCGAGCCCCAGTTAGACCGAGGCTTCGGTGTCATGAAATATCGATTTTCTTGTGGACCTTGAGCTGCTCGCTGGCTACAACCACTCTGAGTTCCTGTGAAAACATTAGCCAAATAAAATTGAAATCAACCGTCTTAGCAATGGGTGTGCATGCACTTTGGCTTCACCGAAGTGAAGCTTGTTTCGTTGTGGAATTTGAAAACCTTCGGAAATCTGGGGAAAGGGGGATGTTTGTGGCAAAGTGGCCATCATAAAACTTGAAGATGCCGCTCTTTGGTAGACCGCGTATGCCCTAGTTGAATGCGTGAAATCTTAATCGAATTAAATTAGTGTGACGCAAGCTCATTTAAGCTTAATGGCATCAATTCCATTGTTTTACGGAGCGTTTGTCTACGTTTCGAGTGTACAAAGTTATGCATAAAATTCAGTTGTAGTTTGGAATTATTTTTGAGTTTTCCTAAGCAAGCGGAATTTGCCTATTTGCGTCATCAAAGATCATACCTGACGAATTTTACTTAATGAAACGCTGATATAGCTTTTCATTTGTAAATAAAACACCTTAATAACTTTTTGCTTGTAAATAAAATATCCTGAAAGTTAATACATATTTACTCACGCTGTCACGTAAATTCAACCACTGATTTAACTTTTAAAATTATAGCATCCTAAATTATAATTTACTTTTGCATGCTGTATTTTAGTTAATTTACGAGGCTTTCTTACCATTTTATGTTATGCAACAAAATATATAACCGAGACTCGAGGCTCGAAGCCGCGACTCCTGGCTTCTCAAAGTGTTATTATCGTATCTTTGCACTGCCAAAGTCAGCTGGCTGACATTGTTGAGAACTCAAAACAACATCTCTTCTGAAGCATCACTCTCATTAAAGTTTTTGACGATGAAGCAAAAGTTTGTAGATCTTATATTACAGAAAAATAATCTAATTCCTTTAATATTAAATGTATTCAGTGATTAGAGGCATTACATTAATATTATTTTTAAAATACATTCCATCAGTGAAATTATATTAACATATTAAAAATATCACGGAACAGAAACATTTCCCATAATATGTGTTTCATTGTTCAATAACGTCTACAACCAAGTAAGTAAGTAAAAGTGTGAGGCACCTGATTATACCTGTTGTGATATATGTTGAACTTGGTTCCATGCAGTAAACAAAAATATTTTAAGAATGTTTGAAAACGCACTCGCGAAAATCTGGTTCCGTGCCTTCCCGATGGCGTAGTGGTAAAGTTCGCGCTCTGTAATCAAGAGGTCCTGGGTTCGATACCAGGCGGAGGCACGTAGTAGTTCCGATCCCACTTTAAACTGTAGGTCCAGTCCCGATTAGCCTTACTGTGCACAAAGTGGACTTAAAACAGCATTTCCTAATAGACAAATAAAGAATATCTTGATAATAATAGACTTGTAAACAATAGACAAATAAAGAATATCTTGATAATAATAGACTAGGAAATTTTAGACCCAGAAAAATGCCTAAAGTTGATATATACACCGCCAAATTATAATTTCAGTAGAAATTATACCATATTTTTTTCTTTAAGAAATGCGTAACGCAGACACGTGATATTTCATACTTTAATACTCCTCCAATTTTCAGCTTTACACTATTATTCGTACACTATTAGATGACCGTGAGAATGATAGGAAAAGGAAAAGTTTACAAGATTCATATAGAATGTTTATCTTTGTCTCATTTAACGTTACATTTGTGTGATGGTAAATATGTATGAGCGAGGGATGGAGAAACGGGGCAAGGAAATGCAAAGAAGCAAAGTTTGGAGAAGTTTTTTACACAACTAAAGTAACTAAGACTTTAATTGCACTTGAAATGTGACCCGAGCCACTGAAAGTGCGCCACCACCAGGAACTGAACCTGAAAACCCAGCATTACAAGAAGGTATCGAATGAGTGTGTTTGGGCGAAATGAAAAGAAGAATTCATGTCCCTCGTTACAGATACCTCTCCAATATTCGCCTGAAGTGATTGAGTAAAATCACAAGAATTAAATCATTCAGGCCAGCCGTTGGATTTTTAGACGTCACATTTCAATTAAGAGTCCATTACCTCCATTCCAGAGGAAATAGGAATGATGGTAGGAAGTACAGAAAGGCTCAATAATTTCGAAATAGAATCTGAGGCACTAGGGGAGTAATTATTATATGGCCACTGTTTCGCAGATAACAGCATAATTTTCTTCATTTGGTGCCTCCCCGATGGAGTCCCGGTAACGTCGTTGCTTTGTAATCAAGGGGTTACGGGTTCAATGCACGGTGGAGGTATATGCTGGTTCGGATCCCACTTTATACTGTACGTCTAGTCCCGATTAGCTTGTCTGTGCATAAAATGAACTTAAAACAAACTTTGGGTTTGACTTTGACGTAACTTTTCTACCTCTTCAGATAAAACATAAAAAAGGAACTTGAGAAAGCAGTTTTTGTATTTTCGTTCTTTTTCGTCGCTTTTTTACCTCGCTAGGTCAATCTCGACGATTATTATGATTGAATCTGTTCCAGAAAGGGAGAAAACAGCAGCGATAGAACTAGACGCTTTGGCCACGCATCAACCAATGAAGAGCTGCTTGGCAGCCTTGGTCTGTTGAGAGAGAGAGGGAGGGGGACTTGAATTGATGAAAGAACAAGATGAACATAAACATGCAAACTTCCCCTACCCTGACTTCGTAGAAGGCTACGCTAACCACTCCGTCACGAAGACTAGAAGATAGGGTAAAGTCGGCAAAGATAATGTAAGGTAGATTTTACTTGCCCAGTCCCACACCTGAAAATTTCACTGTTTGTTATCACCCAAGTTGGAAAAAATTCTACGTATATTTTCAGGTAAGCCCTGTATCATGATATACCGTATTAATCATATATGCAGGTATAGAATTAATCTCTGCAGGGGGACTGTAACATGTAGTTTAATAGCCATGCAGCAGAGATAATCTAGGTCAACATGTTACGTCCTTGCACATGTTTGTAACATTCAAATAAAATTAAAAATGTACATGTCGAAAGTTAAAAGGTTTAGTATTGCATTGATTTCTTAATATTGTTTAGAAATTGACATGTTGAATGACTTAGTTTGTGACGTAAACGTGACTTCACAAATCATGATGTTAATGATAAAATGAACTAACCTTTATGTGCTGTACTAATGAAGGAAGCTTGTTTAACAAAATATACATATCGCTGTGATGTAAATATAAACACGCCAATCAAGAGATTACCAATGTTAATGAACTAACCTTATTATGATTATCAAATGAAGGAACATTTAAAATTGTAATTTCCCAAATGTAAGAAGATTTATCAACGTTAAAGAAATAATATTTAACTTAAATGAAAATGTCAATTCTCTTTTTAAATAACTCAAAACGAAACTATGTATTTTCAGAATATCTGCATGTTATAATTCAGAATGTTGTATTATAAAATTGCTTAAATGTAGGAAGAGTTCGAGGCTGAGAGCTTGTGTATAAATACCCCGCATTTTTACTAAGAATGGTAGTGTGTTTTGCTTGTCGGATCTGCCTTGATCTCAGGTAACCGACAGGTGAGGATAATAAGTCTAGGTAGAAGTTAATTGGGTAATTCCGCTCTTCTATAAATTCTAGATTGGCCCCCTCAGAATTGTCCATCGATCTTACGTATATTACAAAAAGTAACTATACTCAAGTTCCGGTATTTGAGTTGCTTTCCGACCAGATGTAAGTATCCTGGTGGAATAATAAAAATTTACCGTTAAACTTATAAACAGTGGTTGGACTTTCGTTACACCTACCCTGAGATAGGTTTCAATGTAGACCATTAGAGTCTTGGTGCCCCGACTACAGGACTAAAGGGATAGAAGAATTACTAGGAACGTAACAAACACATCTATGGCCAATAATAAATACTCCATGTAACTTTTGTTTTAGAGTTCTTGATGAACAAATTCAAAACTTGAAATATATTTGTAGTTTGCTTAGGCGCCGTTTTAGGCATATATGGTATTATAATAACAGTTCTTATACATATGATTTCAAATTCAATATTTCCTAATTAATTTTAGTTGCTGTGTTTCTAATTTCTCTTGATATGACCTTTCTAAATAAGATTGATTGATTGATTGATTTGATGTTTTAAGTCCACTTTATGCACAGTAAGGCTAATCGGGACTGGACCTACAGTTTAAAGTGGGATCCGAACCACTTGTACCTCCACCGGGTATCGAACCCAGGACCCCTTGTTTACAAGGCGACGACGCTACCACTGCGCCATCGGGGAGGCCCTGTTTCTTTCTAAATAAGTTAAGCCCTTCCCAGATGGGATAGTGGTAACACTGACGGCTTGTAATCAAGGGGTATCAAGTTCGATTCCAGGTAGAACAGTGGTGCGAATACCGTCCCGATTAACCTATCTGAACATAAAATTGGCTCCAATACTAAAGAAGTTCAACATTAGCTACTATATCATCGCAATAAATTTTTAAATTGCGTAAATGCATCCCTCATGAGTTCAGAATTCAGGGTCGCTAGTTACGCAGTATTTTTTAGGTGCAAAAATACCTTAGCAACTTTCCTTAGCACACTATTTCCAAACACTTCGAAGTTCTGTTATTATTTTAAAGTAAAGAACGCCGATAACCATAACAATGTTATTACGTTAGGCATGTTATTATATAGTATAGTGTGGACAGAGAGGCAATAGATAGCATGAATTCATATATTCAGTTAGCCGAAACGACCAGTAAAATGCACTAGTGCTCAGTGGCGTGCCCAGGATTTTCGAAAGGGAGGGGTTACGTACACTTCTTCTGGTAGTCAGCTCTCATTTTGCCTTATTTTCCTACCTTTGATGTTCTTTTTTTTTAGGAATACTGGACCAAAAAGGGGGGTTATAATCCCCACCAACCCCCCCTTGGGCACGCCACTGCTAGTGCTTGATATATTACGATTGTACGAAGCAGCAATCAGCAATAGGTTAATCCATTATTTCAATTTTTTAACCAACTTTGTGGTTTGCTTGTAGTTTAAACTTTTCAGTTTTCCAAATTAAATGTTACAAGGAAAACTAAAAAAAATGGAATTGTCAAATGGCATTAACGAATACACGGTATTTTTAGCCACCCTACATGGAATAGTATATGCACAATAAGCTATCAAACCTTCGTTATTTGCAAGCGTTTGCAGGAAATCCCTTCCTGTACCTACGTTATTGTAATCTCCCTCTGTTCGTGGCACAGAGATGACGTAATTGCCACGAGAGGGAGCGGAGTCAGCAAAGAACTCTTCGTGAAGGGGTGTGATGAGACTTCAAGCTGCCCCTGACCGGGAGGGGGAGTGCAATGAGCTGCATTTTCTCTATTTTTGGGACCTTTCAAAGCTTTGTTCTCTTCCCCTTAATGCTCATGAATGGGCTCTCCCCCATAAAAAAAGGAGGGGGTATTGCTGTTATGATTTTTGTTTGTATTAGCAATGAAATAGACGAAAAAAGTGGTTGTTCTAAAATCAGAATATTCATGTAGTTGAAACGCCACCCAGAACGAGGGTATAGCTCGACCACAAGGAAAAAAACCTTCCGTCCAAAGCGTTCGCGCAACTTCCCTGCCGTTATCGGTGTTCGGGGCAGTGTTGCCAGGTCAGATTTGAAAAATTCGGGAGATTGTTCCTTGGAAACCAGAAGTTCTGCTACAAAATCAGATGATCTAATAGTAGCGGATGAATGACGTTCTTGGGGGGGAGGGGCGGCATAGTTGTGCTCACTGGGGGGGGGGGGGGGAGTGGCGCGCATTGTTTACGTTGTAAACGTCACAGATACTTTTGTAACAATGGTGCTAAACCCAGCACCCTGTGTTTGGCGAAAATATACCGAAGATCTCCATTTCAGGAGTGGACATGTTTCAAACAAAAGAAAGTAAACCGCCCGAAGGAACCGACCAACATCTTTCATCTCTTCCGCATTTTCCGGTTAGAGGATGCGTGGAAAACACCCTCAAATTTGTCCTTTCTCAGCACTGACACAAGGGGTTTGCGATGCCTCTATTGTCGCGAGGAATTTTTATGACAGGAAATGGTAGACAGTTGTGTTCACAGATGAAGCTAACGTGCCGCCTTTCGTTGTCGGCGATTTTCCACAATCTTTGAAGTCGAATGCTAACAATAACAAATCAATTTGCCTTCTGCTGGTGTTCGGTGTACAGCTATCGATAGGGGTGGGCACGCGTCCTGCACCATAATGAGAAAATGCATTACGTATGTGAAATATATTTGGTGAATTAGACAGCATGTCTTCCTCAATAATTCAAGATAGCAACTCTTATGCTAGGGTGCCACCCATCCTCCCCATCTGCTAGAAATACACACACACACCCACAAACACATACATGTATAACATAATTTGCCCACGCTACGAAGTCAGTGTTTCTACCTAGTAAGGCAAGGACGTTTTTCACTGTGTCTGTGTCATTTCATCCATTTCATCAGTTTTTCATTCATCCATATTGTCGTACTTGCCCGTAGAGGCACAAAAGCGACGTAAAATAACTAAAATAGAAATAGAGTTTAGGGTGGGATAAAATACAGCCATCTAAAAATAGTAATGTAGTAAAAGTAAGAAAATTATTTCCTAGCTCAATTTAGTAGGGTTTGACATAATTTCACAGTTCAAACAGCACTTTTCACGGCTGAGTGGAGTTCCATTCCACATCTCCCCTCCATGTTCAAGTAAAGATGAGCAGGAAACGTGTTTTTGAGCTGGCCGTTGGAGGTTCCATAGCAATAGTTTATTAAGGAATTCTCCCGAGAAATCAATAGGCCTGGCAACGCTGACGTGAGCCGGCTGAATGTTCCTTCCTCCCTGCCCTTTCCCTCACCCGCCGGCGCGATGTGCTTCTGCGCAGGTTTTTTTGCTTGTGGTTCCACTATAGTACTTCAAATTGTTAGACAACGACAATTTTGTTTTGTTGTTATTGTTGTTCTTTGTCGTTTCTCTTCTTCTTCTTCCTTTGGCATTACGGTTCTTGTAGTATAGCCTTAGCCTTCTCAACAATACCGGTCCATTCTTGTCTATCTTGCGCCTTTTGAGTTCTGATGTCTCTCTCCACATCATCTATCCATCGTATCGTGGTTCGCCCTCTTCTTCGTTTGCCTTCAGGTTCTACGGAGAATACTTTCTTAACTACTCTGTCATCATTCATTCTAATAAGATGTCCTGCCCAGCTCAATCTCCTTGCCTTGATTTCAGCTATAACATCAGGAGATTTATATAATTCCTTCAATTCATGATTATAAAGTATTCTCCATTCTTCGCCATCATATTTTGGTCCGTATATTTTTCGTAGTATTTTCCTTCCCAAGTCATCAGCATTAATGACCATCTCTCCGTGAGTACCTAGGTTTCACTTCCATACAGTATTGTTAGTGGGATCAGTGTCTTATATTCTCTGAGTTTCAAAGCCCTCGATAGTCGTCTCTTCCTAAATATATCCACAAAGGCATGGAGACATTTGTTGCCTGCTGAAATTTGATCTTTGATAGTCAGTACTATGTTATTTTGTTGTGTCACTAATGATCCCAGATATTTGAAGGTTTCCATCCCTTCTTAATTTTGGTCACCAATCTTTACTTCTCTGACCCAAGTAGGGTTACTTGTCAGTCTCACGTAATTTGTCTTCATTACATTCACTTCTAATCCGACTTCGTTAGCTGCTTCTTCAATTGCCAACATAACCTCCTCAACAGAGCTTTCACTTCTACCCAAGCCTCCCCGATGACGGAGTGGTAGCGTCGTCGCCTTGCAATCAAGGGGTCCCGGGTTCGATACTCGGTGGAGACACATAGTGGTTTGGATCCCACTTTAAACTGTAGATCCAGTCCCGATTAGCCTTACTGTGCATAAAGTGGACACCAACTCAACCAATTACTTCTCCCCAAAACAGCTATGTCATCTGCATAGGCAAGGCACTGGTTCATTCAATTGAAAAATGTTCCTGCGGGTCGGATTTTTACATTTCGTTTGATCTTTTCTAGAAATAATTTGAAGGGCATCTCCTTGTCGAACTCCAGTTACGGTTTCAAACCTGTCCGAGAGTTTATTTTGAATTTTAACTTTATTAAGTGTCTTAGTAAGAGTCATTTTAGTTAGATTTACTAATTTGTCTGGTATTCCAAATTCTTTCATAATCTCATATATTAGGGATCTATTTATACTATCAAAGGCAATGTGCACTGTTATATTATATTCAAATGCTTTCTCCAAAATTTGTCTAAAGGTGAAGATTTGATCTGTGGTGGAGCGTCCTTGCCTTAACCCACTTTGATATTCTCCTATAACCTCCTCGATGTATACCTTCAATCTCCCAGCCAGAACATTTTTAAAATTTTATATAGTACAGGGTTTCTATAAATTAGTTATACAAAAGTAACCGTTAGTTGTGAAGAAAGTGTATGTGTAACAGAAATGGTTTATACATCAATGAATACAGCATATCTTCAAGTTTATTGTCGCACGGCCACTGGAGGCGTGAGCGTTTGTTTATCTTACACAAGTACCGACTTGGATTGGTCGTGGTAGAACGATTCCGTGGCCACCTCGTCGACGTTGCTGGGAAGAGGGGGAACAAACACACGTCCTTTAATGTAACCCCAAATAGAGAAATCCATGGGCATGGACGTCCGCAGGATTTTTTTCCAGGGAGAGGCAAGGAAGGTATTTTTTTCCAGGGGGACGCAAGGGACATTTTCCCCAATAATAGTATTGTTCCCTCAAAAAACATTGCTTAAATTTGAATTTATCATATTCATACAATAATTAATAAATATTGTTGTGGCTGAAATGAAATTATATGTCAAAACATATAATTTTTGGTTGACTTTCATTTTCCGGGGGGGGGGGGGCGGGGCACGGCCCCTTTGCCCCCTTCACGGACGCCCATGTCCATGGGTTCAATCAGGCGAACGAGGTGCCACGGTCCCCGATTGCGAAGTGCTAGCGTCGTCGCCTCGTAATCAAGTGGTCCCGGGTTCGATACCCGGTGGAGGCACATGGCACAGTTGTTCGGATCTCACTTTAATCCGTAGGTCCAGTCACAGTAAGGCTACTGTGCATAAAGTGGACTTAAAACACCAACTCAAACTTAAGCTCAAAGAGGTGGCCACGGAATCGTTCCACCACGACCAATCCCAGTCGGTACTTGTGTAAGATAAACAAACGCTCACGCCTCCAGTGGCCGTGCGACAATAAACGTGAAGATATGCTGTATTCATTGATGTATAAACCTTTTCTGTTACACATACACTTTCTTCACAATTAACGGTTACTGTTGTATAACTAATTTATAGAAACCCTGTATTACTGAGAGTAACGTTATTCCCCTGTAGTTTTCACAGTTCAGTTTACTTACTTTTTCTATGGGCATATTAATCCTATGTTCCATTCTTCAGGCATTTATGCTATTTTCCAAATCATGCTTACAAGTTTATAGATCGACTTCCACAATTTCATGCCTCCTTTCTTTATCATCTCTGCAGTGATATTGTCCTCACCAGGGTCTCCATTTTTCTTTACATTTCTGATTATTTGGTTAATTTCTCCTACTGTGGGTTCATTAATAAACTGTTGGGAGCCAGAATATTGCTTACATTCTATGTAATTTCTACTTGTGGGTGTATTCCATAGTTCTTTTGAAATACTCTCTCCAGCGACAACACCATTAAGGCTTGTTTCCATGATAACCAAAAAATCAATATGCTGACCAAGGCAGAATGACACTTAAGAATAGCGAAGAATGCAAATAAGAAAAAGGAAAACAGAGAGGAGGATGAGGAAGCGATTATCTACGAAGTGAAGTGTAAAGAATGTCAAAGTGTGTACATAGGAGAAACAAAAAAGAGGCTGAAAGACAGGTTGAAAGATCATAGGGATGATGTACGACTTAAGAGAGAGAAATGCGATATTTAAGCACACGAGAGAAATTGGACATGACATAGAGTGGGATGATGCTAAGCAGATAGGAAGGGAGAAGAGAATACTAGTGAGAAAATGGAAGGAGGCCAAGGAAATAGAGAAGAAAGGGGAAGAAGACACAATGAACTGAAATGAGGGACTGAAGATAAACATTGAATGAAAGAAGGTGTTAGAAAGAGTGGAAAGGACAAGAGCGAAGGAGAAAAAAGAAGGAAGAGGAATGAAGGCAGAAAGAATAAGGCAAAAGAGCGTGAGATAAGTAGTTCAACCACGTTCCAGATGAAAGGAAATGTTTATCTAAATCGCCTGTCAGGTGAAATAACAGTTGGCAGGATAAGGCCACCTGCTGGAACACCTACAAAGGAATGTTCCAGATAAACAACTTTCTAATAAACTTGTGTCTGGAGGGGAGTTATTTTTGTATATATATACATACAGGGTGTCATTTTAATGGCGCCCACGGACCACAGAAACGTATAGAGAACATCAAAACAAACAACTTTTGTCAGTAACATTTTTCTAGTTGGTGCATCGTTTCGGCGTTACAGCCGTTCAAAAAAGACCGTTTTGCCGTCTGGATGCCGGCAACCCAACCCACCATTTGATCGTATCTGTGACGTCATTTCCTGCGGCGATACGGCGTACGGCAGGGTTGCAAGGAACACACAAATTTTGTGAAAAATGACAAAATACCAACCACATTATTAGCTGTAAAACGAAGCGAGAAACGCGTCCAGTAGGCCGAACATCATAGCCTACCAGCCAGAAGATCAGCAGTCATCTCAGGGAAAGGGGGAAGTGAACCAACGATATGACAAATGGGAAAAAGCTATTCAAAATGAAGTGTTAATATCGGATTGTGTCTCAGCCTACATGTTAAATATTAACAACAATAAATTTTATTCTGCTTACAGCTTACATGTGGCTGTTTACGCCCAGTTACATGTCAATTATATTTGCAAATCTCGTTGCATGGTTGATATCTACAGGTTCGTGTCCAGATGCCTTGTGGTACTTTTGTGCTGATGACGAAAGAATCAAAGGTTCACGTTGTTACATTACGTCTAAAACACGCACAACCACAGTAACGATCTAATGATGAATCAGTAGCGAATATGTCACGGTATCTAGTGACATGTATAACGCAGTTCGATATAAATTATTTTTTGTTTATTGATTCATTTTATGCACAAACATGAAAGTGTGAGGTTTGATTTTATTTTGTGAATAAACTTGTATCCGAGCCAGACACTCGGGAGTTGGGAGATGGGGTTTTTCTTGAGTGACAGCGGAACTGTCTTTTCGGCTTAGGACATGACATATTTGCACCGACACGGAGATACGAAAGGAATATTTTCGTCGAGACCGGGCTTCAAGTCAGCGGGCGGTCAAACCCATTCTTCACGGATGACCAGAAAAATCAGCAGGAGTCCGAAGCCTGCAAGGATCGAGGACGCGAACTTGACCGCGTTTCAAGACAGTGGAGAGAGGTCATTTCCATCCCTCTGAAACAGAAGCCAAGCCACTTGAGCGTCATTTTCAACGGAAGAATTCGAATCTCTTATATATAGGCAGTACTATGATTCCAGAGACAGTTTTTACCCGGATTTCACAGAGAGAGCATCTCCGCGCTACACTCTCGCGTGAGCATTGTTTTGTGTCCGTGAACTTTGTTTCCTTACGTACTGTGAGCGACTTGCAGATAGGGAGTTACCAGTGTGCGCCTTATTTTGGTGAAGATTACGCGGTGATTTGTTTTTGCCAAGCGTGGACTACATAAGGATGGAGGGCTAAAAAAAGATAGAGAAGGGGGACGTCGCTCCCCCTGACGCCTGCAACGACGCCGAAGCCAGTCAGCCAACGCCAAGGACGACACCAAAGCCAAACACTGCCCAAAGCCCGAAGAACGTCTTCAGAACGACGCCGATCGAAGCCCGCCTCCAGAGAGAGAGATTGAAGGACGACTCCAGAACGACGCCGATCGAAGCCAGAGGGAGAGATTGAAGGACGACTCCAGAACGACGCTTCCAGAACGACGCCGAATCGAAGCCAGTCACCAGAGAGATTCCGAACCGGCGCGTGACCACGTACATCCGACGCTAGTGGCAAGAGGAACGCCCGAAGTTCTGAGGAGGTGCAAGTACACCATATCGTCGCAATTATTCTTCATCGCGATCGACCTCGGAGGACAATTTCGCCACAAAGGAACCGTGTGCAAGTCCCGCGTCCAGGAGAGATGAATGACCACGCCATGTAGCAGAGTCTGGTACAGTATACTTCAGAGGGTCTCATGTACATGTAAACGTGCGTCGTTAGTATCAACACCGTACAGTTAACGCCGAAGTCTCACTTATTCGCAAAGTTACTCAGGAAAAACCTAAACCTAACCCCGCGTCTGATAATCTTTGGTATTGTTATAAAAAAGAGTTATTTCATGTTCAGATGTGTTAATTTAATTGTCTGCATTCAGCGTTAGAAGCTCCATTTCATTTCTTTAATATTTAGTATAAATTGTCAAAGTGTGCTCCATTTCTTGTGTAACCGACCGCCCCGTCGCGCCATTTAATTTGTCAATAGTTGACTGATGAGTCCTTTTTAATTGTGGAAAGCGTAGTTGTTTTTATTGCAAGGTCGTGTGCGTGAAATAGTATTATTTGTTGCATAGTGGTTTTTAAGGTAATTTTTGCTCGCGCCGACGATTGATTAGTGTATTCCGGCAGCTGGAGCCAATTAAGTTTTTGCATCACTATGTAATTGAGTAGTTGTTCTCATTGGACGAGAGAGGCTTGTGTGTAAGACCCCCGTCCGGGAAACTTGTATAATGTCGAGCTTGCGACTCGATGCATACGTTCATTCGAACGAAAGATTTAACCACGCCGACCCAATTGTCTTAGTTAACCGCTTTCCGAGGGCTGGCACTTAAGTTAAATTAAAAGAGCACAGGAGCTGGCAGACAAATGCCCTAAATTCACATAAAGGTTTAAAAATTAAAAGGAATGATATGTTAATGAGATCCGTAATATGTATTTATACTTCATATGTAAAAATACCTCATGTGTGTGAAAGAGAGATAGAGTGAATGTTGGGAGAGCTTGAGGAGGCTTTGTAAACAGTTGTTGATTGCAATATTTTTGTTGTTACAGTATATATTCACTTTTTTACCGTTCGTCAGTGTTGTTATTTGACGTTTTTCAGGTACCAGATATTATGCTATTAGTGTTTTATGATTGTTCGAATCTACATATCAAAGGTAAACAAAACAGTGTAACATTTCAAGGTATTAATCTCCGCCTCGCAATACTATGACAATAAACGACCGTCTCAGTACCGAACTTGAAAACCTGGACCGAGAGTCACGACCGGTCTCCCGTACACATAACGACGTTTGGCCCCGTGCCGGGGTATGATTGACACGTCATTTCGGGGATCGTGAGTGCACTCGTTACAAATATACTGCCCTGTTCACAGTTGCAAACTCTTATTACATGTGTATCCGGTGCGTAGATAAACACAGTCGTCGGAGAGCTTGTATTACTATTACCATTTTTGCCACTTGCCTCATTATGCCCTGAATATACATTATATTATGTGTTGCATACCTTTGGAATTTTGAGTTCTTTCATTTATATTGTGTCATCTGTTCAGTGTGTCACAGACAACTAGTATCAGAAGGACGAAGTGGATAGACTAAATTGTAGATGCCAACTTGGTAACTAGATTTGCAAATATTTGATATGTAAGCTGAGACAAAATTTGATATGATCACTTCCACTTGAATTATATTTTCTTTCTACCAATTTTCGTATTGTTTGTTTACTTCCTGTTAGGTTACAGAACGTGTTTTCTCGTTTTGTTTTACGGTACATAATGTGGCTGATTGTAGCTATGTCATTTTTCACAGAATGTGTGTGTTCCTGGCAACCCTGTAACGCATCGCTTTACGACGGGTTATGACTTCGCAAATGCAATCAAATGTTGTGTGTGGTTGCAAGCATTCAGGCGGCAAAACAGGCTTTTTTGAACGGATGTAGCGCCGAAACGATGCGCCAACGAGAAAAATGTTACTGAGAAAAGTTGTTTGTTTTGATGTCCTCTATACGATTCCGTGGTCCGTGGGCGCCATTAAAATGACACCCTGTATATATATCTTCCTGTTTTGTACCTTACTTCATTTACATTTTATACAGAGTCTGAAGAAGACCTTGCTAGAAGGTTGAAACGTAACGTTTAGTTTATGTTTTAAAATAAAATAAATTCTGCCTTGGTCAGCATATTGAGTTTTTGGTCTCTCCAGCGTTCTATCACTTCTTCTCCACACACCAAGTTCCCAGTTTTACCTCTACATGCTACCATTCTAGGCTGATAACCCATTTTATTCTCCTCATTCCCTCATAAAATTTCCTAGCATCATTTTTGAGGTACATATTCAAATATATTTTTCTGCATTCGTAAAATCTTACAAGCATTTCTCCGAGCTTCACGGTAATTCTATTTACTTGTTCTAGTTTATCTGCAGACAATTTGTTTTCATGCTCTTCATTGCGTTCATCCATGACCTGCTTACAATCTCATCAAACAACTCATTTATCTTGCGTTGCTTCGTCTTACCAAGAGTGTCGTCTGCTGCTACTTGAATGCTCTGCCTGATGTTTAGCCACAATCTCTCTACTGGCTCGTTCTCATCAGTCTCTCTCATTTCTAGTTGTTGTTCTATGCTACTTCTATATTCTCTGGCAATGCCAATGTTTTTCAGTTTTTCATGATCATATTTGAAATTCCTTTCTCTTATTTTCTATCCATTTCTTGATATCCTTGGGTGGTATTTGATTTTATTTGATTCTGACCATAAAATGGTAAGAGTTGACATCTACACCTCTACATCTCCTGACATCTGTTATGTCAGATGCATGTCTTATATCAATGATAGCATGGTCAATCTGATTTTTGGTTGAGCCATCAGAAGACACCCATGTTTCTTTGTGAATTTATCTGGTGTGGGAAAGTTGTGATGCTTATTTTCAAGTTATTAGTAATGACTATCGCTCGGAAGTTGAGGGAAAATCCTTTTTTCCCTAGTGTCCGAAGACGAGGCCCAACATAGTATATGTTCATTTTGGGTCATTGTAGGCCAGAAAAAGGCGGGTTTTATTTTTCCTTTTTTGCATTTTTCGGCGTTTTTTGGCTTTTGGTCCTTTTTTAGCCTTTTTTAGGTCTTAACGGCTTTTTTTTTGCAACTTCACCTTCTTTCGACTACGTTTTTACTGCCCATTCTCAAATCGAATCATCATCAGTTCATCACCTTTTAAACATCCTTTCTGTTGTAAAGAAATAAAAAAAGAGAAAGAAAGAAATACATTTGAACCATCCCTGAAACAAGAGAAAAACATTTTTGGACTGAAAGAAGATGCATTTCATTCATATAGTTTTTTCGCACGTCGAATAACATGGGTACCCGGGGGAAACCCTGGGGGGTAAAGGCGGTCAGGGGCGTGGTGCTGATCACATCACCCCCACTCACGACCGGATCAAGAAAGTGTGGGGCGTTACCCCCACACCCCCTATACGCCTTCATGGCGTGGTGCTAAGCACAGGGGAACACTTTACCTTTTTTTTTGTATTCCATACCACCAGGATTTTTATTTTTTTATTCATTAAATATGTAATTAAAACTGAAGTTATTAATTAATTTGGATCACATTTATACGTATTTTTTTCCGTTTTTAGGTCCTTTTTTTAATATTTTTAGGTCTTTTATAGGTCTTTTCTTTGGCAATTTATAGGTCCTCAACTTCCGAGCCCTAGTAATGACAAAGTCAATTAGCCTTAAGCCATTATCATTTGATTCATCGTGTAGACTGTGGCTCCCAACATTTCTACACTCCAAGTCCTTCCCTACTTTAGCATTCAGGTCTTCCATAATAATTTTGATGTCATGATTAGGGGCTCTGATATGTAGCTCCCATCTTGGCATAAAACGCATCCTTAACATTTTCTTCCTTCTCTTCCGTGCGTGCGTGCACACAAATAAATGTGGTGTTAAAGAATTTTCCCTTCATCTTCAGACAGCACATACGTTCATCTACTGCTTCAAAGTTGATAACAAGGTGCTTTACCTTCTTTTTCACAGCAAAACCAGTTCCAAAGACATTTGCTTCCATGCTGCCACTGTAGAAGATCACATAGTCAACACCTTCAAGGATGTCACTTCCTTTCCATCTCATTTCTTGGAGGGCTGCAATATGTACTCTATATTTATGAAGTTCATTTGTTAGATTTTTCAGTGCACCAGCTGTATGTAGACTTCTTACATTCCAAGTAGTTAGTATCCAGTCATGTACCTTATTCATTGCCTTATTCGTTTTCCGTAATGACTTCCGGCATTGCTCTATTGATTTCTGAACAAGGTGCTTTTTATGGGGTAGGGCTATCAACCCTACGACCAACCACCAATCTGGAGGACCGAATTTTCTATCAGGGTTATTTTCCCCTAAGAGGACTGGCTTCACCATGCCTACAGAGCTCCTTCCGCCCTTTTGGTTTTCTGTCAGGGTATCCTTCCCTTAGCCTTTGGGGATCCCTCCCCTCCCTGCAAGGCAGCAGGGACAGTGCTTATTTGATGGCGGTGGCGGCACTTCCTCGCCATGTCACAGTGCTGTCATTGGGCTTTTCTGGGCTTCTATGAGGATGGTCCTGCCAGAGATCATCCTCCCCAGACCCTGATAACACTGCCGCCTCAGTCCGGGACTGCTTATTTGGCTATGCCTTATTCGCAGCTAACCACCATATCTGGTGGCCGTTCGTTATCCGTTACCTGCGACCCGCCCAGTGGCTGAGCCTCGCCTCGGAAAAAGCTCCACGAGAAGCTTCTACCGCTGAGCGTTTTTCTTCTTAGTTAGATCAATCGCGACGATGAATTGATAAAATTGATGTAGCAATAAACTAGTACTGTTGATTTTTTTCTATTTGACAATATCCGTTTTCAGTTACCAGCTTCTTGAAAACAGGATAAAAATTATTTTTAAAACTAAAGCAAAATATATTTTCACGTGAATTTTCACTTTCTTCAGAAAGCTAAAGAAACCAATCTCGACAGGATTAGAATAAATACAATACCGTCATTAATGAATCCCAAGCAAAGCATTAATTTGTTCTCATCCTCAAAGATTAACATAGAGGTTAATTTCACGTGAAATGGAATTACAATAAAAATTACGAAAGAACTAACACAAAACTCTGTTTGATAAGCAAGTAAGGTGTTGATTTTATGTGATCGTCCTTCAATTTTTCATATAAAATAATAATAATAATATAGTCACCGTTCATCTTCACAGTCGTGATGAGCCAAAAGTGACAGAAAAGTGACGTAAAATGACTCACATAAATATCAATTAGCTAATCGGTTTATAAAGTGAACTTAACGCAAGCTGTTGAAAACCTTTATAAAATTAAAAGTTGCCCAATGTACGACATTGTTTACTGTTGACAGACGAATCCTTGGGACACAGTGTATACCGGAAACCGACTCACACCGATCTATATCTCAATGCCAACAGTTTTCACCACCCGTCTCAACGAGCTACAGTAGTCTCTACTTTATTTCACCGGGCCATCTCCATCAGCGACGCGGATCATCTATCAGAAGAAATATAGCATCTTCACACGGCTTTCAAACAGAACGGGTAATCGGAACACAACATCAACAAAACATTAAAACGAATACTGTTCAAGAAGACCAGCACATCAGTGAATCCGTACACACCAGGGAATCCGGACACATCGGGGAATCCGGACACATCGGGGAATCCAGACACATCGGGGAATCCGGACTCATCAGAGGACACCGACACTCCAGGGAATCCGGACAAAGCTGACCAGAAGATACCCATTCTTCCTTACACCGGAAATCTCTCCGGAGTTATAAGCCGAATTCTCAAGAAACATAACATAAAAACCATTCACAAACAACCTCCAAAGATTAGGAGTTAGGACTCAAAACACCGGGAGTCTACCGTATTATCAGAAAATGCGGGAAAGCATACACTGGGCAGACGGGTAGGACAATAGAACAGTGCTGTAAAGAACACCAAAGCTACATCAAGTATTTCCATCCTGAAAAGTCGGGACCAGAAAAAAATAATCTTTTATAACGACACGGGGCTCGAACTGGACCCAGCTTGGTTAGCGATAGTTAGTTCATTTGAACTCTCCAGCCTAACTATTGCCTATTTTCGTGGGAGTAGAAAAACGTTTATTATCCATTTGCCTTGACTCATCTCACCCAACAGGTCGTTAGGTGCCGGGGCTTGTCCCGAGTTGGTAGCTTCCTGGAGACGAGACCTGCTCGAAAAGGTATATTATCCAGAACTGCACTTCTACCCTGAATATGTTAGTGACGTTAGCTCTCGAAAGCTTGGAATCCTTTCCACAACTCACCTGGTCGATACCCCGAGAGAATCATATCATCATCCGTCGCCAGGAAAGCTTCAAGTCTTACTTCATTGTTTACTGTTATTGTTCTTGTTGATTTGGTTTATTTTACTTCGCATTTCTGCTTCTTTTGGCTAATCGCGAAGATGAAGATGAGTGATGATATGATGAAATTCATGAAGGGACACTTACAAAGAACACTCATGCCCAGGCCGGGATTCGAACCCGGGAACCCTGGCATAGTAGCGCGCTGCGCACGACATTGTTTACATTGGCTAAGTTAGTACATATAATTGATTCCATGAACAAACCCGAAAGAATTGGGTTCTGTTTCTGGATGAGGACGTATATTACATAAATGCATGTACGTACGTACCTTATATACGTAGTGCGTAGACAATTTTGATTCAGTACCTATTCTTGTATAATTGTCAACTTTCATTGACGTACTTCCTAAATAGGTAAACTTCAATAATGGGAGTTTATTTTACGATCACCTCGTAATTAAAGGATTCCGAGTTCGATTTGAGGTGGTTACGGTTTCCAGCGTTTTGATTCTCACCATAAACTGTAGGACCCATCCCAATTACCCTGTTAAGTGGATTAAAAATCACATTTCTATTTCATAAATAGTCCAGAATGCCACTTTAGCCACCTTACAAACGACAGCTTAATTCCAAATGAACGTCCTTTCAACTCTATATCGAGTTTAGATTCAGCATATAAATTTAGTAAGAAAGAAAATTGTGTAGACCAAGTTCGCCGAATAGTTCGTGTTCAATTGTTCTATTCGTGGAATGTCCGTCAGTGCAGGTATGAGTCTCGCAACTCAAAGATGATGAGACAGGAGTTTCTCAGGTAAACGTCCGGTCACTGCCGGGGTGAACGTAATGCTACTGCGAAATACGACAGGACAAAAACGGCCGGCAGTGATCGGAAAAGGGTCAGATCGCTTTGAGAGGAGAGCTGGAGGTCTTGAGAGACAAGGGGGGTTCGAGACTGTTTGACCGAACAGGGTAAGTACCATCTTCCCTTGTGTCTGCTATTCTCAATTACGACGGTTATGAGTCTAGAAAGCATATTTCGTTCTGTCATTTAATCTGGTCAGGTTTGTACCTCAACGCAGTCCTTTGGGGGGACATGAGCGAGCAACACGAAATCTATTTCGTTTTTCTTCCATTAAAATTAGTATTAGGTTCTGGAGGGGGGGAAGATTCCACACAGGATTCTTTGAAATTTCATCGTTGGAAGGAATCTACAAGTGATCATATGATAAATTGTAGGGTTAAATATTAAATTTTGTGTTATTTTTTTCTACGACGTACGTATATATATGATCACATGCCATCCCCAATTGTTTTGTTCTTATATCTACAGTGAACGACCCAGAGAACTTAGGCTTGAAAGCAAATTGTATGTTAAAAGAAATAACTAAAAGAAGTGAGTGTCTATTTATCAATTTCATCTAATCATCATTCTTACTCATAGTAGCGATTTGCCCGAAGAACCAGAAAAGCGACGTAAAGTAAGTGATTTACAATACAGGACAAATCTAATTGGCTTTAAAAATGAATGATGAATGATTTTTTATGTCAATTTAAGTGAATTTTTTAAATAGTCAGGAGTAGCCTGCAACCAGCTTTACACAATTTATCTAGAAATTCATGGTCTTTACAAGAAACTCAAAATGGGGTCCTCAACCGATATATAGTATATGCTGAATAAATATATATATATTTCTAAAATAATTGGCAGAAGATTTGAAAGGTGAACTTTAAAAAATCGTTAGTCATATTACAATAAAATAACCGAAATTAAATGAAAGGACATTAAAAAAGTGAATATCACACGAATAAATCCGAAATTCTACCACCCCCGATGGCTAATGCTTTCACGTCTCATAATAATAACGTAGAGAGCAATATAAACGAGTTATTCTTCTTATGCATGTGACAAATGAATTAGGAGTTGTTACGTCAGCAGCGCCAGAACAAAGCAAATGAATTAAAATAGACCCTGCGGTATGCCTTGGGGTGAGAGTGCGTGTTTGCATGCGAGAGGGAGGGGAGCCGCTTTTTCTCTTCTTTTTTTAGAAAAAAAATGTTCAGCTGGATTGACCGAATATTTGTTTATCTCATCTTCTACACATCAACAGGTTTTATGAAGCAAATACAACATGGTTTAGAAGAAAGGTCAGGAAAGTTTAGGTTCTAGTGCTAATACACGATTGAGCAATTCATTGCAAAAATTTTGAACATGCACAGTAATGATCTTTCCTGACCGTGCTCTAGTGGTTAGCGCAATGACCTGCGAGAGCCACTAAACCTAGGTTTGAATTTAGAATATTTATTTGTGTCCGTCCGTACCCATTCTCATTGCAGCGGCTAATTTTTAGAGGTAGAAAAACAGTGTAAAGGAACGACACAAACGAACAAACGAAAAATAAATACCAACAAGTGCAATATGTGTCATTGATAAGGTCTGGGTTTTTATGCAGCCATTTTTATACAGTGTACATAACTATGTAGGAAAATTAATGAAATATGTAAAATTACAATTTCCAATATTTTTCGTGGTACAATCGCAAACTCATATAGACGGCACACAACAAAAGTCCCATAGAGGATTATACTGGCCATGGGTCCAGACGCCAGAGCCTCGATAGTCTGTAAAATGAGTCCAGTGTGAACCAGATAGAAGGTAGGTTGACATTTGGGTGTCGGTGTCCTCAGAAAAGAACAACACCGCAACAACAGATACATTTATGTTCCACAATATACAACAATGTTCATAGAATCAAGAATATGGCAACAGTGAAGAACAAAATGCATACATGATTTTTGTGGTGCGATTTTGATGTCTTAAAACAACATTAAGTTAAAGTATAGTAGCGTACTTTAAACAGTTAGATAAAATTATCGAAATTTTGAAGAAATCATATTTTGAATGTTTGTCCCACAAATGTATCTGCTTTAGTCAATGACAAGTAGAGAAATAGCGCAAACGTCACATTTAATGTAAAAATATGTTCTCAAAACGGATAATATGTAACATAACCCATTTCGCCTAAAATTTTTACCGTTTCGTTAGAAACGGCTATGCAGTGCCACGGTATTGGCCTACAATTCAGACATATGACCCTCGGTTTGAGAGCGTTGCTTTCCGTCACATTTAATCTCACATTTTTTTGGTCGCCTTTTACCTCGGGATATTGAAGATTATGATGCATTGTATTCTTGTTGTTAACGGATTATTTGAGTGTATTTCTACCGATAGGGTAAACACAACGACAAGGATGTGTGAAGAAAGGGCAACAAAAGGGAAGGAAACGTACATGGCCTTCACTGGAGATAACATTCCAGTATTCGCTGGTTCCGTCTAAGCTTGTTTGTGTCGAAATCAGACTCTTTAATATCTTGACTGAAACATCTATCTTTTTTAAGAGAATGGAAAATTGCTACTTGTCAAAATAATCCAATTATTAGCATCTTTGAAACGCATGGCAGATGATGCATTTATTTTGAATATTTTAAATGTTTTCGAGAGTGCATAAATATAAATTATAACGATTAAGAACATGGGGCATAATACCTGAATGGGCAGGTATGAAGTATGTGCAAAATATTCAGAAAACTTTGTATAGTTTTCTTGCTAGTAAAAGTCATAGAAAATGCTCGAAAAGTAGACTGTATTATATAGGAGCACATCCTGAACATTTTCTATTAGACAATTCAATTTGTTCAAACTTGATCTCAAGTGGTGTCTGTAAAGTGTCCTAGAAGTCAACTATTTTCGCACAGGCTAAGACTGTATCACTGCCCACATCAGCTAAATCATTCACGGGAAGTGAAATGCCATGTACTTGTAGCTTCGAAACTGGAGTTGATGGGCTTTTGATTGTTTCACTGTTATCAGAGAAGCTTCTGGCGTCAGATTCCTATTCTTTCACTCCCCGTTTCCAGTATCGTCATTTGATTCATTTGACTTCATTAGTGTCCGCGATAAGGAACGAGTGTTAAGAGCCGAGGCGGACAACTGGCACCAATACTACAGTTTAGTTCTATACTATAAACATCAAGCTTAGGAAAGCTTCTTTCAGTTGTAATTAATCATCTTTTAAAGTATCCCAGTTACAATTTACGCAGCTGCGTACTAGCAAAAGGGCCTTCCTTATGTTTTATTATATACCGTACCTCCCTTGTGAATGAACAGGGCCACATTAATATTCCAATGCAAGTGGTCCAGAAAAACTTCGAAATTTTAGTCTCTCAGTTTGAAGTGCCGATATATTTGATAGACAGAATAAAGAGTGTGATGGTTAGTAAACGATCGATTTATATCTCACTTATTATTTCTAGGGTGTTCTGGAAGAAATACTTAAATAAAAAAATGCAATTTTACAGGAGACAGTTCTTATGTTTATTCTTAAAATAGAAAACATTACAGACATGATATAGTATGTAGGATCATTACTGTTTAGAATCTCAACGCGTACCCAATACAAAATTATACTTATAAAATTTTCTTTAATTCATTTTGTGACTTAGGTGAAAATGTTCTTTGTTATAACATGACTTAAGTGATTATGACCATCCACATTCAATGCCATGAAACTGAAAAAAAAAATTAAAGAAATGCTCAGAAATGGTTTGAGATACCTTAAGAATATTTCACTTTAGTGAAGCACTACATTTCTTCCTCTTCCATTTCTATCAAATCAGGACCAAAATCCACACAATTCGAATCTTTGTGATCATTATAGAATGGATGGTACATTGGAGGAATTAATCCTAACAAAGCAAGTAAATCTTTCTCTTTCTCTTCATAGGCTTGTCTGTTATGGCATGAAGAGTGATGTGATTGACTGTTTCTGCTAAGAGAATGTTTGAAGTGAAGAATTCAATGTCCTTAGAAGAATATCGTAACCATCAATTCATTTGAAAGGTATTCCATTTTCAGTCTTCTTTCTCAACACCAACGGTCCCTTTAGAAGAGCTGAAAATTCAAGGAATCACGTTTCTTGACCTGATATCATGAGCTTTTGGTCGATGGTTGCAATTGACATCTGAGAAAGTATAGCATTAGGAACCTAGCACAAACGTGCGAGTTTCGATAATATCCTCCTCATGTATCGGAATACAAAATAACACATTCAGCTCTACAGCCAGAAATGCGTTCGTGTCACATATAGTGCGTTGACTGACTAGTTGCATTTTTATATAATGATTAAATTATAGGTCCATACGAGTCTTTTGTAAAATGCTACAGATGTCATTATCTGGATTAGGTAAACACTGTTAGAGATCAAATGTGAAACATTTGACATTTGTACTCTCCTTCAATTTTTGGGTGTCTATTCATTTTTTACTATAAGCCTCGTCAGTACAGTTTTGATGCTTATCTCTTTCTTCAATGAGTTCACGTCTGAGATCAATTTCTTCTGCTTGAATCTTCATTTTCAATGTGTTGCAAGTATTGCAGGTATCTGGTTTTGGTTGTTTGAAGCAAAGTTTCATTTCTAGGATTGCATCACTGTAAGTAGCTCTCCCAATGATTTCTTTTGCTTATTCTTTATACAGAGAATACATTTTGGATAGTGTTGAGTGGGAAGGAAGGTACTTCATGTCGTTTTATTTTCTAGTATAATGAGTTCGGTAGCTTGGCAAAAACTGTATCTGAGATCTTTCTTCATGCAGTTTTTCTTCTGGGCATTTGTTTCCAGGAAGTGTTTGGCATCTGTTGTAAGTCGTCTAAAGACCAGCAGTGGAAAATATTTTCTTAAGTCCAATCATATTCACAAAATGAAGACTAAAATTAGTAAACGCTGTAAGTGCCACAATAATTCAAACATCGTTTTCCGCGTTAAACTGTGAAATGTGCCATGCTTTATAATGTGGTAAAAGTGAAATGTGGCTGGTAGCCCTCTAAATAGTTCAAAGGGCGTGTAAAGAGGTCACTAGTGTGCACGTTCTTATGGGCTGATGTGCGGAACGATGCGATTTCCCAACACTTTCGCTTTTGGCATTTACAACGTTTACCACTTTTAGTCCTCAAATCATCGGATTCATTTAATGTCTTCAAGAAACACCTTTGACAAATATCCATTCTTTGTCCATCCAGAAAATATCTACACGTAAGTTTTGAGACTGTATTTCTGTTTATCAGGATCTACTTTACGTGAACGAAAAGCTTTGTCTTCTACTGTCACGGATGCAACAAATTCGAACGCCGCACAGTGGGGCAAGAGCTACTGAAAACTGGAATAAATTTAAAAAATAATAGACAGGGTTTGTAAGCACCATATTTATAATCGGGCAATTGAGTGATATGTTACAAAGTGCATTCATAGGTTTTTTGAGATAATCAACTCACTGTACTAGTGTTTTGGAGTGATTCCACCATATTCCAGGCGAGGAGGAACAATACTTGTAATAAAACAGACGAAGCTTCAGAGCCGTGAAGCATCTGCTTGTAAGGATTATGACCAAATGAGCCGTCAAACCCACATTTCGTTATAAGACATAATTGTTTAACGTGTTCATTATTCAGAGACGCAATGAAAGGTTCTACCCCAAGAAGTAGGCGTTCAGCTGTGTGATCTAACACATGTTGCAAAGGAACGTGAGCACAGGTTTCGGTCACTTCTATATTCTTGGGATAACAGAGCTTCTTTGCAGCTTGAACAATTTTGTACGAGGGAAATTTCCCTTGAGCACTTGTTCTTATGACGTTATATTGATGTCTCGATAATTTGGCCTCGACCATAACAGCTAGAGCATCTTCACCTGGCATCAGGTTAGGCGGGTCCAGAGATTTTCGGTAAGCCCTCCTGTATTTGGTAGCACGTGTGGGGCTCGCTGTCATTTCCTTCAGGAGTTTTGAAGCCTGTGATTGTCCCTCGGTTCATAAACTCATCTGGGTGGCGTACTTAAGCATGGATAATGATGTGGATTCCCTTAAGTGTTTTGTTTTCAACCGTTTTGTACGTTCCTAACACTGAATGGAATGGCATTATCCAACCACTTCTTGTTACCTTTTTAAAATTTTGTGTTTATCCTACATTCCTTTCTCCAGCGAAATTTTTACTGTGACTTAAAATATGATAACTGTTGCTTCAACAAAGGAATATTTTCTGGTCCACATATCGTTCGTTTCTGGATTTCTTCCGTCAGTAATTCAAATTTCTCTTCCATTTCCCCACTTTCACATCTGTTCATTATATCTTCGAGGTCTCTCCTCTTGATAGAAATAGTAGTTGCCATCGTACCTGCAACGAACGAAGATTTCGAATGAATACCGCCGTGCTTTAGCTTTCGAACTGGGTTACATACCCTACGCAAAATTCATCCCAGCGCTGGAAGTAGCAGAAAAAAAATAACAGCGCCATAAATTTGAAGGAATTCTGATTATAAACAATGCAGAATCGAAGCATGGACTTGCTTGGAACATAACTAAAACGATCGATCTTTTCACATAACAGAACATAAAAGCAGCACTTTTCTCCCGCCTTTTCTTTGCTTATCAATCTTTACGTCTTTTATGTCATTCTGTGTTTGTCACTACTAAACTACCGTTACATACGTGCAGTTGAGCCACCGTTAATAAAGGTTCCGATTCTTACAACACGCCGTCTCACACACACTACAAAGTAAGGAGTGCAGTGGAGGTACTGCACAACGCATACGATCCCCACTGACAACTCGCGTGAACTAAGGCGTGTAGCACAGAACAGGGCATTGTGTGCGACGCGACACACTAGGACATGTTCGAGCAGGTAATCTCCTGCTTGTAACAATGTACGGTATTAGCTCTAGGCGATTTTCATTTTCCTATTGTATGCCAGGTTTTGCGCCCATCTGCCCCACTGTGCGCCGGTTGTAGCTACCCAAGTTCTAGTATTCAGTAAAAATGTATTTCCGCTTCTCTTCACTTATCTTCTCTTTGCAATGTGGCAACTAATTCATTCATCTTTCCTTAATAACATTACCCTAATCTAATACAAATTATTTTCTACGATTTATGTGGTGTTTCCTAATATTGAAGAACGTTTTCGTATACTGTGCATCAGAGGCGTGGCGTGCATGTAACCGGTGTTACCGCAGGTAACAGCAAAATGTAAAGAAATTAAATAGTTTTTTCTCAATAAAATAACAACATTGTTAAATAAGTTAACCGACAGCGTTGCAGTTGAGTGTATATTGCAGAGGACATTTTTTCTGCAGCCGACAAAAGCGAAGAGACAGGCCGTTCCGCTACCCTCAAGAGGCAACAAGAGGAAAGGGCGCCCGCCAATGCAAGGGAACAGCGGGGAAAGACTTGGAGGCAAGTCTGCTAGGGGGTTATTCATATGCCTGTTTAGGGGCCATGTTGCCGCTGAGGCCTACCGGATCAGCAAGTGTTGTCACATTGGATTTCCAGAAAAGAGCTAAATCCCGCCTAAAACGGGGATACTATTTCTCTGAAGCAACAAGAGCTACACTGCAAAGCCAAAGCTGGATTTAACTACAACTGAGACCGTTTAGTAATAGACGAAAAGATAAGTACTTGATGCGATTCGTGATTTGGACAAACCTTGCTCCAAAAAAGTAAGTTGGCAACAGGACTTCCCTTCCACCGCTGGAGGAGGGGAATTCTGTCGTCTGCTCACCGCAGAAACGTCAAAGTGACCTGAATGTGTGGTTTTTCTTCCCCTTTCCACCTCTTTGCAAAGAAACAGAGATGGTTGACAAGGCTCGACTACTATTCACTGGATTTTCGCGGTAACTCTCTCATGAGTGGTAGTTCTTTCTAGGAGGGATTGTGGCTAAATAAATCATTGAGCGGAATGAAAAAAAAACAATAAAAAAAATTTCCAGATCAGAGGCATGTTTTTTTTTTGGGGGGGGGCGGTAGGGTGGAGATGATAACGTCTGATGACCGGTAACACTTTTGAAAAAGTCACGCTACGCCGCTGCTGTGAATACAATATATGTTCAAAGATGTAGGCCTATACGGCAGCAGAAACTGATTGGAGGAAATCATTAACCCACGATTGAAAACAGAAATATACAAAATGCAGTCGCACTCATTAGCATTGTAAAGCAGCTTGATCGCGAATAGGGGTTATGTTCAAATGATACTTGTGTGCTTCAAGATAAACTTCACTTACGTTCATCATTCTCCTCTAATGTATTCTTTCAGGTTTTCTAATACCAATGTAACACACAGTTTTCCTGTATTAGACATATTGGTGTCTGATTCAAATCAAAAGTGATTCTAGCACAACCCGACAGTACATTCGTTCTGTTGTTTTACTCGCAGCAGACTGAATGACTTACGTCGTTCACAGTCGCACAGTCTAATTTAAGAGGCCGTGCCCAAGTGCACAGGTCATGATTCACTGCACCGAAACACCTAAGTCAGTGATAAGCACCTAAACGCACGTCCATGAAATTAGGCAGGTGGTAGAAGTTCGCGCTGTTACCACGTCGGATCACAACGCCATGTGTTCAGAGGTTTAAGATAATTACAGATCTTGTTGTAGAGTGAGTTGGTCTTTCTAATCCATGTGATACAGACTGACAGTATTTTCTCGAAAGGTCAGGGATGACACAAAGATGCCCCGGAGAGAGAGGTCGGTCTGACTCTTGAACTAGGAAACGCAGCCCGGTTGACGTTGCCAAACAGTGCGCGCCTACCAGCGACTTTTGTCCTGCTCTTGCTTTGCTTTTCCCATAGATATGTGGCAACAGCGCAATTCTGCTCAGCCGACTATTTTCATGGCCGTGCATATAAGTCGACTTAATTGCTTTTACCCATCATAATTGGAACAAAAAATATATGGTTGATTATGATCATTTTGAATTTGTAACATGCACATTCTTGTATGAACTGGTGTATCAAGGCTCTTTAGCTGTTCTCTATAAATAAATAAATGAAGAAGTGCTGTATGAATTCATGAAGAAAGTTCTGAAGTAAATTGTTTCAGTACTCCGGTTAGTCTGCTAATACCAGTTTAATTAAGGAGTAGGAAAGGCTAATTGTGATATTATTGGCTCATTTTCTTTCGAAGTATACACTGCCATTACTAAGCCTTTCTTATCTGGCTAACCTGTTTTGTAAGAAGGCTGGGTATTTTAGTCAAGACGCCCTTACTAAGGAAATTCCACCCCCGTCCGGTCCTGTATTAACTCTCTTTTTACTTAATTTGATAAACTGTTTTTAATATAAAATATTTTCATGTTTTTCATGTAAGTTATTTTGACTTAAGATGCTGGAATAAATTTGCATTTTTGTATGTAAACTTGTACTTTCACATCATTATGTATTGTATAAAGTGCTGCCTTGGTGTTCCAGCGCGTTGAGTGCTAGATTCACGATCTCGCCACCAATGGTACCAGGTTAGTATTCTGCCGTCGGTATGGGTGTTCCTTTGTGAGGGTCATCTTATCAATTTCCTTTCATCTCATAATTTATCCGCAGTATCGGCGATTGGGTGACAAAACTGAAGGGGCAAATTATTAGAAGGGAAAGGTAGACAAGGCTTAGCATTAAGAGGCCATAGTGTGAGGCAAAAGGTGGGAAAAAACGTGGAACTGTTCCCCCATGCTCCATAATCGCCGCCACTGTTCATCCTCATCTTCGCGATTAACCTAAGAAGGCAGAATAGTGATTGAAATCAGAAAAAAATACAAAATTCTATAAACTAGCGATTAATACTTACGTACATGGACGTAGTGACGCATGAGCTGAACTTTAGTTTATGTATGCGTGCATCATCTCTGCTTACGACCAGTGGCTAGATTACCATGAAACGGTAATTTGAAACGTGGTGTATTACAGATGCTTATTTGTACTTTTGAATGTGTAATGCCTTATTCTGAGTGCAAGAGCGCCCGCAGGATTTTTCCTCAGGGGAGCAGAGTCATAGAAACTTTTATTATTATCATTATTATTATTATTATTATTATTATTATTATTATTATTATTAGTAGTAGTAGTAGTAGTAGTAGTAGTAGTAGTAGCAGCAGCAGCAGCAGCAGCAGCAGCAGTAGTAGTAGTAATAGTACTGCTATTACTTTTGTGATTGTTGTTGTTATTATTATTATTACAGTTTTTACCTTTGTTATTATTACTATTATTATTATTACTACTACTACTACTACTTGTATTTTTTAAATGATATACATTTGAAATTTCCATATTCTGTATATCTGCATATAATTTGAACAACTGTACACTTAACATTAAGCCTTGCAGGACAAAAATCTGTTGTTTTTTTAATAGTTAAATCAGTGTAAAATAAACTGTAAGCTTAAATGTAACCCTACTTCAAATAATAATAATAATAATTGCTGTAACTTGTGACCTGCAAGTCACAGAAAACAATATATTTTGTTGTAAAATATTGCTACAATTTCACCATTCGAATTTCATTAACTATTTCCAGATATCTCAAGGGGGTCACCCTTGGCTGAGTTTATTAATAGTTTTGATCACCTCATGTATTTACAAATTGCAGGCTCGGTAACCAAAGGCGTTATGTGGTCGACTTTCGATCTGACTCAGGTTCGAGGCCTGGTGGGGCATGGGTGTTCGTTGTGAGTGTTCCTTCGAGTGTCACTTGAGAACGAACCCTCAGAAATAAATGCAACCTTTCATACTGAAGCCCATGCTTTTTTGTAGACTGGTGGACAAAGTTCAGTTTGCGGTCGTGTCGCTTATGACAAGTAATACAAGTAAATATGGTGTATATATTAATAATTCATTCTCATCGTTGCAATTGGCCAGAAAATGACAGAAAGCAACGTAAAATAACAAAAATACAGCTGTATTTACAAGACGATAACTAGAACTGTTCGTTATTGGAAGAGACGATAAAAGAGACGATAGTCTTAGTTTATCCACCAATTCGTTTACCTTAACAATATCTCTTGAAAACAGTAGCAGCTTCTTCTACTAAAGATATGTGAACGACAAGATTTTTGATCGATTTAAGCATATTTTTACCAAATGCCAGCGAATCCTCCTAGCTAAGAAAACTTTCAGACCGAAGAAGCGACAGGTGGCAAGCCACAAGCGACACGTGTCACTTGGAAACGAATCCTAAAAAATAAATGTAACTTTTTGTACTGGAATGATTTTTTTGTAGACTGGAGGGGAAAATGCAGTTTGTTGTCGTGCGACTTGTGACAAGTACAGATGATGCATATATTAAATAAGTATCATTTCGTGAGTCATCAGAATGGGAACTACTTTTTTATCGATATTTATAATACCGTTTAGTAGTTTGCTTAGAATATGATTCTTCTTCGTGAATTTTCGCATAACTACCGTCCCGAATCCAAAGCGATAAAATTGCACTCCTTTTTCGGGCAAGTGGGCAAGTGACCTGGTGTGCCCCACTCAAATTCCAAGATCGGTTGTGGTAGTAACAAATAACAAAATTGAAATCTTCAAGAAATCCGAACGTAGCATTGGTTATCGGTAGCTAATCTCTGTGCCGGGTGCGGTACCTTTTCCCCTCGATCAGTTTGTTTGCTTCTTTTAAAAAAAAATCATACCATACTTTTTTATCAGAACCTCCACCATCTGCTGACTTTTGATAAAACCTTTTTTAAAATCGGGTTAGAGAGACAGTAGAAACGAAAGTATTAGATCTCGCGGATTAAAAGAATATAATAACATATTTTCAGCATGTGTAAAACATGAAAAATCATTTGAAATTTACGGAAAATTTGTTAGCAAATTCAAGCTCCTCTTTTTCAGAAAATGAAAGTCTCTTTCGACAATGTACCGTGCCATGTAGGCACTTGAAGGTGGAGCATTCTCGATCTCGGCCACACTGAAGGTGATGTGATCAACAGAAGACTCTGACTCTTTCTTACCACCAGGGTTGCTCCTTACTTACCCATTGATTGGAGGCTGGGTGAGTCCCAGGTCCGCTTTATGAATAGGCACCACTCTGGGAATTGAACCCACGTCTCCCGCCATACCGACTGGGCAACAGCGAGGCATCCAGTGAAGGAGCTAAACCACACGAACATGAAAGTGAGAAAGATGGTTTTTAAAGCGGTGTGTTTAGTCACTTTTTTCAATAATATAGAGGTCATTTTCCCCTAATGAACTGAGAGGTAATAAACGTATGCATATGGGGGAAAGAGAACTTGTAGTTGTAATGAGGTTCGAGGTGAAGGAGATCGTGTTAAACAAAAGAAATTCTAATTCTTGCATTTGTATAAAATAATATCAAATGGGCATTTTTATTATTACCAAATAACGAATAATGTGTATACATGTAACGTGATCTTATAGA
This sequence comes from Lepisma saccharinum, assembly GCF_977018435.1. Taxonomy (NCBI): domain Eukaryota; kingdom Metazoa; phylum Arthropoda; class Insecta; order Zygentoma; family Lepismatidae; genus Lepisma; species Lepisma saccharinum. Next base: position 85,712,556 of record NC_139230.1, read on the forward strand.
ATAGAAACCGTATATATCGCCGTGTTCCGTGGCGAATGTGGTTAGCACACCGCGCTGCGACTCCGGGTTCGAATCCCGGCCTGGGCTTGGGTGTTCCTTGTGAGTGTATCTTCATCAATTTCATTATAGCCTCATCATCTTTGCGATTAGCCCAAAGTGGCAGAAAAGCGAAATAAAATAAACAAAATCAATCAATCAAGAAACAGTATACTGGCTTCTTGCAATGATATCCATTAATGATTTTGAGTTGATCTATTCAATTTAAGAGATACACTATATGAGTCTTGTAAATAACTTGAAATATATTCCTCAAATATTCATCGATACAAGAATTTGCAGAGACTTCCCCGATGGCACAGTGGTAGCAGTGGTAATCAAGGGGTCCCGGGTTCGATACCCGGTGGAGGCACATAGTGGTTCGGATCCCACTTTAAACTGCAGGTCCAGTCCCGATTAGTCTTACTGTTCATAAAATGGACTTTGAAACACCAAATCAAAATCAAATCAAGAATTTTCAGAATTAAATAAACAACTAAGCAATATTAATAAACAATGCATTACATGATTATTCTTATCTTCACATTTCTTCTATAATAATGTGACTGTTGGAGTGTATTTGAGATTTTGATTTAATAAAAACTGTGATATATTGGGGGAATGTATATATAATGGCATGTCCTTCAGCGGTATGGATGATCAGCTATGCTAGAACTCCTGTTTATAGAGCGACTACCTGGCATCTTCTTGAAAACTTTCAATCGTTGCCACTCTTCTTGAGAACTGTCTCGTACGCAAGGATCCAAATAATGTTAACAGATGCAGCTCACGTATTCAAAATTATACAAATTAATACTTTCTCTTCCAACAATGTTAAGAAACACATCAAACACAATAACACCAAACGTACTAAGTATTCTCTATATTGCGGATTTAATATAGCATTATTGCAAATTAAATGTACACTAATAGGCGTAACAATGTTGTTATCACATCATTTTCATGCATTTGGTGTATTGTTACCCCAATATATACAACGTTTTTATAGCTCAGTGTACACTCACCTCAATTAGTAATCGAGCAGTTTGTTTCGTTATACAGCATATTTGCAGAAGATACAATTCAATCTACAGGTGCATCAACATACGCTGTATAAAACACACCTTATTACTAAGTTCGTTGACCTGTTCGTTTGAAGCTCACAATAACAGAAAGTAGCGCTCAGTGGCAGGCGCCTTCTCACGGAAAATGTTCTCAATAGTGAAGTTACTTTACAGAAAACCTGGTATATCGACAGTGAGAACTATGCTGCTTGTTTGTAACTCAAAACATAGAAAAACCAGATAGCAGGACGAGACAGAAAATGGTAATATCTCAATTTTTCAGTTTTGTCTCACTGGATGCCTCAGTTTTCACAAGTATACCAAAATGTCTGCGTCGATACGTAATATCAACTATACGTAAAAAAAGGATTTATATGTGTAAAGAGAAGGTATGCTCACTCACATGGCGGTGATAAGGGGGATCAATTGGGGAAAGTTGCCCCCACTTTTTTCCACTTTACCCCGGCGGCGGCACTATGACCTGTGACCACTGTGTCTACCAAGACAAAGAAAGTAAACTGTTCTAGCCCCCCCCCCACCCCCCAGTTGTCGCACTCAATCGCCTCCACTGCTCACTCATCATAAAGAACCTTTGGAAGTGACGCGTGTTACTTGAGGATTTCATCAATCGAATCTGTCGGGCTACGATGCGAAATGTTGCTGTTGATTGGTGACAAGAAAAATACAGTGTAAAACAGTAGAACACTGTCTATGTAGAAGTATAGAGACTAGGAAAACATTTGGCTCGAGTGACACTTCTGTTTTGTAAATTCATTATATATATATATATATATATATATATATATATATATATAAATTTACCACTGTTTTTTGTTGTCATACAAGAAACGTATCAAATGAATTGCCAGCCTTCGTGGCGCAGTGTTTATCACAGCGCGCTACCACGTCAGGAGTTCGGGGTCCGAATCCCGGCCTGGGCAAAGGTGTTCTTTGTGAGAGTCCCTTCATCAATTTCATCATATCATCACTCATCATTATCGTTGCAATTACTCTAACGCGGCAGAAAAGCGACGCTAAATAACAAAAATGAATGAATCAATAGCTAATTCACCTGCCGGCCCCCGTGGCGGAGTGGTTAACACATCGCGCTACGACGCCAGGGGTCCCGGGTTCGAATCCCGGCCAGGGCATGGATGTTTGTGAGTGTCCATTCATCAATTTCATCACATCATCACTCATTCCCATCTTCGCAAATTAGCCAAAAGTGGCACAAAAGCGAAGTAAAATAAAGCAAATAAATAATAATAATAATAAATCACCTCTCATAAGCATCTTCGCGATTAGTCAAAAGTGGCAGAAATGCAAAGTAAAATAACCCAAATCAATTAATCAATGGAATACAGAGTAAGACGTGAGCGTTTCGTTGTGTTCCTGCTTAGCCTGAAAGGAAAATAGAGATCTTTATTTTGCAGAACGGGGAAGTGGTGGCAAATTAAATATATCTGCCTTTGATTTCAGCCAAGAACCCTACATTGGTTCTACATGTGCAGCAACAGTTGGACATTCACGTTTTGTTTAATCCAGCGTGACAAGTTCTATTACGATCAGGTACCACCAAAAAAATATTTTGTTGACCAGTGCTTTGTTGGGTGTTCATTTGGCAATTGTCACAATACGGAATCAAATCTTATGGACAATGGTGTTGCGCATGAGGGTGCAAGAGGGGGAGTTGCCCCCTAATGTTTTCACTTACAAATTTAGTTTAGAGGAATTTTATCACCGTTATTAAATAATAATATGCTCTTAAAGAAAGTCAATTAATTTCAAGGCAATGAAAGTTCCAAGAAACTACAGGGGAGGGGAAGGTGCATTATTTCCTACGTAATTGGACAATCCCACTTCTTTCTCTGGCATATCTGTTGTTATTATCATTCCCACACACTTTATTTGTTAGTTGTGTCACCTCTGTGAGGATAGAATACGGAGACCCCATGCTTGTGAAAAATAGTACTATTCTCCATTGTTTACAATTTTTTTTTGGTTTACACATAAATAACTACCCCATGACCCCATTAGGATTTCAAGGCAAAAATGTATCAATTTTTCTGTGCGCATTGCTGTACTACAGCAAAACGAAAGCTTCTTGACTATTGCAAAGCCCTCTTGTTTAGGCATAATCAGTCTTAATAAGACAAAACATTCTTTCAACAAATATTTCAAAAATAGAATTTGTTAATATTAATTTCTCTTTTCTATTGGTTAATTTACAATGCTTTACCATGTACTCTATGTTTAATATAATTATTATGGCACACAGAGAGCTGTCAATACAATAGTATATTTAACAGAACAACATTTCTAAAATGATGTGCTAGGTATGGAGTAGTACTTTAACTATAACACAAGGATGAAGCTTCATTTGCAGTAGACATTATATTAATACTGAAAATATTTTTATACACCTTATTGTTACGTTTAGGCCGTTCGCCGGCTTAAACTGCTTGGCTGCAAGAGGATGTGTGTATGAAGAACGGAATAAATTACACTCATTGCTCTTTACCAATATTTAATAGAATCGCACAAGTGGGGGGGGGGGGGTAGATCACGCACGAGCCAGCAAGATATCTAAACACTGACAATGATAAAACCCAAAGTGTCACCACTGTACCTGATTTCCTTCGCGGTTCCTCGGCTGAGTCACGACGTGGCGCTCCATCGGTCCATCGGTCCATCGAAGGTGTCCTCAGTGGGTTCGCCCAAACCTTTTAAATGGACCGACTTAACACTGTCACTCGCAACACACTTCGCGCTTCGCTCCCTCGATCAAGACTCTCCCGGCGACCTCTCGTCACCCGGGGACTGCTGGCGTTTTTGATTACACAGCATTTTATTTCCGGCTCGTGACATTATAATACTTCTACTGAATATATCTTCACAAATATTTCATTCTACATGCAAATTCTTTAATCACTGATGTAAAGTAACATCTGTGTAATTTCTATGGAATTGGCCTACTATCCGTGACAAAAATTTTGAGCCCTCTGTTTAGGTGCTTGTAAAATTGTACTCCATGGGAGGGAAAAAAAATCACATGTACCTCATTGGAAAGCTTCAAGTATCTACTTTTTTAATAAGCGTTATCTGAAAATTAATCTTAACTCTATTTTCTTATTATAAAGAAAAAATCACTGAAAAGTGGAGCTTTTTCTTCCAATTTTCATGAACGGGTAACTTGACACCATACAGTTCATAATCAACTGTACAGTCACGGACACTTCTGTGTTGTAACGACTCTATTGAAAGAGCATTTTAGTAAGCCCTCGAAGTCTGACTACCAAACACCTTGTGTATAGACAACACAACCAACATTGCAATTCTGCAGCTTGTATACCAATCACGGGTATACAAGCCGCAGAATCGCAATGTTGGTTGGGTTGTCTATATATTCTAAATTTTACAACTATATTAATGCATTGAACGAAAATAATACCTTGAACAACATCCAACACACGTGCATACCACTCTTCTCACACACATGCACGTGAAAACAAACACACAAAGTTAAGTTTGAACTTCCAAATGAATGTCCCAAGAACTGTAATGGAAAGTATGATATTTGAAACATGGGATGTTTTACAGTAAGAATACATTTATACTAATCACGGGTATACATCTCAGTAAATTGAGCAGTGATGCCAAAAAGAAATATGAGATCAAGATTGTCAGAAGTAATGTCTCTTGGTCTTGACATGGAATAATACTCGGTCCAAGTTACGTTCCTTTATTTAATGTTGTTTGAAAACGAACCTCGAGGGTAGTGGGGCTTGCTTTATATTTTCACTGCTTGCATTACTGCAAATTCTCAATTTTACAACTATATTAATGCATTGAACGAAAATGATTCCTAGAGCAACATCCAACACACGTGCATACCACTCCTCTCACACACATGCACGTTAAAACAAGCACACAAAGTTAAGTTTTAACTTCCAAATGAATGTCCCAAGAACTGTAATGGAAAGCATGATATTTGAAACATGGGATTTTTCACAGTAGGAATGTATTTTTTTTTCATACGTTCCTTCTATTAATGGACAATGAAACATGTGTGTGAGAAATGAAAATGCATTTTATTCTTCAGGTGTTGAGAAAGGAAACAGACTGACTGAGTGGGAAAAAAGGAGAAAGTAGTGTCATTTCTAGAGTGTTGGCCAGCGTATAAAGCTTTCATCAGCGAGACCTAGGTTCAATCCCGACCAAGGGCAACAATTGTTTTTCTTTTCTATCAGTAAAGAAGTGTGTAATATTGATTTCCAAGCATTTTGACGAAAGGACACACATCATCAAATTTGATCTTTTAATCTGTCTTTTCATTTTTCTCATAGGTCCTCTATCACAAGAGGATATAGAGGTTCTCTAGCGAAGCGAAGGATATCTTCTCAATGGCCACGTATCTACGATTCTCCAGTCCCTTCCACCTGTCTGATTTATTTACTTTGTCTGTTCAAAGAAACTCACGAAATACCACGAATCTAACGAAAACACACACTGATAGTAAGAACAAGAAACACACCTCGCACCGAAGTTTCTACGCTCGAGTTCTGGCTTTTTTTGGGAATGTGTTTATATTTGTGTAACCATTCATCTTCTTCATCTAAACAACATTCTCGCGATTAACCTAAGGAGGAACCAAAGCGACTAAAAAAAATATTAAAAATGCAGGACACACCTGCTTATGCATGTTATATCTTGGGAATTAGCAATATCAACCGCAGCAATAACAGACTGCAGAGGAAGATTACATTTACGATAGATTGTTAAACCGACAGACAAGCGAACAAACAGAAAGAAAACGAAAAGAAATATACGTAATCCCCCCCCATTTTGGAAAATCTTGGGAACAGCGCTGATACACGTATACAAATGTATCACCCTCAAAATGCTTGACGGAACTCGTAAGTGCAAAAATGAAATTTAGGCCATACTTGAATATCTTCAGAAAAACTTACATGACTTGCACATATTATATACAGAATATTCAAAAAGCAATAAAGTATAATGAATCACTTACCATGTTTTGGTGACTAAATATAAATGCAAATCTGCAGAAAAATGTTTATATGTAATACGGCTGTCTATCAGCACGCTCCACAGCAATCATATGCTTCTGGCCTAGACCTAAGAAAACAAAAGCAAGAGCGAACTTCCATATATGGACCGATTGAGAACATACGTAAGCTTTTTGTACCACCAGGATTTAACAAACGGTATGTCCAGAAATTAATTTCTTGAATAGTGTACTTTGGTAGATAAAGGGTTAAAGGACAAGCGGCGACGTTTGGCAACAAGGATCACTTGCTCCACGTGGATTTGTAGCAACGAGGCAAATTACGCGGGAAACGGTTGTCAAGAAAAACAATTCTGTCTGTGATTTTCAATTTGCACAATGTGCAAGAATGAGATATGGAAATTTGATTTTTATTCCACGGCCATCATTTTGATATGCATTTCACGACAATTGGGCCGAGCATTACCGAGAATGTAACAATGTAATTAAGCATTAATTGTGGCTGTTCCACAGATGATAGCACAATTATATATGACTAAGATATTTCCACATAAACAAGCTTCAATAAAAAAATTACGACAGGTTTACAAGAAGCTACACACAATTGAATTCGACTTATATAAACAACCAAAAAGAAACTACACTTGGCTCATTCTCTCTCTCTCTCTCTCTCTCTCTCTCTCTCTCTCTCTCTTGCTTCTCTGAAGGCGTGTTTCCTCAGATGTTCAAGAAAGCCATCGTTGTACCCATTCACAAATCTGGAGACAAAAATAGTGCTACATCATACAGACCAATATCACTCCTGTCACCTCTGTCTATAATCTGTGAAAAAATCATTAAGGACAGATTATTCAGATTTACATCTCCGCATATCAGTACTGCCCAACACGGGTTTCTTCCAGGTAGCTCTTGCTTGACTAATCTTTCAGTTCTCCTTTCACATGCCACTAGGGCTATTTCCAAAACTTACCAGCTAGATGTGATATACTTGGATATTTCAAAAGCCTTTGACAAAATAAACCATGCTCTTCTTATTCACAAATTGCGAACTAGATTTAACATACATGGCAAATTTCTCTCCTTAATCCAGGATTATCTACACTCACGGACACAGCGTGTCACCCTTTCAGGCGCCTCTTCTGATTTTCTTCCTGTCTTGTCTGGGGTGCCACAAAGGAGCGTCTTGGGCCCTCTCTTGTTCATCCTATACATGGACGATCTCCCTCAAAGACTTTCCTCACTTCCTGTCAATATACTCATGTTTGCTGACGACTGTAAACTTTTCAAAGAAATCTCTACGACGCAAGATGCTGTGATTCTCCAGAATGCTCTTTCCGAACTTGTCACATGGTGTAAGCAGTGGAATCTACAACTTAACCCACAGAAATGTTCCTCCCTCACAGTCTCTTTAAAAAAGAACAAAATACATTCTCATTATGTTCTTGAAAACAATTATATTACTACAGTTGAGACCCAAAAAGATCTAGGTGTTATCATAGATGAAAAACTGAACTTTAAGGAACACATCGCAGCTACAACTAAAAGTGCAATGCGCCTCTTACGCCTCCTCTACAGATTCACTGAAATTGATACTCCAACTTCTCTTAGCCTGTTTTTCAAGTCATTCATTTCTCCGATTCTCGAATACTGTTCTCCAGTCTGGGCCATGGCTTCCAATACAAATCTTTCTAGCATGGATTCCGTCCTCAGCTTCTTTACCGCCATTGTTCGTCATAGAATTCCTTCTCTGCGGCATCTTCAGAAACCTGACATCCTGACTACTTTGAACATCCAGTTACTGCAGACCCGACGCGATATGGCCGATATGAATTTTTTCTATAAAATCATCAATGGGAAATTAATATCTGAATTTCTTCTTACAGAATTCAACTTCAGAGTTCCCTCTCGATCGACCAGAAACACTGAATTGTTCCACAACTTTACCGCTAGACTTTCCCTTATACAACACGCTCTATTCCACAGGCTGCCCCAGTTCTACAATAAACTACCCACAAACATAGATATTTTTACCCCTGAAAGCATTTTCCGATCTTCCCTAATAATGAATATGTAAATCTTTGTTTGTTTCCTTGTTTATGTCTTATGTTTATATTTAACCTTTCTTGTTTTACCTAAAACCATCTTCACTTGTTCTTGTTATTTGTTAGAGTTTTCAGTGTAAAATGGCCTTAAAAGTGCTGTATCTGAAACTTTGAATAAATAAATAAACACTTTTGTCTGAATAGAAAACAGGCAGAATTAAAATCACTTTGTCCTGCTTTTGTCAAAAAGCAGATTATTCTGGCTTTCCAATGAGCTATACTTGATTTTTTTCCTCCTATGGAGTACAATTTTACAAGCACGTAAACCGAGGGTTCAATATTTTTGAAGCGGTTAGTAGTACCAGAATGTTGTATAATAGATAGGTTCACGGTGGTTTGAATTTTCTGGACAGGGAGATAAAATATGAACAAAATAATTTTTTGATAGTCTACTAAAAACGAGATTATTTGAACGCCAGCATGTTGCGTCTGTAAAATGATTTGAGGGGGAGGGTTAAATTCGGATGGGAGTACTGCACCCCTTTCAAATATTTCGGAGGTGAAATGTATCCCTGTATCTCCATCCATTTATTCTGATCCGTTGTTTACGACTGTAGGAACGAACCGTGTTCAAAGAAGCAAGGATCAACTACAACCATAGAAAGAGAATTTTCTAAACTCAACAGGCGATGAAGTTCTTCCTAGATCAAGCAGGAGTTTGTCATGACAACGGGATGGAGAGATTGGAAATGTAAACTGTCTTCAATTACCTTTGCCATGGTGTTATGCATGGAGACCAAATATCTGAGTCCTTTCAACCACACAACCTTATACGATCCATGACACTGAGCTGGGAGCATTTCCTTTCTGGAGACAAGATTTTATATTTTAATTTTATTTTTGTCATTTAGCGTTACTTTTATGCCACTTTTAGCTAATCCCGACGATGACAATGAGTGATAATACTGATATGACACTCACAAAGAACACCTATACCGAGTCCTGGTTTCGAACCTAGGACCCTTGGCTTTCTATGCAAACCACTCCGCCGCGGAGATCGGAGTATTTTTGGAGACCTAACGAGTGTGCTCAAATTTCTGTTGTCTCACAATTGACGAATCAGCTTGCGGGTTTAACAATAGGCGAATTCTCATCTTCAGTTAACGCAGCTCACGAAATAATCCAGATTTTGTGCAGCAAATGTCACATGGTTTTGGCAGGCATTAGTAAAGATGGACATGCAAACAAACCTATATGTCAACAAAAACGATGAACTGGTAGCCTAAGGAACAAAGCAAGAACCTAATGCCTGTTGCCATGCATATTCATGGACTAATCCTCGACCCCTTCGAGAGCAGATAATGAAAAACATTTTCCACGAGGATAGAGTCGAGCATAGCAATTCCCCAGCACATACTTCCCTATCTTGAACCCATTGAGTATGCCTGGAATGTGTTTAGGAGACGAATTGTAGCTAGGTTGGTACATTTATTGACTCACCATGAACTGGAGACTTCCCTCATTGAGGATTAGTCCAGATACCTCATAGTCCCCTTCGATAATATCATCAATTTCTTGTACAGAGGCCGCAGCAGTCGTAGGTATTCTAAAGAACAGCACACATTACTTGAGGTAAGTTTTCCTATCCCCTCACCAATTTGTAATTTTTCTTCTTTGTACGTACAAATATGCATGTTGTTGTTTAACATATCCGTAAATTGTTAAATAATACAGCCGCTCGGTAGAAGAACACGTTAGGTGGTCGACTTTTGATCTTGCCACTGACGTTTCCTGGTTCGAGTCCCGGCTTGTCATGTGTGCTATTTGTGAGTGTCCCTTCATTAATTTCATCTAATCATCACTCATCCTCATCGTCGCGATTAGTCAAAAGTGAAAAGAAAACGAAACTAAATAATAAAAGTACGAAATCTCTTAAATAATACAGAGTATTGGCTCCTGAACGCATGTTTCTATATTTTCTATTGCATCTTCTGTAACAAATACATTTAACGTTCAGTGAATGTCAGTCACACATTTTCTGCTTATTATTTTTCTTGCACCCTTAATTATTTTGAGCATTGAATTTGATTAAGTTTGTTTGTTTAATGCCTACTTTATGCTCAGATAGGCTAATCGGGAATGCACCTATAGTTTAAAGAGGGGTACAAACTACTGTGCAACAGGACTCCACCGGCGATCGAATTGAATATACGTAGGTACACACACATACATACATACATACATACAAGCACACAAAAAACCTGTAGCGAGGGTTTTTAACAACCAGAACTTCCAAATGGGAGAAAATGGGGACCCAATTTCCATATTATCGAGAGCTCTAAGGCATTCTACGTATATACACACACCAATCTCTTTCGGACTTCATTCTGTTCAAACTCTTTTTATTATATATTTTCAAATAACAAATGCTCCGCTACATCAATGTGTACAATTTTACCGAAACTTTTTACTTGCATTTTTTAAAAATCTCAAATATCCTAATAATATACTTCTGAAAAATATTTTCCTACGCCACCAGAGAATTGTTTTAAAATATTAAATAAATTACTTATTCTTACGAGAATTCAATTTTCACAAGCTGTTCCGCACATCTGTCCACTGTGTACGCACAACACGCACGAGGGGAGTCAGTAATGACATAACAGGACAATATTTTCCAAATAAAAAACTGAAATGGGCTCCTAAAAATAGTTTTCCTCATTCACAGCCTCGAAATTTTTCTACAAGCTTAGAATGTTACATAGCCAGCCAGCCTCATTGGAGGGAAAGGGGGCTTGTAGTAACGTGCTACGAAGCTAAAATTCTAGATTCAAATCCTGGGTGAATCATGAGCATTCCATTGTATTTATTTCTAATCTATTTTACCACATCACCATTCATCCTCGTCGACGCGATTAACCTACAGGAGTAGAAAACCGATGTAAATAACCAAAATATATTCCAAATCTTACATTTGTATTGCATCTTGGATTTATGCATTTCCAAAGGGACAGAACGATAATCATCGTGACTAACTAAAATTTCAATTATTTTCTTTGTTTCCTATTCCATGAATGTATTTAATTCGAAATTAGTTTTTTTTTCCTAAAATCATCCCAAAAGATTACATCTAATATATTGTACAAAACGTCCTTTCAAATGTTTGAAATTAAGAGGTGACACTTAATGTCTTTCCCATTTTAAATACTAAGTTCCCCTCTACGTATCCCACTAGGAGACACTATGAAATTGCTTCATGAACTTTCATGCAGTAACGTTGGAAAGTTTGATCACTAAATTGTTTCGTTTGGAAATATTACGTAGTACATATCGAGATTGCAGATCCACCATGCAGGACACATTTTTTTGTAGGAAGAAACGAAAGTTTTTTTTAAAGTTTTTGAAGCTGTGGCGCATGAAGTAGCGCATGGCTATGTTGAAAAGAGAGTAAAATATAGAAATCCTGGGAAACGTAATGTAACTTGAGGCTTGACTTGATTGCAATAAGTTGCGCTCTTCATCCAACGTCGCTTCGCTGCAAATAGGATTCCAACAGTTAAACGCCCAACATATTCCATTACTTTACGGAAACTAACGTAAAGAAGAACTTCGCTGATTAAAGTGGAAACATTTTTTCCTATCTCTCTCTCTTTCTCTCTCTAGTTTTTAATAATCAATATTCCATCGGTTGCCGTACAAATAGAGTAAACTGCTTGCTGCAGTGCCGTCGCTTTTATCCACGCAGTTACCAATTCCCAGGCTACTGGCCGGAGGCGGATCAAACTTCTCGTCATTATTCAATCAGTCATTGACGTACATCCAACCCGCCGAATCCTAATTTTGCTTATTCCTTCAATTATCAGTGAGTAATGAACTCTTGTAATTGAACGTCATATGTGTTTTCTGTGACATTTTTAAAAATGTGTTTTTATTTTCCAGGATTTTTGCTTACGGGGAAACTGGATGGGAGAGAGTTAATAGGCTCAGTTTATTGCTACATATAAAGGCCACAAACAACGTCTACAACAAGATTTTACCAATATTAAATCTCACTGTCGAGTTCTTTCTATCAATGCATAATTTCAAAGCATGTTATCGTTTTGAAGCCTCGTGTTGCCAGCCAGACTTTGTGTTCGCAGTTTCACGTCATATTCTTTCATTGAACATCATTCTTTTAACAAAAAAAAAATGAACGGAAAGAGCAATCATTTCTATCGCACTTGCATTTAATTAGAGTGTTTGTGATTTTTCCTTTCATCGCCCATGTGATAATTTCGAAATTCTCTGTCTCTTTTTATTATTTTTTTTTTTTTAGAAAGAGAATGCCTCAGTCATTATTTGGCAGACTTTAATTTATTTTTCTGTGTGTTTGGAACGGAGAGAATTACAGAAAATTTGTTGTCATTCTTTTTTGAGCTGCGGTAGCGAAGTCGGAATGAAGAGACCCAGGTTCGGGTTATCTCAGGTAGGAAGTATTCCGTGAATGTTGTTAGATACGCGACATTGGGGCCCACCCTGCCTATCGATTCTGAAGGGTAAGAAAGGCCGGACCGTGATGCCGATCGCACCACCTCCACTATCTACCATAGTCAGGATCGAGAGTGTCTGAAACCCTACATTCGCATCTCTACGTTCCTTATGTTCTATTCACACGGGGCCATAGAGTGATTCCACTCGGTGAGCATGCAATAGATCGGGCAGCGAATCCACTGATTGGCGCGTTTGTGATTCGTGGAGCGAGGGGCTCCACAGATGTTTGACAAACGTTCGCAAACGCGCCACTCGGCCGAACCATCTTCAGTGAAACTCGGATGTAGTCAATGAAGACGTTCGTCGTTCAGCCAAAGTACACATCGAATGGTAGGCACCACTAAACGCACGGCCATGAAAATAGGCGGCTGCGCAGAATTGCACTGGTGCCACGTATGGAAAATGCGGTAAAAGCAAAGCAAGAGATAGACAAAAGTCGCTGGTTCCCGTGCACTGTGTGGCAAGGTCAACCGGGCTGAGTTGCCTAGTTCGAGCGCCAGACCGACATCTCTCCGGGGTACTTTTGTGTCATCCCTGACCTTTCGAGCAAATACTGTCAGTTTGTATCATATGGATTACAAAGACCAACTCACTCTACAACGAGATCATTCATTCCCATCAACCTCCGAACATACGGGGTTGTGCTCCGACGTGGCAACAGCATGAACTTCTGCCACCCGCCTAATTTTATGGCCGTGCGTTTAGTCTCCTGTCGAAAATATTGGACTGCACAGGGAAAGGATTCGAGTGGAGCTACTAAATGGCACCGTGTGAAAATAAACATTTCTATCGATCATTTTCAACTGTTGAATATAGAAACTGTATCTCTGTGAATGCTGTTATATTCAGCGTTGTTTTCTACAATGGAATTGAATACAGGAAATTTTTAGAAACTGAAGAACCTCCTGCGATTTGCAACAGCGTAAGTGAGCATTCAAAGAGGTTATCATGAGAAGAATGAATTACAAAATTTACATCAGATATCCTTATTTTGTTGTTTTGTCATTATTGAAAGGAAAAGCAGTACATCTTCATAGTGTGAGGGTTTGGTGCGGGGCACATGTAGCTGCTAACACTTTGCAAAAAACTGTTATCCAACATGCTGATAGCACTCAACTTTACCCTCCTAACAAACTTACATGCATTATTTTCACAATTACAATTCTAAGAATGCCTATGTTTTTCGGTTATAAGGCCAGGTTTAGGGCTGTTAGCCAACCCATTTCCGCGACTTGTTAGCAGCTGGGTGTGCCTCTCACTCGACCCAGGATGTGAACCCATCTTTGTAACTGAAAAGATCACTTCACACTGGGCCACAGAGTAGTTAGTTCCATCAAATAGCGCGTTTCAGGATCGTTTGTCGAGCGCCTGTGGTTCCACGAACGCACCACAAGGCGAATCAACTCGTCGTCGTAAAGCACATATCTTACTGCAGAATATAACATATGCTGGCACTTTTAATGGCACCGTTCAGAGCACGTAGTTGTCGGGATTAGCCCAAGAGGTACAAAAGCGATGTAAATTAACCAATCAATATAGAAATAAAGAAAACACGCGGGGTACATCCTTACCCAGAAGCGCAACCACGATTTTATGTCGGGGGGGGCAAGTACCAGGATAAACGTACCAATAATAATAATAATAATAATAATAATAATAATAATAATAATAATAATAATTTTAATAAAAAAGTTAATAATAATGTAAATAATAATAATGTTATTATTATAACATTATTATTATTATTGTTATTATTGATTTGCTTTATTTTACTTCGTTTCTTGTAGCATTTTTGGCTAATTTGCAAAGATGGGGATGAGTGATGATATGATGAAATGGATGAATGGACACTCACAAACATCCATGCCCAAGCCGGAATTCGAACACGGGACCAACATTATTATAATTGTTATTATTAGTAGTAGTAGTGGTAGTACTAGTAGTAGTAGTAGTAGTAGTATCAAAGACGTTATTATCCTCATAAATTACTCAAAAAGGGGGTAGAAGTTGGTGCTAAAGCATTTGTGTTCGAATAAACGATTTGAATTATTTTTTCAACACGTTCAATTTCACATTAATAATGGAAAACAAGCACACAAACTATTTTTGAAAGACAGAAAATGCTTGAAAAATGCATATCAAATATAATTCTTTTTTACATTAACATGTATAACTTTCAAGCACGGTATATGTTTCACATATATGTAACATGGAGCGACGTTAACTCTAAATTGTGTACGTATTCAAAGTTTCTTTAACACATATTATATACAATATATATTATTTAAATACACTACACAACCAATTCATCCATCTCACAATAAACAAAGAGCAAAAATTACATAAATTGTCTCTCAAATGTGAACGCTCCCTTTCCTCCAAACAATTGTGCATGCATTTAAAACAAAATCAATTAAGACAAGTCTTATTTCTCTGCCTGGTAATTTATAATGCATTACAGATAACAATGTTACATTGCGAGCAAGAAAATTTTTGGAACTAATTTTATTTCAGGCTGAAATCAATATTGATTTAATAAGACGCAAGTAATTTCACGTCACTTTTGTGCCTCCCGGATGGTGTAGTGGTAAAATCGTCGCCTTTTGATCAAGGAATCCCGGGTTCGATACCCGGTGGAGGCACATGGCACAGTAGTTCGGATCCCACTTTAAACTGTTAAGTCCAGTCCCGATTAGCCTTTCTGTGCGTAAAGTTTATTTAAAACCACAAATAAATCAATTAATTTTACAACTTATTTTCATTTAGATCGTTCGGCGCCCAGGGCCGACTCCCGTCGGCCCATAGCTACGGCTCTGAACTTGATAAGACTAAGAAGAGCAGGAATTGCGAGTGAAGCGAGCAAGAACATTTTACGAAAAGTACTGTATTTTTATTTGCATAAAATTTGAAGTTGTGGGCGGTAATTGCCTCCTGCAGGTGCACTTGGACGTCAATGTTTGCGCTCCCTTGCCTCCCCCCAGAACACATTTCCGCCCAAGGTTGGGGGGCAATGCTCCCTGACCCCCATGTAATTGCGCCACTGTCCTTACCTTAACCTCTAAGATAAGATCAAAATGATAGGTAAAATTGCCATACATTTGTGTAGTTTTCATACATACGTATTGTTCATTGATTCTCTTCTTTGTGCGTGTTTTGTTTTAAAGGACGCTGTAACCACTTTCGAGCCTATAATACTAAGTTTTATTGATGTCAGCTTTGTGTGTGGTTGATAATCCTTGAGCACTCCTTTCAACTCAAAAATGGTAACTTCCTTTAAAGCGTTTATGTTTCACTCAAAATTCATTGTGCGATTTGGAGTCTACTATAATTATGAAATACTATACATTTCATTCTACTTGAAACGGACGTAAAAGGAAACAACAAGTTTGAGGGTGTAACCACCGTATGTTTCGTTGGCACTAGACATAAATTCTGCCCCTCGGGGCAAGAAAATGGCAACCCACATGAAGGTACTTTTGAGAAAAAGGCAATTGAATATTTGGAAAATTCATTAATTTCACAAATATCTTTTAAATGTCTTGAAACTATGATTTAGATATAAAATAGAAATTCAGTGATCACATAACACATAGTCTGTGTATTACAGTAACAAAATATTTTCACAGTAAAATAATTTTGGAGACAAATTGTAGAAAAAAATTCATGCGGCATACCATTGTATTGCACCCAACTGTTGTTTATCATTGTTTTTTTTGCAACTTTTATTAGAATAATTGTGCATGATAAGGTGGAATTTAGTACACACAAATGAATAATTTAGGTTTTATTTCAAAAAGTGCTTAACATAACACAAATGCTTCTTCTTACAATTTAAGAAATTATTGTGAATCAGTCTCATACAGGAGCAAGGGTATGAATTATGGAAGTAAAAATAGCCAAGTTTCCAAAACTCCGAATACAGCTTTTCTCTTTGATTAGCACGCAGTTATCTGAAACAATGCTTAGGCATATAGTCTTCAACAGGAGCAGCTGCTTTCATCTTTTTCTTTGTATGCCCACTGTTTTGCAAATTCTTCAGTTGGTACTTCACCCACTGGTTGCATTTCATTTTCATTTGCCGTTTCATAGGCGATTTCCCTTGAAAAGTAAACTTAAGATCTGATATAGCAGTAACTTTATCATCCGAGGTCATGGTAGCAGTCTCTAATGGCAAAACCGAAACATTTTTCAGAGAATTTTGGAGCAAGATAATGGTATTCAACATAAAACTCCTGAAAAACTCAAAATGCTGACCAAGGCAGAAATTTATTTTATTATAAAACATAAACTAAACGTAACATTTCAACCTTCTAGCAAGGTCTTCTTCAGACTCTGCACCAAGTACAAATGTTTGTACTTGCTAGAAGGTTGAAACGTTACGTTTAGTTTATGTTTTATAATAAAATAAATGTCTGCCTTGGTCAGCATATTGAGTTTTTCATATCATGGAAACAAGGCTTAATGGTGTTATAAAACTCCTCTTCCGGTGCAACATAATGGTACTCAACACAATGAATGAAAACGGAAGAAACAAATACTTACACTTTCTACTATCTGAGGAACTTCCACTGCTTGATGACTTGTACCACGAATCACTCACTATCTTCAAAATCACTTATATCTCCGACAAGTTCACTTTCCAATTGCTACAATGGACGTGCACGCTTCCCCAGCACGGCGGCCATCTTGCCTTGTGTATTACCACTATGTTGCTACGAATATGTGGTGATGGTATAACTTCGCTCACGCCAGAAAACATACATGGCACAGTATCACATGTAAACTGTGACAAAACAGGAGGGAAGATAAACATACGTAGGCTCGTGAAACAACTGTAACTCAATTTCGGTCAAACTGTGGATTACCATTATCTTGCATCTAGGGTCAGAATTGGCAAATTGATACATTTCACTGATTACATATTCTTAAATGAACTGGCCAGTTAAACGTATCAAGATTAACTGATTTGCAATATAATAGTAGGCTATTAAGCCCACTAAATGTTACATATGTATATAATCGAACAGTTTCCTTGTAGCATTCAGGTTCGATTCTTGACTGAAATAGACAAATGTGAGAGTTAATCAAGAATACATATGTATATCGCAGCAAGTTGATAATTTCAGGTTCTTTCTTCTCACAAAATTCCGTATTTGCAGTTTTCAAGATACCACAACATTAAAAATTAAGAAAATAATCTATTCTTGTATTTTTATTGTTATTTGAGGACTAAAAGTGGTAAACGTTGTAAGTGCCAAAAGCGAAAGTGTTGGGAAATCGCATTGTTCCGCACATCACCCCGTAAGAACGTTCACACTAGTGACCTCTATACACGCCCTTTGAACCACTTAGAGGGCTACCAGCCACTTTTCACGTTTACCACATTATAAAGCATGGCACATTTCACAGTTTAACGTGGAAAACGGTGTTTGAATTATTGTGGCACTTACATCGTTTACCAATTTTAGTCTTCATTTTACTGTCACAGACGGACGGACGAATCAGAACTTACGTCGCATTAAACTAGTCTTAACGAAACTTAGGAGAATTATAGACCTTCGCATTTCCTAGTTTACGAGAAATTAACAAGTTATAATATAGATGGATTGTTGCCTCTCACTCAGAGAAACCCGCTGATTTGGTTCTTTTGTGTTGCATTGAATTATCGTTTGATGAGTCTACAAATTTACATTTCATCATTGTAGCTCTGCTGATCTCTGACATATCAAGAGTTGTCACTGATAGACGGACAAGCAGGCTGATACGACTGTCGCACAAGGATACATTTTCCGCTTTTCTTGATTAGTACTCTAAAAGTGAATATAAAGGTGGAAAATATTTCCTTTAAAAGAATGGTGCTTAATGATTTTTTTCACCACAACACAAATTTCTCACAATTAATAAACAAGATATTA
This sequence comes from Lepisma saccharinum, assembly GCF_977018435.1. Taxonomy (NCBI): domain Eukaryota; kingdom Metazoa; phylum Arthropoda; class Insecta; order Zygentoma; family Lepismatidae; genus Lepisma; species Lepisma saccharinum. Next base: position 85,731,172 of record NC_139230.1, read on the forward strand.
TGTTCGGCAAAATAAATATTCATGATGAATCTAAAGTATCTTGACCACCTCGTTGACTGATGTTATTCACTGCTCAATTCATATCCCACTTCCAAATGAAGTCGGTTCGAGTACTGGCCAGGGTGTTTCATTTATTTAATGTAATATCTGTTCATTCTCATCGTCACAATTATTCTCAAGAGGTATAAAAGTGACGTTATGTAACCTAAAAAAAAATAGTAAATTGACCTTACGTTTTCCTCAATGACACAATGGATTTATTATCTTATTAAAATTTTAACTTTATAAGATTTTCTTCTCAAGGTAGAAACGAACCACAAAACGGACCAAAGGGGTACAAGCCAAAGTAAAGGCGGAAGGGGAGTGGTGCTGGTCATATCACCTCCACAAATGTGCGAAATTGTCAATGTGTGTAGCCCTAACTCAACACCACTATATGCTTTGACGGTATGTTAAAATGTGCAGGGCTATCTTTACATGAAAAAATATATATACATGTATATATATATACACATACATACATACATACATACATACATACATACATACATACATACATACATACATATATGTAAATACAAAACCTAATGTTTCATAATACTACTAGGGCGGATCAAAGGATTCGTGAGGTGACCACCCCTTCCCACTGTAATTCTAATTAATCAGAAGCACTCCGTTCAATACATGAATAAAAGTTGAAAAGAAATAAAATATATGTAGTATCATTCAAGGTGACATGCCCCACCAAGAGAGATACCCCACGAGCTGTAATTCAGGGACCTTCTGGGAGAATGCGCTATTTGTTATTAGTTTTTCTCAGATGTAGTCTGAACGTTATCTTGTGTAAAATCTGAGTTGAAGCGTCTTGTATTTTATAAAAAAATACTCCCTCTGTCCCATAATTATTGTCCGGTACACTTTTGTATGTTGTGGGGCGTTACCCCCACACCCCCTATACGCCTTCATGGCGTGGTGCTATGCACAGGGGAACACTTTACTTTTTTTTACCTATAATACTTGTCCGACATTCAAACTGTGACATTGGTGTATACAGAAGAAGAAAATGAAACACGGAAATGAGTCATACAACGTTATTACTCAAGGATCAGGACAAATTGGCCGATCAAGTATCCAAAAGAACATAAATAAAAATTTACCATTTTAGTATACCGGACTATAATTATGGGACAGAGGGAGTAATCGAGGCAAAAGGTAAGTTCCATCACTTTTCTACCTCAAGAGTATACATACTTTTTATTTTACAGTTGTACTTCCACAATAATGGATCATTTGGCCTCATTTTACTCTAAATTCTGCAAGAAACTTACAAAGAAATGGCTTCCTACGATTTCACGGCCATGTCATATTTTCAACGATTACAACACAGCGGGGCATCTCTCCTTAAACAAAAGGACAGATGCCTCTAATTTACTTTCAAAATATAATTGTTACGATTTTTAAAAAGGAGTAAATGAAGATATTTAAATCTAAATCTAAAAAATTGCACAAGACAGAGAGCAATAATTCATCGGTTCAGCGGAAATCTGGACTATGAAGGATACAAGTTGAGCCGATGAATCATGACGATAACTAGGAACCTGTGTTCTGGAATCCTCATCTCATGAAGAAATCGTGGACTCACAAGTAGGAAAGAAATTCATGCGTTTGGAATGCTGGGAAGACTAAGAAAAGGCAACATCCAGAGCAGACTGTCAGAAGTGCATGCACGAAACATGCACGTTGTATGGTGACAGATGTAATATTTGTGAGGAAAAGGGGAAATATACCATGAATAGGCTTGAAAGGAATATGAATAAGTCTACTTAGAACTTTATTCTTACTTTCTACTTTATATTTTAAAGTTTTGTAGGAGAATGAGGAGAATTATCCCCTTTGGATGCTGTGTCACCTCCCATCCCATGGTAGCTAATTTTTATCTCTTGGGGGTATGTCATAAAATGGCACAATGTTTGATATTTCATTCCAACTATGCAAATTTGTCAATAAATTTAAAAAAAAAATAAAAATGTCCTTGTGAGGGGCGCAGGAGAAGAATGACCGCTCCCTCAAACTCTTAATCCGCCCTTGCAGTAAGCTACTAAGAGTGGTAGTTGTAGTTCGCCTAAATTTATTGCATCGTCGCCCTTGTGGCGCTGGGGTACATGTCAGCTGCTCTCTCTCCCTGTTTACTGCCTTCACGCATTGACTGCACATGAAAACAATGAGTGAGGAGGCAGAGGTGAAAAAAAAGTAAAGTGCTCCCCTGTGCTTTGTATCACGTCACGAAGGCGTATAGGGGGTGTGGGGTTAGGACCCCACACTTTCTTCATCTCGGCCAAGCTGGGAGTGATGTGATCAGCACCACGCCCCTGGCCGCCTTTACCCCCAGAGTTTCCTCCAGGTACGCACTTTATACGACGCTGGGTGGGCGCCTGAGCCGCTTGAACAGGTTGAAAAAGTCCCGGTTCTCCCCCGCCGGGGATCGAACCCGGGTCTATCGCATGGTAGTCAGACCCCCTAACGACTGAGGCAGAGGTGGCGAGAATATTTTCTGGATCCTCAGAGAAGGGGCCGTCATCTCACGAATCCTTGATCCACCCTAGTAATACTGTATTACTAGGATATAATATTATACTTTTACATTTCGCGCATATCTTTCGTCGCCTCCATCCTTCATCATCCTTATCTTTGTTAGGCCCCTGTCTCTTGTTGGCTCGTATCTTTGGTCGCCTCCATCCTTCATCATCCTTATCTTTGTTAGGCCCCTGTCTCTTGTTGGCTCGTATCTTTGGTCGCCCTATATCTTTCGTCGCATTCTATCATTTGTCCGCCCCTCAACTCCTTATCATTCGTCGGGCCCTAAATTTCGTCGCCTTATCTTTCATCATCTCCTATCTTTCATCGCCTCCTTATCATTCGTCTTCTCCTACCTTTCGCCCCACTATCTTTCGTCGCCCCTATTTTAATCACCCGTTGCACTCACCGTTCAGCATCCTGCTCCCTCTTCGTAAAATGCCATGATATTTGCTATATTGCATTTCAACTGTGCAAATTATTGAATAAATAAAATAAGGCCATTGAGGGTCTGTGCCCCCCTTTCAAAATCCTCGGATAGTGCCCCCTTCTCCGTTCTCTTTATTCCGCTATTTTACGTTTCTTAATTGACACTATATGTTATATTTCTTTCCAACCGTGTAAATTATTTATCAATGTATGAAAAATAAAATAGGTCCTCGGTGGAAGTCGCCCACGACGCCCCCTCAAGTGTCTACTGACTCTTCGCGACTGGTCATTCATTACTTTTCAGGTAGAATAGTTTCTCGTCCACTTCATTCATTGAAAAATTTCATCAGGGGATTCCATTTCCGAGACAGGTAGGTACTGGTAGACTTTCTTTGCCGTCCTAATTGCCATAAGCAATATCGGTTTCACGTTAAAAATCTCTTCTGGTGGGATATAAAAACATATCCCTGTTATCTAATTATGGTATCATTAAAACCATCTTTTCGAACTTCTGGCAGGATTGAGATCTCCATTTCTCTACGACATACTCAAGAAACCTCGCCAGAGTGGGAGGTTGGAGTAAAGATTAGAGCATAAATGGGTTGCAACTAAGCACAGTTAATTTATTTTCTCTAATCTCTTGTCTTTAGCTTAGAGACTACCATCAAGTAAGAAGAAACTCATCCACACTAATAAATATGTTGTCCATTACTGGAATTGCTAGTTAACTTTGCATGTACGTACAATATTTCGTTTGTTTGTAACTGGTGTGAGGAGGGCGGTGTAACAACGATTTTTAGTGCTGATTATATACAATCAAGACTGGAATTTGGCTTCCTCTACTATTTCTGTGTCCTTGAAATCATTGATTGATTTGGTTTATAATACTTCGCTTTTCTGCCAATTTTGGCCAATCACGAAGATGAGAATCAGTGATAATTTGAATAAATTCATGAAGGGGCACTCACAAACGACCTCCACGGAGGTCGGTACGTAGTGGTTAGGATCCCACTTTAAACTTTAGGTGAAATCTCGATTAGCCTATCTGTGAATAAACAGGACCTAAAACGAATGTTGATACTATGATCCGGATTCGTATAATGAGAGGCTTGCGGCTAACAACTTCACGTTCACACTCTCCCTCTCTACAATAACTAATCTTCTTCTTAATCATGTTCTTTAGACCAAAACCTGGGCTCCCGGAGCCGTAAGGCCGGCATTACTGTAGTGCCATAATATTACAATAATGAAAAGAATGTATCCAAGTGGTTGAAAAAAGAGACAAGAACAAAGAAGGAAAGACTTTTACTACAAAATTTGTAACAACATGAAGCCTTGTTTCCATGATTATGAAAAACTAAGTATGCTGACCAAGGCAGTAATTTATTTTATTAAAAACATAAACTAAAAGTAACGTTTCAACCTTCTAGCAAGGTCTTCATCAGACTCTGTATCAAGTACAAAAGTAACAAGATACACAAAAAGGGCATTATATATACACAAACATTACTCCCTCCAGACTATTAGAAAGTTGTTAGGAACTTTCTAGCAGGTGGCTTTCACTTGCCAACTGTACTTTCACCTAAAATGCTAAACATAATTACTTTCATATAGAATGTGGTTGGACTTTTTATCTCACGCTCTTTTTCCTTCATTTTTCTCCCTTCTCCTCTCCTCTTTCTCTCTTGTCCTTTCCACTCTTTCTAACACCTTCTTCCATTCTTTGTTTAACTTAAGTCCCCCATTCCAGTTTATTGTGTCTTCTTCACCTTTCTTCTCTATTTCCTTGGCTTCCTTCCATTTTCTCACTAGCATTATCTTCTCCCTTCCTATCTGCTTAGCCTCATCCCACTTTATGCCATGTCCTGTTTCTCTCGTGTGTTTAAATATCGCATTTCTCTCTCTCTCTCTCTTAAGTCGTACATCATCCCTATGTTGTTTGAACCTGTCTTTCAGCCTTTTTTTCGTTTCTCCTATGTACACACTCTGACATTCTTTACATTTCACTTCGTATATAATCCTTTCCTCTTCCTCTTCTCTGTTCTCCTTTTTTTCTTGCTTGCATTCTTCGCTATTCCTAAGATGCTTCTCCCTCCCTTCCTGTAAGTTTTAATTCCCGCTTTGCATATCTTTTCTGTGGTCTTCCTCATACTCCTTATTCCAAACCTTCTCTCCTCTTTTTCTTTCTCTTCCAATTCTCGGGTCTCCCGATGGCGCAGTGGTAGCGTCGTCGCCTTGTAATCAAGCAAGGGGTCCCGGGTTCGATACCCGGTGGAGGCACAAGTGGTTCGGATCCCACTTTAAACTGTAGGTCCAGTCTCGATTAGCCTTACTGTGCATAAAGTGGACTTAAAACAATAAATAAATCAATTAATCTTCCAATTCTCCCCTGCCCGTTTTCTTACTTCTTCTGTTTATGTCCAGTCTATCCTGCTTCTCATAGCCATTCTTTTCCAGCTGTTTCCATAGGCTATTTATTTTGCCTTCTTTTTCACATTCTTTCATGCATATTTTCTTTATTCTGTCCTCCATATTCTTTATAAAATTTATTTTTGTCACCTCACTTACATCACTTCTTTTGTGGCAAAATACCCCTGCTGCACACTTCTTCTGATGCCAAGCGGTTGCAATTTCTTGTCCTCTCTTCCTTTGGGCTGACATTACAGAAGTCGGTTGTGATAGTCGTACAAGTTGGACAGTGCTTACTGCAAACCTTGCTGCTGGTTATTTCGTCAGCAGGAACTTAAAATGCATGGACTAATGGTGTCCGGGACTGGAAATGCCTTTTGAAACGAATTAAAATCAACGAAAATTAGTACCATCATGCAAATTCCTGTCTTGTTTATGAGATGGTACAATGGATTACGCCTTAGAAGAAACTTGAGAGAAGAGAAAAAATTCTGACGAAAGCTTTAAAGAGAGTGAACAATGTTTCAGTACTGTTAGCCACATGTAACCTTCCATTCCGTGGAAAACGTGCCAACGTTGCTGATTCAAACGAAGGTAATTTTTTTGACAATAATTTAACTTTTTGCAGAATACGATACTATTTTGATAGAGCTAATACAAAAAACCACTAGTTCTATAAATTATTTGAGTTCTACGATACAAAATGAAAGAATGTCCTTCGTGGTTACAGAAGTCCTAAATAAAATCACTTCTGAAAGGCGAAATGCACCCTTTTTTTTAATAATCATGGACACAATTCAAGTCATAAGCAAAAATGACCAGTTAAGTGATGTTTTTCGATTTATCAAAGTTATTATTGATGATAGTGGAAAGCCTTGTAAAATTAAGATCTGTGAGACATTCACCTCATTCAATGAATCAAAAGACTAAATTGTATCTGGTCTTGAAAATCAAATTATTCATTCTATTACTGAAAAATGTCTGGATACCACACAATAACGCTGTCAATGTTATAATGGAGCCTCTGTAATGAGTTGAATATATAATGTTGCACAAAAAAGAATCCAACTTGCACCTCAACATTATTACGTACTTTGTGCTTGTCAAAATTTGATTTTGGTTCTTAAAGATGCTGCAGAAGGTAACCAGGAAATAACCTTGTTTTTTCTAACGTTCTTGTTTTTCTTGGTAAAGAAAGTGTTCATGAATTAAGTAATGATAATGGTAAAAGATTGATTACTTTTGCAACCTCAAAGAATTTAATTGTGAAAAGTACCACTTTTAAACATAAAGATATCCATAAATATACCTGGTCTTCTCCAGATTGTAAAACTCATAATCAGATAGATCATATTCTTATTGATAAGAGAAGGCATACTAGTATAATTGACGTTCGTACACATAGAGGTGCTGACTGTGCCAGTGACCATTATTTAGTAATTTCTAAATTAAGAGAAAGACTCGCAGTGATAAATCATAAGCAACAAAATCTAAGAGTTATAAAATTTAATACAGGAAAATTTGCTGAAGAAAGAATTAAGAAAGATTACCAAATGAAACTGTCAAATAGATTTGATGTTTTGCAGGATTTAAATAATAATGAAAATATAAATGAAACAGACGTTAACAGAAGATAAATCAGAAGTAAATAAAGTGCACACAGCAGAACCTTTAGTTTCAAAACCTAACTTGACTGAAGTTAAAGATGCTATTAAAAGGCTAAAGAATAGCAAAGCACCTGGCATTGATTTAATACCAGCTGAGTTCATTAAATATGGTGGAAATTCGTTAATATGTCAAATTCATAAATTCTAATTGTTCTTGTGTTTAAAAAAAGGTGATAAAATGAACTGCAATAATTACCGTGGAATTTCTCTACTCTCAACAACATATATATTATCTAAAATTCTTTTAACAAGACTAACCCCATATGCTAATGAAATTATAGGTGATTATCAATGTGGATTTAAACGTAACAGATCAACTACAGATCAATTTTTTACATTAGACAGACACTTGAAAAAAAATGGGAATATAATCAAAATGTCCATCAGCTATTCATTGATTTCAAAAAAGCATATGATTCGGTCAAAGGAGATAAATTATATAATATATTAGTAGAGTTCGGAATACATAAGAAGCTTGTTAGTATGATAAAAGTATGCACCAGTGAAACAGAAAGTAAATTCGTGTGGGTATTAATGTGTCTGACAAATTTACAATTCATGATGGGTTAAAACAAGGAGATGCATTATCTCCATTGCTCTTTAATTTTGCCTTAGAATATGCTGTTAGGAAGGTAAAAGAAACTAACGAAGGACTAAAATTAAACTGTGTGACTCAGTTGTTAGCATATGCAGATGATGTAGACTTATTAGGGGATGATATAAATACTACAATTAAGAATAATGCTAAAATATTTTTCAAAACTGCTAAAGAGATAGGTTTGGAAGTTAACAAAGAGAAAACTAAATATATGCTTACAGGCCGAAGCCAAGTGTTAAGTAATAATCAAAATCTAATTATTGATAACAACTTGTTTGAACAAGTTTCCAAATTCAAATACTTAGGACTAATATTAACAAGTGAAAATTATATTAAAGAGGAAATAAAAAAAAAGAGGCTTAATTCAGGAAATGCATGTTACTTCTCTCTTCATAAACTTTTGTCTTCTCGTTTAATATCTAAGAAACTAAAAGTTAAAATATACAAAACAGTAATTTTGCCTGTAGTATTATATGGGTGCAAAACTTGGTCCTTTACATTGAAAGAGGAACATAAATTGAGAGTATTTGAAAATGAGATCCTTAGGAAAATATTTGGACCTAAAAAGGATGAGGAGACAGGTGAGTGTAGAAGGTTACATAATTTAGAACTACATCATTTGTATTCATGTCCAGATATTATTAGAATAATTAAATCAAGAAGACTTAGGTGGGCAGGCCATGTGGCACGAATGGGAGAGGAAAGAGGAGTTCACAGGATTCTTGTTGGGAAACCTGATGGTAAGAGACCTATAGGAAGGCCAAGACGAAGATGGAGGGACAACGTTGAGATGGACCTAAAGGAAATCGGTAGGGATGGAAAAGAGTATATAGATCTTGCTCCAGATAGGGACAGATGGAAGGCCTGTGTTGCTGCAGTCATGAACCTTCGAGTTTAAGAAGGCTAGAGAGTTTTTTTTAACGTTCAGATGGTAACAGTATTCTGCGATGGCAAGAGTTAACATCTTGTACAATAAATAAGCCGAACGCAACTCTCAAAAGGCTTAATCCAACATGATGGGCAGGAAGATACGCTTAAAGTGAGGTTTAATGATGTTTTGAAAGCAGAAAGCTAAATAAAAGAAATGAGGCTGTTGCCCTCTGTCCCGGGAAACTGTGGAGCAAAGCCGCACATAAAGGTTGAGAAGGGAAACGTGCCAGGTGGAGCGAAGCACTACGCGCTGCTCCAAACAGCTGATAGCTACAGCCGCATTCTCCTCTTCATGCTCTCACTTCTCCCCTCACACGTTCATTGATCGAGCTATCGAGAGTCAGTACTTGCGCAGAGACATGTTTTCGTTTGCTTGCTCCAGAGATTCCCGAGATAGAGCACAAGAAGGTCTTTCAAACAGAAGATAAAGGACATGAATGATGTGAAAGAGTTTGCTGCTCTTTGATACAACATACGTAGCGTAGTTCATTGACTTTCAGTTATCCTGGCTTGTCCACAGCTTGTTTCATGTTCCTCACTGTAGTAAAGGCAGAGAGATTGTTTTCTAAATTCAAAATTATGAAAATTTGTTTACGCTGTACTATGAGTCAAGAACGCCTTAATGGTCTGACTTTACTTTCAATTTAAAATAAACAAAAGAGCCAAGAAAATCCATTCTAACAAATTTTGATTTTATTTTGGTTATTGAGATTCGCTTTTCTGCCTAATCGCGACTATGAGGATGAATGATGATTTGATGAAATTGATAAAGGGACACTCTTTTCCAAAGAAAACCCATGAACTGTCCGGAATTCGAACCCGAAACACCTGGAGGCGCAGTACTCGGCCACAGAATTTTAACAAAGTAATCGATGCTTTTGTGTACAAAAATCAAGAAAGATAATAATTTAAGTCTGCCATTGTAAGTAATGCTCAGTTAATCAATAATGCAACCTTTGTAATTAATCATTAATCTTAATTTGTTAATGAGAAGAGAATGGATTGTATTTCACTGTATCAATTTTTTTAGTTATGTTCTTCATATATTTATTATTAGTCTCTAGCATTTGACAAACACAAATAAACACATATTTAATCACAATCAAAAGAATAATATTTATTTTCCAGCCAACATGCTAAAATTTGCGCATTGTTTGTATTCGTAGATCCAGCCACTAATATCAAAACTGGGGAGCCCCACTTGAATAGTCTGCCCCAGGGCTCCCATGAGTCTTGCTACGTCCCTGGTCACAATGGGCAATGGGTATGTCATACAATGTTTGATCGCATAGGTAATGTCACTAATCTTTGTACTAATCTTTCCCATGTTTTCTCAGTCGGTTGCTGCAAATGGTTTTAGCTTGTCAGTTAGCTTCCGTCAGAAAACAAATTTCACAAAATACAAAATCCTCTTCCTTTAAATTAAGAATGTAGTGACCACTTACACATGTGTGTGGGGGGTGTATACATACACATATACATCGCTTTTACTGCAGGCCCGTAGCCAGGCAGGGGCCAGGGGGTGCTCAGCAGTGGCGTAGCGTTATAGTACGCCCATACGCCCGGCGTTCCCTGATTAAAATTTCAAAAATATGTAAATGCTGTAAATATAAAGTAAAACTTGACTAATTTCATATATATTTGACCTTCATGTCATTATAATAGCTATTTTTCGCGATCCGCTTGCAACGCTCCACTAACAACACTCGTTCTAGCATTTTTTTTCAATGTCTTTCCTGCCTGGACGCCGGGCAGGTTCGGCGTAAAGAACTCTCTATTCCTTGCAGTCTTTCTGGAGGGAAAGCTTGGGCAGGCTTGGATCCCTACAGCACGGGCGCAAATGCTCTCTCTTACGCCAGCGTATGGAGCAGAGGGCTACGTGATTGGTTCATGTGACCCTTCCTGCCTTCTGAAGCAGATGACAGCGGTAGAATTCCTACCCGGTTCTTCGCGCTCGTGCCACTCGTGCTATGTGATGCTACAATACGCAATATTGACTGACGTAACTTTACCAAACTCAAATATATCATTTCTTAATGACCATTGCATTGTATAATTTATCGCACGAACAGCGATGTGTATTAAAATCTAAAAGATCAACACAGGTTTTGTCAAATAAGTTGGTGAAGTCCTCGTGGTAGAAGTTCAGCCTGTGGCTGCTCTACAACTTAACCTGCAAAACTATTCTTTTATTATTATTATTATTATTATTATTATTATTATTTCGTTAGTATCTAACTGCTTAATATTGTGTCAATGGAATTAGCATTCATTTGGAAACTCTTAACATCGAATGGTCTCTGGACAAAATTATTTTAAAATGTTTATCAACATTCTCAAGATGTAATAAACAGTAGTCTGAATTACTAATCGGCACGGCACTATTACGTCAGTAGAGTGTACGATAGTTGGATCATCCACCCACCTCCGTGTGAGAGTGTTTTGCACAGTGCGCCAAGACGACAGAGGTCCCTGGTTCGAATCCCGGCGTTAGCACGGGTGTTCTTCATGAGTGTCCCTTCATCAACTTCATAAATATCATCACTCATATTCATATTCGCGATTAACCAAAAGTTGTAAAAAAGCGAACTCGGTACTGGGCAACATTCCCAGGAGCAGAGCTCTATGCTGCCGAGCGCATCCCCAGGTTGCGGATAGGGGAACGGCCTACAGATATGTAGGCTAGCTGCGACAAATAAGCAGTTGCGGACAATGAGCGTCAGTGTCAACAGGATGTGGAGAGAGTTATTTCTGGCAGGATAACTCTTATTTAAAAAAAACAAAAATCCAGCGACGACACTGAGACATGGCGAGTAAGTGCCGCCATTAAATAAGCACTGCCCCTGCTGCCTTGCAGGTAAGAGAGGGATCTCTAAAGGCTAAGGGAAGGAAAACCCTGACAGAAAACCAAGGGGTAGGAAGAGCTCTTAGGCATGGTGAAGCCCGTCTTCCTAGGGGTAGGAACCTCGAATACAAATCCCTGGTCCTCCAGGTTGGGGGTTGGGCGTAAGGCCAGCACCCTTACCCCGTAAAACAACCTCCCGCTACGAACTCTCAGACAAGCAAAGCCGGACGGATCTATAAGAGACGACCCACGCAATGTAAAAGGCTAAGGAATGTGGATTTTAACGTGGCAACCTGGAATGTCCGTACCATGCTTCAACCAGGCAAAATAAATGAAATTGCAGATGAACTAATAAAATATAACATGCAAATAACAGCATTACAAGAGATAAGATGGAATGGGGATGGATGGATTAAAAAGAAAGAATTCTCTCTTATGTATAGTGGGCATCCAACAATTAAAGGAAGAAATGGCACAGGTTTTTTAGTTACTGGAAATGTGAGGAAATGTATACTTGGATTTGAACCAATAAATGACCGAATATGTAAATTAAGAATAAAAGGAAAATTCAACAATATGACCTTTGTATCTATATATGCACCAACTGAAGACACAAACAAAGAAGATATTGAACATTTCTATAGCGAACTGTCAGATGTATGTGATAGAGTACCAAAACATGATACACTAATTCTACTAGGCGATTTTAATGCGAAAATAGGTAATGAATCCAGCAGCAGCGGAGTGTCAGGCAGATTTTCCCTACACAAAGAAACAAGTGACAATGGAGAAAAGCTGATACAATTAGCACAATTACAAAATCTTGATATCAGTAGCACTAGATTTAAGCATAAAAAAATCCACAAAGGGACCTGGAAAATACCCGGTGAACAACGATGTAATCAAATTGATCATGTATTGATCAATAAGAGGAGAGCTACATTAATAATTGATGTCAAAACATATAGAGGACCTAGTTGCGATACGGATCATTATCTTGTTAGAACTAAAATAAGACAAAGAATTGGCATGGTTAATGAAGGAATATACAAGAAAACTAAGAAATGGAACATAGAAAAATTGAAGAAATCTTTTATACAAAACACATACAGACAAGAAATACAAACGAAACTTGATGAAATAGGAGAAGAAGATGATGTAGAAGTGGAATGGGATAATTTAAGAAACATCATAGATAGTACTGCTAATCAGGTTTTAGGAACCAAAGCATATGAAAAAAATGAAGATTGGTATGATGAAGAATGTAAAAAGGTGGTTAAAGCAAAAAATGAAGCTAGAAATAGATGTCTTAATAGAACTACAAGAGCAAATAGAGAAAAATATGAAAATCTGAAAAAGCATGCTAAGAAAATGTGTAGAGAAAAGAAACGCCAAGCAGTAAAAACACAAATAGAAATGTTACAAGAACTAAACACCAAAAAAGAATATAGAAAATTCTATCGAACCCAGAAAGTTATAACACAACAGTATAAACCAAGAACTAGAAACCTAAAATCCAAAGATGGTCAAATACTAACTGAACAAGCAGAAATAATGAATAGATGGAAAGAACACTTCCAGGGAGTTCAACACAACCAGGATTTAGAAGTGCCCTATAGGAATACGATGAATCAGCAGGATAATGAAAACATATTAGTTGATGCATCAACATACGAGGAAGTGGAGGCAGTAATTAAAAACTTTAAAAAGATGAAAGCACCAGGAATTGACAATATGAATAGTGAACTAATACAAGCAGCTGGAAAAGAAATGTATCGTCGAATACATAAACTTATAATTAATATATGGAATCTAGAACAAATGCCAAATGATTGGAACATAGCACTAGTATGCCCTATACTTAAAAAAGGAGATAAAACAGTTTGTGAAAATTATAGAGGCATATCACTATTAAACAACCTATATAAAATACTTGCAGCAATAATTAACATCAGATTAACTGATTATGCTGAAGACATTATAGGAGAGTATCAAAGTGGATTTAGGAACAACAGAAGTACTACAGATAACATCCTGATGATGCGTTTGATTTTTGAGAAATGCTATGAATATGATATAGATTTGCATGTCTTGTTTATTGATTTCAAACAAGCTTTCGATTCAATATATAGACCAACAACACTACAAAGGCTACAAGAAATTGGAATACCAAATAAATTAGTAAGATTAATTCGAATGACAATTCAAAACACTAGAGCCTCAGTTAAAATTGAAAATGCAAGATCGGACTTTTTCGATGTCATGACAGGAGTGCGCCAAGGAGATCCTCTTTCAGCAACATTATTTAATTTAGTTTTGGACTCGGTGATTAAAAAATTAGATGTGAGAGGAGACATCAGTACGAGACTAAAACAAATCACAGCATATGCTGATGATGTAGCTATTGTAGCAAGAACTAAGAAAGCTCTTTCAGAAACGTTTATAAGCCTAGTAGAGGAAGCTGCAAGAGTAGGACTCCAAATTAATGAAAAGAAAACTAAATACATGAATATTAATAGAACTAACATGAATAATAATAGATCAATATTAATAAATAATTACTCCTTTGAATGTGTTAGTAATTTTACATACCTTGGATCTATACTTAATGAAAACAATAAAATAGAATCTGAAATAGATGAAAGAATAAGGAAAGGTAATAAGGCCTATTATGCAAATGTATCCCTGCTAAAATCGAAACTTCTGAAACGAAATACAAAAATGAAGATATATCTTACTATGATAAGACCAGTGGTTACATATGCTGCTGAAACCTGGACCCTAACACAGAAAGATAGAAACAAACTAAGTATATTTGAGAGACAAATTTTAAGGAAGATCTTTGGCCCGGTACAGATAGAACATGATATATGGAGAATAAGAAATAATGTGGAACTAGAAAAATTAATCAATGGTGCAGACATTATACGACATATTAAAAGTCAAAGAATTAAATGGTTAGGCCACATACAAAGAATGGATAACATGAGAACTATAAAACGTATACTAGAATGGAAACCTATGGGAAGGCGACCAATTGGAAGACCTAGGATGAGATGGATTGAAGATGTATGCGAAGATTTAAAGATTCTCAAAGTTAGAAATTGGAAAGAAATGGCAAAGAAGAGGAAAGATTGGAATGATTTCTCTGAGAAAGCTAAAACCCACAAAGGGTTGTGATGCTAATGGAAGAAGAAGAAGTAAAAAAGCGAAGTAAAATAAACCAAATCAATTGGTAGTTGGATCGCCCGCAACAATGACGCCTACTGTTGTTCAGATACGCTTGTGATTCAGGTAGGTTTTCCAATGACTTGCGTCATACCGATATAAAACACCAGAGTTCAAAACATTTGTGGCATAGTGAGGCATCTCATTTTCTAGCTAAAACATGCGTAGATGATGTTTAATTGAAAACCCAGCTGACTTCAGGCAAATAAACAATACCTGTGGCGACTAATTCCATAAGTAAATTATTAAGCAAAAAAGGCCGACCCTTCCTTCGGACTTGGCGTTCCCACCCGAAATGCCCATGCTACGCCACTGGTGCTCAGCCCCCCCCCTGGAACTGCCGTCAGCCCCCCTGGCACTGCCATCAGCGCCCCTTTACATTAGGTAAACTATTTTGCATAATATGTTTGCAGTGAAGAGTGAAAATGTAGACAACTCACAACTTTAAGGACAAATCCACAGAATATGAACAGTATCTATTACATTCCCTCATTTTGTTTATGAGCAGAAGTAACTGAAAGTATTTACAATATTCTCTAGACTTCAGAAAGTTCTTTCATAGGGGAGCTTCTTTATCTGTACCTTCACTGTCCCTGTTGCAACCTCCCGTTTAGACAGAAATCTGTGACTTTGATGTCATCATGCAAGTTCCCTCCGCATCTGCGTCAAAGGTCAACAACAGCTCCCAAATTTTGGGAAGGAAGGGGAGTTTAATTGCTTCGGCCGGGGGTGGAATATACTGTAGGCACTGTGATTAAATATTGTGCGTTTCTTGTGTGTGATATACATATCTTTATCATCTAAAAGAGTATGGGGTGTGTAAGGGATAATTTCAGTAATTTCAGTAAGAGATGTTTTAAAAGATGTTGAAAATTGTAGTAATTGTGTAGTATTTGATATTTATAAATGATTGCGCCCCCCCCACACACACATAATTTACCTTCATTTAATATTTTTTTTAAAAAATGGACTTGGTTTTCAAAGCCCCCCTGATAACCCGTGAGCCCCCCCTGGAGATCAATTCTAGCTACGGGCCTGTTTTATTGTAATCAGTGAATTATATTTGTAATACTGACTTTTGGTTTCGCAAACTGGCATCACTTTTGTCTTTGTTTCTCTTTTGCTGACAACGTTTTCAGAGACAATCAGCTCTAAAAATATGCAAATATGCTTGCTTTTCTATTCATTTCTATGTAGAAACGTTTCATGGTTATAATTTGTGCTGTCTGTCATCGACATGTGTATAATAATTTTTACATATACAGTATTTGTAAGTTAAGATGATTTAATTAGAATCACCGCTACGAGGAAAGGAAAAACATGGGATGCTAGGAATGTGACGAGTAAGCGTCAGCAGTCGCTTTGAATGAAGGAGAAAAACATAGAAAACCCTCACTAATAATGTCAGTTTGCGAGATTTGAACCTGAAGCCTCCCGAGTAGATATTCATAACGATAATAATAAGAATGTCAATTACAAGACAAAAATATTAAATTGAAAATCAAATGAACAAATTACGAATAATCTTTTTTAGTTATATGTAGCAGATTAATACTTGTAGTACTGAAAAGTGCATGAACAATATTTTTTCCACATCAATGTGTAAGTATGTGTAATTACAAGGAACTACATTAATTTCTTTCGAGTGCTAATAGTACAAAGTAAATACAATTCTTGCAGCACAGAATAACTATAATACACTGTCCTTTCGGCGGTTGTGCTTATCTTAGATAAATTATTCCATTGCAATTTTAAATAAAATACTGATATCAATAATTTACGGATAAAAACTGCCTGAAACTGTAATGAACAATGACAAAAATGTGTGAATCAGAAATTTTACATCTTCTGTACGATCTAACTCCTTTTTTTCATTTAATTAATCGTTTATTACGGAATGATGTGAAAATGGAAGCCACCCTTTCCACCTCTCAAGCTTTATAATCTACTGCGCAATTTTTTTTCTGCGGTTAGGGAAAATATGCTCAATATGAATGACATATTCCAAAGACAGCGTTGATTGAATTCACTAGACCTGTGAAGTCAATATCCAATGTTTCACGTCCTGCATATTGCCTGGGAGATGAACGAGGGTTGGGTAAATTCCTCTCTCAGCATACCATCACTTTCGAACATGCTCCAGGCAAAAATATTGGCTTGTTATTTGATAATTATATTCAGGCGCTAACGTTCTTCTAACCGTTTCGTGCTAACCTCTGGCAAAAACAAAGCAAAGGTTTCGATTTCCATCACAGTAGATGGGATGAGAGGAAATATTCCCAAGAATTGTTTATTATGTCCCTCTAAATACATACACCTTGTGGCTCTGTACGATATCTTAAGGTAAGAACTAGAGTTTATTTGTATCAGTTATCATATTGATTGGACCAAGTTCAAATCATGAATTTACTGCGCTCAGGCGAATCCTTGCCATAGGTTACAGAAGACTAAATCTACTTTCTTCATTCCGTTTCTTCATTTTTCTCACCACTGTTTAGTATTTGTGTTCGTCTTGTTTAGAGTCGCTTTTCTGTCTATTTGGCTAATCGCGACTATGAGGATGAGTGATGATCAAATTGATGAAGACACTAAAAAAGAATGCTCATGCCTAAGACGGGATTCAAATCCGCGAATTTCGGTGGCAAGATTGAAAGTCCACCACTAACGCGCTCGGTCACCGATTGTACCATATTTGTAAAATTTTCTAGTGGTATGCTGATATATTTTACTATTGAACTAGTTTTGTATTTTTGTGCATTGAGTGGAATATTTTTCAATGCACTTCATACAACTAATTCATTATTGTAGCCTAGCTTCGGAAAAGTAACATTATGGAGTAGTTAGCCAGATTTTTGTCTACACGGATGATTGATTGGTTGATTGAGTTGGTGTTTTTAAGTCCACTTTATGTACAGTAAGGCTAAATGGGACTTGACCTACAGTTTAAAGTGGGATCCCAACCACTACTTGCCTCCACCGGGTATTGAACCCAGGACCCCTTGACGGGCGCTACCACTGCGCCATCAGGGAGGCCCTCCACACGGATGAAAATTTCAGTTTTAAGACACTTTGTCCTTTACTTTAGTGAATGCGAAATGTGAACTTGAAGACGCTCCAACACCCTTCATTTTTGTTAAAAAAAAATGTAATTGAAAATTGTTGAAAAATATAAGAAGAATCAAAAGAAAATCAATGTAATGTTGATAAGGAACTGGTGGTTACTTGCAACACTTCTCCAAAAATTTCATTCCAATCACTTGTTGTTATTGTCAGTGTTGTACCAGGATGGATTGGTTGAGTTTACATATCTCTATTACTGGCAAATTTAAAAATAAGCACTGAAAATATGAAAATAAGGAAAAAAAAATCACTCGAGCTAAAATTGGGTTCATTTCTCTTGTTATCAATCTTTCATAGCTTCAATAGTTCCAAATTTTTACAAAGTTATGATCACAAAACTACATTAAAATGAGATATTCAGAATACACTTTCAGTGCATTTTCTTTGCAAGCATATTTTTATATTAAAATAATTCATGCAAAGTTGTTAAACTGTTTAAGCTAGATAGTTAAGCTATATTGAGAAGTTTGAGAAGTTTTCATGCAGGACTCTTAATTAGTCTGTTGCAGCCAAGTTAACAGTATCAAATTATAAAGCAGGCAAATTTCTGCAATAGGTTTTCATAGTCAATTTGATCATTTACCTGAAACAATTTACGAGTCCCTTCATATTAATTCCACAAAATCGGAAATTAAATTAAATATATATGTGTTCACAGAAGTCCATAATTATTTATTACAGTATACGAGATCTATTCCAATAAGTGCAGAAAGAAGATCTGTTAAAATTTATCAGTTACAACATTTAGGTCAAGCTCAGATAGATAGTTATTATATTATTACTGCATACCATTGGTTGTAGTACTTCATTTTTCTGCCACTTTGGCTAATCGCGAAGATGAGGAAGAATGGAAATTAGATGAAACTGATGGAAGAAAAATCACAAAAAAACACGTGGACAGCACGCAACACAAATCCCACAGAGGACTATACTGGCTGAGAGTCCAGACGCAACAGCCTCATTAGTCTGAAAGATGCAGTCCAGGGCGTACTACGTGGAAGATAGGTTGATATTTTGGTGTCTACAAAAAGAGTCACACCTTGCATCCTTTTATCACATTTCAAATTTCTCAATTTTTTAAAATTTTGTGGCCTGTTTTTAACATAGGCGTTGCTAGCTTCTAATTATTGTGATCATAGATGCCGATGTCTTTTGATTTCTTGGGCACAAATCAAATATTCACTTAATCAACATGAAAACGAAAACATCCTTAAGTATATCAAATTTTCATGGTTATCTTTTTATTTATCATATACGTATTATGATTATTAATAACATAGCTATCATTATTGATTTTTATTTATCGTCTTTTGTTAATCGCAATAAAGAGGACGAGATAATTAAATAGGTTAAAGAACAAATACATTGAGAAGTTCAAAGTGAAAAATACGTTTGCATATAAAGCAATACAACTGAATTTCATAAGAAAATGAAGATTACATATTCATTAATACTGTGAAGTTTGTTACATACTGTGTTTATATGTGATCTCTAACATTATAAGGTGTAGCTAGTTAGGTAAAAATATATTGTAATAAATCGAAGGAACAAAATTAGAATGTATTTTAAAATAGTTCTAAAAACTATGAGATTGAAGAGGGGATAAATATACAAAGTCAGTTGAGCCCCTTGCATGGTCCCTTTTCCATAAAATTTTGCTCAGTATTTAAATGTTCTTTTAAGCTAGTCCTCGCTTTGCAAAATACTTGATGGAACTAATAACGACGATCAAACACCCTAAAACTATTTTTTGCTTAGTCGCTTTGATTACTAACACTTGTTCTTCTGCTGGCAACTTTCTCTGGGTAAAACTGAAACAGTTTGCAGATGAGCTAAAAGTTATTTATTTAATTTTAAATTATTATATGGCCTTCCTCCGATTTTTGAATCCTGTAACAACAAATACCGTGTCCATTTTGTGGCTTAATTTTTTACGTGACCACAAATTTACATAACAGAAAAACCATAATTTCGTTAATGTCACTAACTATGTGTAACTATTTGAAGTCTTGGTACACGTGTGCAGTTGAAACGAAAGCAATGTCCTTTCAACAATTGCTCAGGGCAAGTGAAATGGTTTATATGGTATATCAAAAATCTGTACGAACTTATTTCAAATGAAGACTTGAACCTTGTTCAATTTCTTTGCACTTCTATATCTTCCTGATAAGATTATCCATCTATAAATGATGACTGCCTTGAAATGCGGAAGATTCGAAAACAAAATATAATTTCTAGGCGCTTCGTTGTGACGGGAAATATATGATTTCTATTACGTGTTCTGACCTTATAACTCACATTGGAAAGGAAACAACACTCCAAATATCAGGTTCGAAAGCAAACAGCACCATATAATACCTCAGGAAAAGCCAGGGGCGCCAACCCGTTCCCAATGTCAATGACGCATTCCTCTCCAATGAATATAGCTAAATCCATGCTAAACTCTTTACGTAAATTATTTCTGGCAGACAAATATTTACGGGAAAAATATTTGAAAATAAGAACTTAAATTCTAGTAATTTTTGCCGGCTCCGTGGCGGACTGGTTAGCACATCGCGCTACGACGTCAAGAGCCTGGGGTTGGAATCCCGGCCTGGACATGGATGTTTGTGAGTGTCCGTTCATCAATTTCATCATGTTATCAGTCATTCTCATCTTCGCAAACTAGCCAAAAGTGGCACAAAAATTATCGAAGTAAAATAAAGCAAATCAATCAATCGAGTAATTTTTACGTTCATACATTAATTTCAATTGCATTTATTTCAATGCGCTCTCCCCCTCCTCCTCCTTACTAATTGATGCTCTGAATTGTAAGAGGCATTAGAGTAGACACAAAATCACTAAAATAGATGAATGAACTTAGGACTGAAAAAGATGACTGCCGAAAACTGCTGTTTGTTATAAAATGTATTGTCTTTAGTGTTGTCAGTAGCAGTTATGTTTTTCTAGCGTATGCAGTTATTACTATAGTGTGATCTACTTTTATTTATTTGAGTTTGTTTTTAAGTCCACATCATTCGCAGAAAGGTTAATCATGACTGGACCTACAGTTTAAAGTGCGATCCGAACGATTATGTGTCTCCACGGGTATAGAACCCGGTACCTCTTGATTACAAGGAGACGACGCTACCACTGCGCCATCGGGGAGACCCTGATCTAGGTGTAAGAATTGTTGCTTACCGGCAACTATGCTTGGCTGGTATATAAAGTTAAGATGTATTACCTAGTTTTGATTTATGTCATAAGTCGGGTAGGAAAATAGCCCCCCCCCTCCCCAATCCTTCTCTCTAAATTATTGAGAGGAACGCAGCTCCTTCGCCCGCTGGCTAACAACTCCAGTGCTTTTTAAAGCATTCCTTTCCTCAATTGCAGTCCCCTTCGCAGATTGGGTCCTGGAGTTCTAACCACCCCCGCCCTCCCAAGTTCCCGTAAACCTGGGCCTGGAAAAGATTAGCTGTTCATTTGTTATATTTTACTTCGCTCTTCTGCCACTTTTGGCTTATCGCGATGAAGATGAAAGGTGACAAGATGAAATGGATGAAAGGGCAATCACAAACAACACGAGCACCACACGAGCACCACAGCTGAAAATCGCGAGTCCACTAGGTGGAAGACAGGTTGGCATTTGGGTCTCTTCGGATAGGATCACCCCGGGCCTGGTATAGAGAATATGCGCTTCAAATCTCAATGACTGACATTTTTTACTCCTCTTCGTTTTTTTTTGTTTTTTTGTTATTTTCGTGTTTCCCTCTTGTATTGGAATATTACTTTTGTATCTATTTCGTTTTTATTTGCTTATCTATCACTGTGTGTCAAAAAACAACAATCATAATAGACGAATAATCACAGAGAAACATCGATACTCGAACGCAGAACCAATTGTTTAACAACTCTCTTGCGCTAACTATTACACGACTGGTGCATTATGTCAATAAGCGTAATATCCTACTGACACCTCCCTATAAAATTATACAGGATAAACTGTGCCTATTAATAGACTGAAGATTTATAAGAACATTTATTGAAAAATAATATTTACAAGATAACTGTTTTCATAAGTTTTGACAAAAATATAAACAAATTGAAACATATTTATGTTGCATATTCTGTTAAACTTTGCCGTAAATTCATACTTTTTAAACATTTTATGTGTAATATGCATATTTTACAAAATTTGTCAGGACTGTTACTTCTTTATAAGAAGTAAGATATAAGATTTTCCAACTTAGAGACTAGAGGAGGAGACAAGAATATTTTGTGAGAATGTTATCATATTTAATAAATACTTAAATACATAAATATAAAGGCCTCCCGATGGCGTTGTGTAACTGTAATGGCAGTGGTAATTAAGGGGTCCCAGATTCGATACTCGGTGGAGGCACATAGTGGTTTGGATCCAACTTTAAACTGTATGCCCACTCTCGAGTGTTCTATCTGTGCATAAGTGGACTTTAAGTAAAACCAAACCTTAAATATATGCATTTTCATGTAATATCTTAAGTAATAATTCGTTTACAAATTGTCCTTGTCTTTGGAGAGAATAGACTACCTGACCGGAAAGAATGGATGTTCAATTATCCTGCTCTTTGTGAAATACGTTTCTTTCTTTCTTTTTTTTTTTTTACGAATACTGGTAGAAGTTCTCTTTTACCGATTGCAAAGTCATTGTTTGAAAAGTTTGTTACAATGAGGCATACGCTTAGCAAGGGGTAGGCGAAGTGGAAGATCACCCAGGGGATCACCTCACGTCCATGGGGAAGAAAAAATGTTGTTATGTACTAAATATTATAATAAGTAGAAGTAAGAGAAATAGATAGAACAGGCTAATCTTTGTGGGCGATAGAACTACAACGTTCTGTTTTATCCGATTGAATAGGCTACGTCAAATACATAATATTTTAAATAAACCGGGAATTTTAATGAAACTCGGAAGTGATAGTTTACTCTTGCACTCGCACACTGAACGTTGTCACATCTTTCACTGTACAAGTGATTCGTAGCATTTGCTCGCTTGTTGGCTCTCCACCGTATTTAGGTTCAAAATTGCTGGAAAATACTTCTGATTAGCTACAATCGTTAAAAACAAAATTGAAATTTTAATAGGTAGGATTAATTTTCTAACCAAATTTTTATTTGTATACATCATTTTCATAATTATCCACAAATTAGCAAAAGTCACTTGTTGATATGAAAAATGAACTACATATTTTTAATTTGCTGCACAATACCAGGGTGGCTAGTCACCGGGAATTCCTAAATTATTCGCTCTGGGAATTATGAGTGAATTCTGCATGAATATTTCTCCGTAGACGTGAAAAATTGCAACTTTATTAACCCAAATCCCATTCCATTTATACATATTTATAAATGTGCTGAGGCAAGTATTTCACAGTTATGCTTTTATTTCTTTTTGAGGAAGGAAAAGAAAGCTGCGTGGAAAATAAACACAATTCTCTCAATCCGTTTACTTTGTTAGTGTCCTTTGCAGAACAATCTATCTCACAGACGGAAGATTATTGCAAGATATCTTGAAGTTGATTAGTTAAATTTGAGTTTGTATATTAGTTTATCGAATAACATTTGTGACTTGCGTTTGTAGATGTATTTCGAGTCTGAGTATGTGAAATAGCTCATCTTAAATTATAGATTTTAAATACATAACCGTTTGATTGAATTGAACTAACTTTTTTTGGATACATTGGAATCACACAGACCATTTTTTATTGTTAATATATTTGTGTGTGTACGTGTAGTTGGTGAGAGGCGGGAATACGTAAGGCCGAAATATAGAAAAAAATGGCTTGTACTCTTGAATTTTTTGAAAGTTCGCCTTCAAAACTAGGTACTATACTTAAATTTTATCATGATCCATCTTGTATGCTGAAAATGATATTTCAGCAGCAACATAACCAGTGGTGCAAACTTGAACGTTACTTCGCAAGAAGCGAATGCCACAAAGCAAAGGATCAGTAGTTTGCACTTTGCATTGTGCAGGTCACTGTGCGAATTAAGCGTTTTGCTTTGGGGGAGGGGGGTGCCCGCTCATGGCGTATTTGTGAGGTAGGTCTTTTGAGTATGAAAATTTATACACAGTATGTTACCAGTCAGTAAACTACACTATTGCCTGGCCATCTAAGTACTATAGAACATTGGTTCTGAGCTTAGGAACACTTAGTACATGTTTCCATTCTAGGAAAACCAAAACTCATACACAAAAAGAGTTATAGAACTAGTTACACCGAAAACTTGACGCCCAAATTTCTATTGCCAAGTTCAAACTTAATGTCCATCTAACCTACCGACATGTTTCTTGTGAATGCTATAATTGCCATAAAAAGAGGGAAACAGCCTTTGCTGTTGTCTCGGCTAGGTGAGGTTGGTCAGTTGCAGAATGGAGTCTCTCTTTAATTCACAAGGCTGCATATTTTCAGCAGGGAAACCATGAATGATTTTTCAGTTGTGTTTGTTACATAGTTAAGAAATAATATACTATATGCTTTCAATTTCATTTTCTTTAAGGGAGGATAAAAACATCCCCGACAGGGATAAAAATCATTTTCTTTTGCCACGGATAAGAATTTGTGTGTGTAGGGGGGGGGGTCCCCGGCAAAACCCCGTGTTAATTCGTCCACTGGTGCAGGTAACAGTGGCGCTAGACATTTTGCTTTCTTTAAAGCTTTAAAAAAAAATCATGGACTTGGAGGGAGGTTAATCGACAGAGAGTATGTGTCATTGATTTTTTTCGTCACCAAACAGAGCAAATACCTCTATGTGATATAAAAATCTTGTAAAACCTTAAAAAATATACAGGGTGATTGGTAATTCGACCTATTCCTGGAAAGGGGTAATACTAGAGCACATTTGCAACAAATTTGACCCTATGCACCGGGGGTCGGAAATCAATGGGTATCGAGTTATTGAAGTTTGTAGATTTTCGTGAAATATTCCGACTTGCGACCAAAAAACAAATAATTGTGAAAAAACTACTACATCCTGGACACTTAATCGACACGTTGCTAACAGCTGACGAATGAGTGAATACTGGGGAAAAAATTCATGCCATAATTCCCATGCCCACTGAAAGAAACAGTCATTGGTGCACACGTCATGAAGAAATTTGGAAATTATCGTTTAAATCGAAGAGGATTACTCAAAAAATTGGTAACACACTTAGCGTAAAAATTACGGAAAAAACTTCCTCGTTTCATAAGCTCTCCAAAAATATACAAATGTTGTCAACTGGCACACGGGTTGGGGGAAAAATCTGAATAAAAAGCGGAGAAGGTGCGTTGTAGACCTCTTTGCAAAGTGAAAAGAAGTTGTCTGTTGTGAGAAATAAAGGAACGAAAATGAGTGAAATAATAATGTTATTTACCATTCTGATGATTCCAGGTTGTCAGAATTAACTGTTAGAAATACTACAAATCCTGCTAAAATCGCCTCCCCCGGTGCATAGGGTCAAATTTGTTCCAAATGTGCTCTTGTATTACCCCTTTCCAGGAATAGGTCGAATTACCAATCACCCTGTATAAAGACCTAAAAAAGGTTTAATTTAGGAGCGTAAACCTACAATAGGTTTTAACAAACGAAATAGGTTATTTTAGGCACCATAAAATTTCATCAGTTGTTGCTTTTTTAATGAAACGCTGACGTAACTTGTTATTTCTTATTTACTTGCAAAGGAAAAAGTAGGTTAAAAACCTAAAATCTGAGTTCTAGTTATCAGTAATGTCGGGTTAAGATCGCCATGTGGGAGAAAAAATTCGCATGCGAAGCAAAGAAAAAGAAAGGCTGAAATAGCAGAGCAGAATAAAAGTTTTATGTGTGTCACTGATGAAATATTTGAAAACCAATGTAAGGAAAATTGTTGGAACTGACGTTAATATACAGTGTCGAATTACCAAACGGGCAGAATAGGCACCGGCTCATGGGCACAACGCCTTTCAGGGGCCCCTCAACAAAGGATCAAAGTGATAATGATTTGATCTTAAAAGAAAATTACAATCAAGGTTTCTTATATTGCTTCTAAGAGATGGAAATACAGTATACGAATCAGCTCAAGAAACGACTACTTTACATTAGAGCAAATACTCTGTTAATCAGTAATTAATACATAATCAGTAAATGTTATTATTATTATTTAAATTTGATAATAATTTTCTGGCATATGCCTGAAGATTTTGTATCGATTCACATTGCGATTTCATATTTAAAGAATGGATGGGGACCTCACATTCTAATCTCTCCCAGGGCCTCGCGATATGTAGCTACACCAATCCAAGGAGGTAAGAATACTTATTTACCTAATTTTCCAGCCAAAATAAAGGATTCATATCTGTTCCCAATGAAATTCGCTCTACAGATCTATCTGAGCCTATGTACTAGTCTGTACAGACAAACAGAAAATTAAGTGTTATAAATCTCGAAACATTGCTAGTTGCATATTGCAATATAAATTATTGTAGGTAGTTTTGATGTAACGTTTTCACTGAAAATAGATAAATTTAACATTATCTGATTCTCGTGTTGCAATTTTATTTTTTTCTTTATATTCTGTAGGACAGTAGTAGAACTGTATTCGTAATTCCTTTTCATCTTCATTTTTTTAAAACATATTTTAGTGCTAGTGCACATTTTTTAGGTTTTACTGAATGTTTGCATGCATATTTGAGAATGAAACCCTCATACTCCCAGGAAAGTGTGCATACGGCTTATATATATATAAAAGCAAGCTCGTTGAAAAACCTTGTTATCGATCATCATGTCGGGCAGCAGTTCACCTTACCTTGACGCGTTGGTTAACTGATTTGTCTGCTGAAGAGGAAAGAGATTAAAGGGTGAAAAGTGTGTGCTAACACTAATCTCTCCGCTGCTTCGTCAGCTAGCGGTCTGTGGCAGCCTCCACCATTAAGCATCGACTTGGTCCGATAATTTTTGGTTCCTCTACTACAATGTCATCTTGATAAGCGGCTTTTAAAGGCCTGCACTGTCTCCGGTTTTTATCCTCTCATCTCAGGCGAAAGGTGGAAGGGGTGGGAGGTGATGGTTTCCCGTCGATGTCCTTTTCTACTTAGGCCAACAATCCGTTTTCGAATGGTGCATATTCGATTGGACATGTTTCTGCAATGCAGCACCATTGATTGAAGCCCAGGGGCTCTGCAAAATGGGACCCACGAATGGGTTTCGCCGTCGAGCTGGCGAGAAGGGAAAAAATAATTTCGTATTACTCAAATGGATAGCCTATTGTTTTCGATCCCTCGTGCTCCGCTAAAAAAGAAGAAGAAAATAATGCCACAATATGGAAGTAACTTGACCAATGGGCTTGGCTTCCAGATGAAAACGAGGTCTACCGATACTGAGGCAGATTAATGTGAGAGATTCACCTAAACAGAAGAAAAACAAGGCTGTGGATAATACATTTTCATTTTTCTACATTCATTTTTGTAGGTATCTTACAATGAATTCACACAAAGTATTCGCGTGTCAGAAAAACAATCTAACGAAATCATTTTCGTTTAATTTTTAAGAATTGATTTTTCTAATAGCGGTGGTTCAGTCGAGAGAATGTCTGATTGCAGTGCGAGAGACCAGGGTTCGATTCCAGGGATGGGTCATCTCAAATGGGAATTTTTGACAATGTCCCTGCATTAAATTAATAACGTTGCAATTTGCATAGAAACAAATCTTCAAAAGATTTTATTTCTTTACTCGTTCGCCAGTTTATAATTATTGCTTAATAACATTCATTATATACATTTTGTTCGTGAGTATGTCATAGGTGAGTTGCCGAGTAGCAATATGTAGTATTGGCAGCATGAATTGACAGGAAGAAAATCCGGTGGGAGGGAGTTCGCAACGGATGAATGAATATCCAGCACAACTGTTTTTCATTGTCTTTTTTTACATTATATTCAGTTTGTGTACTGAAATGCATAGTTATTCTATTTTGTTATTAACTTTAAGATTTCTTGTTCATAGTAAAGCTTTCAGAATTGATGTTAATTGTTTCATGAAGTTTATGTTGCACAAAAATTTTAAATTTGGAATTTTCAAAACTGTGTAACCATTTGAAGTAAGTTTTATTCTTTCGACTAAAAAGTATATTATGAAAAATATATAAACTAGTTTCTGTATTACTACATTCAATTTATTGATCTACTGCAGTTTTTACTCTGGTTATTGTTAGAACACTAACTAACTGAATTGTATTTCTCTTATTAACAATAAAAATAACAAATTTTCTGCTATTTTGTAACTTGAAGTAAACGATGCCTATATCAGGGAGACTATGGACCAGTGCAATCCTCCCCTCCCAATGCTCATAATTATTCTTACACTTACCAAACAGCATTATATACAGTCACTATACAACCATGTATTTCACGAGACTGCATATAGGTTAAATGTATACACTACATCAACCGCTGGGTGAAGGGTGGTGAACATAACTCGTTACTAAGCTCGAGGTCCTAGGTTTGAAATCAGGGATTAAAATC
This sequence comes from Lepisma saccharinum, assembly GCF_977018435.1. Classification (NCBI taxonomy): domain Eukaryota; kingdom Metazoa; phylum Arthropoda; class Insecta; order Zygentoma; family Lepismatidae; genus Lepisma; species Lepisma saccharinum. The sequence continues at coordinate 85,759,468 of NC_139230.1, forward strand.
TTATTGGAAAGAGTTTTTGGTTTGGTTTGAGTTGCTGTTTTAAGTCCACTTCATGCACAGTAAGGCTAATTGGGACAGGACCTACAGTTTAAAGTGGGATCCGAACCACTTGTGCTTCCATCGGGTATCGAACCCGGGACCCCTTGATTACAAGGCAATGAAACTACCACTGCGCCATCTGGGAGGCCCTTTATTGGAAAGGGAATTTTGGGACAAACCAAAGGGAATTTTCAGTCTGAACCAGGAACGACACTGGAAAGACAACATCAGAAGTGAAAATGGAGGGGTCGGTCGGGGGTGGGCTGCGATTCCGAAAATAACACCTGTTACGCACAAGTTTCAGGAATTCCAAATGTTTGAAAATTCTAGCTCGATCGTCTCAGCATTGTCTCCCTATTTTATTTTTGTAAAGCTTTGAATATTTTTTTGAAAATGAATTACTGATTTTGGTTTCTGAACTTTCATTTCTGAACAAACATGCCAGAAGTTCCGGGAGGGTTTAAAACCCACTTCCCCCTCCCTAGATACAACCATGATTTGTAGGGGAGTTTTGGAGACCGGAAAGAGCTTGTCGTTTGAGGAATAGATTATGGATGTACATAATAATAATTAGTGATACTATGGAGATGAGACATTGTTTTATAAACATACGTCCCGTTATCCTCTCGGTTTCGAATGGCCAGTCTTGTTTTTGTGTCCGTTCGAGCTCGAGTCTCGAACTGTATATAATATAAACAATATTTGCAGGGTGTAATCACCATAAAGGTCCCCCCCCAATGTTAAACCATAGGAGCATTCACCAGCTAACACACACACACGTGCGCACCCCCCCTAAATCCAGTCACGATTAATGTATTTGTACTAAAGCTAGCTTTATTCTTTCCACTATCTGGAAAAGGATTGGTCGAACATTTTTTGTTCGTTATAATATGTATAATGCTATCAATACTTTTTACAAAAATTATTCGACCCTTTTGGGAGGGGCCTACCGTCAGTATAATCCTCTGTAGGGCTATATGTGTGTTTTCCCGTGTTTTCTCCTTACATGTGCTGAGTGCCCCTTTACAGCATCCGCTTTTAACCCAGGTAAGAATATTTTAGTCTTCAGACACGCGTTTATTTTAGTTATCGTAAGGGGCTAGGCCCCGTATAATGTAACGGGTGCAAAATAGCCCAAGTGCTGACACACCCATAATTTTAAATTTTAAAAAAATGTATACATACACACCATATGTGTGTAACATATTCTCTCACCATTTCTAAGGATTTTGCATCCTGTGTCAAGGTCAATTGTAACAACGAGTATAAAATGATCAGTGGATGATACAGAAGAAGGGGGGAAATACAAAAGACGCTCATGCTTTACACAGGATACGAACTTAGGACCCCTGTCGAACTTTCATATCGTGTTGTGATATCCACTCTTGTGTTTACGTGCTTGTACAATGCAGGTACGTTCCATTGTCCGCAGTTAAAGTAAATGGTATAAAGAGTCAAATATGGAAACCCGTTTTAACTATTCGAAAATAGACTGCTGACACCGATACAGCTCTGAAACCAATGTTTTTTTTTTATTTTCCCTGGTTTCTTATCCTTACTTCTTGTGATTATTTTTGATTAGGATTCAGATTTTTTAGATTTTTTGTTTATACATTGTACATATCAAGAGGACAAAAACTGCCAAATTTCAGATTTTTTTTCGGCTCTTAGTTTTTGAGTTATTGACTTCCAAAAAAGCAAAAATCCCAAAATTTGACGACATTTTGAAATCTTTAAACAGCTGTAGATCAAAAACTATTTGACTATTGGTATCATTCTCTTCTGCTTTTAATGAGCTTTAATTTGAAATGTAAGATGGCTGTGGTATTTGAATTTTGTAATTTTTAAAACACTTGAAAAAAGGTTTTTTGGAAAATCTCAAAAACACCATTTTTTATTTTTTGAAAACAATATTTGTTTAGAAGACATCAATTGACTATTAGTGTGCAAAATTTCATAATGGAACGGCAATGGGTTCCTATGGAAATTATTATTTTTTTATTGTAATGTGTGCGAAATTTGCTAAATTTGTTGACTTCCATGTTAAAACCATAACTATAAGCTGAGTGGTTGATGTTGAAGTCTTCATATTAGTCTATTTTATAATTTTTGGACTACAAATTACATAAAATACGTAAAATTTAATATCAGGTAAACAAATTGAAAAATGTACGAGGGGAAGTCATTAAACAACAGGAATTTTATTCTAAACTTCATGGAGATTTATGCACAACGAAAATGTGTGTTTCGGCACTGAAAAAGGTTCCTTAGAAACATACCATTCCCCTTGATAGAGTTTCTATTCATGCAGACAATATAGTGTTTTTTTCTCATTTACACTGCAATGTGATTTCTCATTCTTACAATGAAACTTACTATGTACTGTACGTACCTTAGGGCCTCTTCTCTTCTTCCGTGACTAAGATCGTCGGGCACTGGAATTAACTTCATTGATGTTACTTCCTATTGTCTGACATTAGCTTTCAGCAGTAGGCATTACAGAAGGTTGTTCGGGATCTCTGGTGACGATTTTGAAAGCCGCTGGCTGCGCTGTTATCAACGTCAGTCCGTCCAAACGGTGCATGCTGAGTCACGTCAGTACCGAGAACGCGTGTGCAGAGTGTTGTGCCATTTACCTACAACGATGACGAAGAAAATTGAACCATACTGGGAGGGCTACATAACAGCCCTTTCCGATGCTAAATATAGCAATTCGGAAACCAAAGGAATGTGCAAGAAGCGTGGTTTTGTGATATCGAAGAATGGGATCGGTGCGGTATTGAACAAAAAAGGCAAAGGCCGACTGGGCCTAATTCCACAGGGGAAGAAACAGGCAAATCCACGAGCAGCTACGAGTCGTACACCGGACATAGTGAGAAAAGTGAAGGCCCTTGTGTCAGGTGGTAACCCTGCCCCCAAAGGAGTATCGCACGTAAGTTGGGAATGTCTGTGTCAACAGTGAACACCATAATCAAGAAGGACCTGCAACTAGAAATGCGGCATAAGCGGCTAGTTCACAAGCTGTTGCCTCGTCACATTGCGGAACGTCGCACGAACGCTAGAAAGCTCTATGAGACCTATCTTGCAGGGGAGAGATGGAAAAATGTGGTGACATTAGACGAAGCATGTGTCTACCTTAGTGACTGTCACAAACCCCGCGCGATTTACTACCGCCCTCGCGACAAAAACAATTATCAAATATTGTATCGAGAATGCCTGGAAAGTTTTCCACGGGGTTTCATGATCATCGCTGGATACTGCTATAATGGCAAGCTAGCAATTCGCCGTGTAGCTAATAATGTGAAGGTGAACTCCACGTACTATCAGCATGAGTTTTTAACACCCATTTATAACATGTATATCCCGGCACTGTATGGGGGGCCAAAAACCAGGTCTGGCTGCACCAAGATAAAGCATCCAGCCATACCTCCCGTTCGACTCGTCTGTTCTTACAGCGAATGGAGGTGGAAACTGGCATCCGTGCAATTCCTTACAGCGACATTCCGGTCAAGGCGCCAGATGGGTCACCCATGGACTTCTGTGCATTTGGACTCCTAAAACGGGCCTTAGGAAAGAGACGTCCACGCACTCTCAATGGCCTCTGGAAAGCCTGTCAGGAGGAGTGGGAAAAGTTGGACATGATAACTCTTCGGAAAAGTCTGTAGCAATGGAAATTACGTTGTCGGGATATAGCGTGGAATGCTGGTTATCCAACTGAGCATGATCGTTGATGGCGACATGGGTTTTCATGAACTTATCACCCTTCCAACATTGTCCTCAGAGATCCCGAACGACCTTCTGTATCTGTATTTTGACTAATACTTACTGGTATTTACTTCACGTAGACTCGCTTTGTAATCAAGGGGTTCGGGGTTCGATAATCTGTGGAGGCACATAGTGGTTCGGATCACACTTTAAACTGTAATCTAGTCCCGAATAGCCTATTTGTGTATTAAGTGGGCTTGAAACAAAATTTTAAGACGGATAGGCCTTCATCTATAGTGGTACGTATTTCGTGTAGGTTGCCCGACGAAACTGAGAAAACATATTCTACAGACAATCATTGTTCAGTTTCGGGGGGTGAGGATGTTCCTGACTCCATGTTCTTGTAGATAATTACACAGTCCCACCAGGCTATGAACTGAAATGATAAATCCGTGTTTGAACGTTAACAGTTCCCTACTGTGCTGCCGAAGTGATTATCTAGCTGCAAGAGGTCCCAGATTTGAATATCTGTTTGTACCCACAGTAATGCATTTTAAATGTTGTTACTACAAACTCTGCTGGAACTGCGCTAGCTTCTACATCACACATTCATAGTTACGGCAGAAATGTTATAACTTCAGTTAGAAAAATGTGGAATTATGTATATGTAAAATCACTACAGACATGTAGAATCGATTGAAACGTGTAAAAGCATGTAAGATAAAAATCAATACGAGTTTTTTACGAGACTAAATACGGTTGAAGAAAACATGCAAGTACATAAAAATCTAGTTTCTTGTGACAAGCAATACCAACAACTCATTCTGTTTTTCTATTATAGTGCCGGCCTCCGTGGCGGAGTGGTTAACACAACGCGTTACGACACCAGGGTTCCCAGGTTCGAATCCCGACCTGAACATGGGAGTTCTTTGTGAGAGTCCCTTCATCAATTTCATCATTATCTTCGCGATTAGCTTGAAGTGGCAGAAATAATCCAACTCAATCAATCGATCAATTTCTATTATTGTTTCCGCACGTCAGTACACAAGGCTCAATTAGATATATTCAGACCTAGAATTCGAACAGAAATTCAATATCATAAATAGGCCAGTCAATAAGGGGTTCCAATAAGGAAAAAATTAGGAAAGCTGGAACAAATTTTATTATCTTCAAACGAGGATTCTTAACAACGTACTAATTTTGCACCCCTCTACCACCTCGGATTTGGCCGCTATCTTGGAAAAATGGCGCCCAAAATCAGTTTTTTGCAAATATCTCGCTTGGAAAGCATTTTATAGCAAAAGAGGTTATGACAAAAATAATCTATATAACATTCTCTACAAAAAATGTTCTGTGCATTTTTCTTCTAGGATGCGCCGTTTGGGTGCTAGCTCAGCGAGAAATTTTATGTTTTCTTTCCGCCCAGTTTTGCAAGTGCAGAACTCACGAAAACGTCTTTTCCATGATGTTTTGTAGTATTTATCTTCTATAAAACTGTACTTATTACATTTGTTCTTTCTTACAGAATGTCATTGATGAGTTCAATTGCTTTTATCATTGCATGTAGTTATTTATGTCAGCTGTGTGCAGGAGATAATATGTTTGGTCTGAAAGAGAAGATAAATCCAAAGGATCATGTTGACTTTGTCCAAAAAGGTTGTTTCACAATAAAACGCATTGTTCCCGGGGTTCGATACCCGTTGGAGACACATTGCACAGTGGTTCGGATCCCACTTCAAACTGTAGGTCCAGTCCCGATTAACCTTATTGTGCGTAAAGTGAACTTAAAACAACAATTCAAACCATAATAAAATGATCAGAAGAGTTCTGGTCAGATATAACAACTGAGCCGTGATGCGCTCCATTAAGAGTTGTTGTTGTTGTTGTTGAGTTGGTGTTGTTGTTGTTGAGTTGGTGTTTTGATTCCACTTTATGCACAGTAAGGTAATCGGGACCAGATCTACAGTTTAAAGTTCGATCCGAACCACTATGTGCCTCCACCGGGTATCGAACCCGGCACTCTATTAAGAGTTGTGGGGGATGGCAGAAGAGTGACCAGAGTCAATGAATGCTAAGTGGATTTTTTGGCATGCTCATTAGTTTCCAGATAAAATAGATGAGCAGCATGTCGATGCACGAAAGTCTCGTATATCAAGGGATAAGCAAGACTTTCAGTTCTTTTGTCAGTGAGGCCTCCCCGATGGCGCAGTGATAACGTCGTATCCTTGTAATCAAGGGGTCTCAGGTTCGATACCCGGTGGAGACACATATTGGTTCGGATCCCACTTTAAACTGTAGGTTCAGTCCTGATTAGCCTTAATGTGCGTAAAATGGACTTAAAACTCAAACTCAATAAGTACATATGCTTGGGGATATGTAAATCACTCAATAAATAAGTGTATTCTGGTGTTCATAACATGTATATTTTACTTGTGAATATTATCTATGCTAGAAATGTTCACATATTATCAACCCATAAAAAGCTAATTTTGTCATTAGAAAGTGAAAGTAATTAATAGAGGTATTGAAATAAAAAAAACTGTGATCAAATTAATACTTCCATGATTAAAAGCAGCTAGTACGCTTAGGAGGATAAAATTATGCAGGGTATGATCAAGATTAGATCAGAATTTAGGGTGAACTTGAGGACTGCAGCTCCAGGCCTTCACTGGGAAAAACTGCTTTGAAAAGTACCACATAATTAAAAAATTAGGTACTTCGGATGTGGTAAAAATATATAATAACAAACCACACCATGTAACTTGGCGAGAAGTTAACAGAAACTGTGTAGAGGGGATTGGAGTGAGGTCTTGGTGCTGTAAGCTCCAGGCCTCCACGTACGTATATAAATCCCGGCCTGGGTATGGTTGAAATAATCTCCAAATAAGCAAATAAAAACATCTTAGCGTTACTTCCTCCAGCAGCACAATAAATTATTTTGACATTTTATTATTAGAATAATTTAATCAAGAAGACTTAGAAGTGCAGGCCATGTGACACGAATGACAGAGGAAAGAATAGTTTACAGGATTCTTGTTGGGGAACCTGATGGTAAGAGACCAGTAGGAAGGCCAAGACGAAGATGGAGGGATAACATTGAGATGGACCTAAAGGAAATCGCTAAGGATGGGAAAAATTTGATTGATCTTGCTCCGGATAGGGACAGATGGAAGGCTTGTGTTGCTGCAGTCATAAACCTTCGGGTTTAAGTATTCTACGCAGTGTAGTATAGTTTTAATTAGCTCCGCATGGAAATTTCAGAAGTGTTCCTTTCTTTATTTCATTACAATTTTTATATACCTGTCATCTTCAATTACCAATATGGTATGTGAAATATCAACTTTATATTCGTTCTACTAAGAAAGAATCACAACAATACCGAACTGAATAAATTTTGATAAACCAGTTATGTATGGAAAAAGCTACAGAATTATTCCATTTTCCAAACAATGACTTATCATATTTAGAAATCTTCGTTCGACACATAAATTTTGCCACATGAATCAACCGAAAATGTCGACAGAATCTGTATATGCAGCTGAAGTAAAGAAAAAAGTTATGTCACGAAGTATCCAGAAGACGTTTTTGTTAGTTTGTTTTTAAGCCCCTTTTATGCTCAGATAGGCTAATCGCGACTAAACCTACAGTTTAACGTGTAGTCCGAACCAGCGTGCAATGTGCTTCCACCAGAGGAGGGGGGAGTCGAACACAGGATCTCTTCATTATAATGCGACAGCGTTATGCCATTGGAGAAAAAATACGCAGAAAGAACTCGCAACATTTTATGTCATTATGTCAACATGTCATTTTACCACCACAGAAGATGCGTCCATTTTAAGAGGGTGTATTGCCTGAGACAAATATTTGAGACTTTTGGAAAACAACGCCATTGTTCACGGAAATAGCTGTGCAATGTGTTTCATTAGTAGAAACTACCACCTCAACTTTCGAAGTGGTATGTACTAATAAAACTACATTTTTGGAAGAGTAAGTTGTGGATGATTTGTCTTATTTTAAGTCATTTTTCTGCTAATTTGGATAATGACGACGAAAAGGTTCAATGGTGATTACATTAAAGTGACGAAGGGGCGAAAACAAACACACGCGGACACTCAAAATACAAATCCCCATAAATTATTTTTTCGGCTGTGGTTCCAGGCGCCAGGGACTCGTTGAGCTGCAAGAATAAAGTTTGCAGGGTATGCTGTACAGGACAGAGGTTGACATTCTAGTGTATTCAAAATGATCATGCCATACAACCCAAGTCATCTATGAAATATAAATGAATTATTCCTGGTATTGTGATCAACTTTGATGAATTCCTTGTGTCCTAAATAATTTTGTTACCTCAAAAAATATATTCATGTAACCATACATGTATTGCTTCTCCCGCATGAGTAACATTGTTACAAATGAAACATCCTCTATCTATAGGAAATATACTAATTATACAAACTATTATTGCCTGCCTAACAATATCAACATTTATAAAACATGACTTTCCTATGTATTGTTTCCAGTATTTCTAGTTAAACAGAAATATAATAAACAATTATTTTTAACCCATATATATATATATATATATATATATATATATATATATATATATATACATATATATATGTGTGTGTGTGTGTGTGTATGGAAAGATTATTGGGGGGGAATTTTCGTCATATTGTTCCAAATTATAATTTAATTTAATATAATTCATCTTATATAATAATATGCACCTCTCTTTTTAATTTAAATTAAAGTTTTATTCTGGCTTAGTTCAGAAAACGAATAGCAACCTAGCTAATAATCTCTTCAATTCTGAACAAATTTTTCAATCTTACTTGTTTATTACTTATGAGTGATATTTTGTCAAAATAGCCTTTCATTAGCCTAGGAATACTTAATGGACAATGAACAAAGAATTGGTTTTCCGTCTGTGTTTAAAATCATTCCTAATAAGACGTTCATTTTAATCCAAACATTCAGTGGCGGCGATTAGGGAGAGTGGGAGGGGAAGTGCATCCCCCTCCCACATTTTGCCACTTTTTGCCCCCGCACTATGACCTCTTTATGCTAAGCCTTTTCTACCAAAATAAAGTATATTGCCCTTGCCCCTCAAATGTTGGAACCCAATCGCCCCTACTGCAAACATTCATATAGATTGTCAGTTGTACAAACCTTGTAAGCTAAGAAAAGTGACCCCCAAAGAGTAAGAGAACTCTTTCAGTCAAAAACTCATACGATGAAAATACTGTGCTCAGGAACATGTATTTAAATTACGAGAAATATCACGATTGTCTACCATCGCACTTTCTATCACTGTCGCCGAATACATAAAATCAAGTATGTGCTGTACTTTTTTTTTTCGAAGGGCAAAATGTGATGCAACCCAAGCTTAAAGCTAATTCACATTTATTTCATTACATTAACATGCATGAAAAAATGTGACTGTGAATGTATGGCTGCGCATGGATAAACAATTCGTTGAAATAATTGTGTCCATCAGAGACAATGCGAAAGGAAATGGAACAAGTTGGGAGAATAGATTAGAAAAGAATAAAGAGGAAAACAAGGAAATGAAAGGGGAAAGAAGCAAGAAGAAAATCGGGCGTGTAAGAGAGAGGGGGATACATATACTGTACGTCTTACATGCACATATATATGGTCTTAAATTCATACTGCCCACCCTAATCTATCAATATGTAGCTTCTGCCCACCCGGTCGAAAATTTCTGGCGCCGCCCCTGATATTGAGTGTATATTTGTAGTTACTCTGCCGCGGAGACCAGTTATATGCATACGATGATAATGATGATGATTTCCTCAGTGCCTTCTGGTGAATACAGGCCATGAACTTTTACTTCCGACTTACTTCAGCCTTTCTGTCCAATCCTACGCTTTCTAGTTAGGTTAACTTCATGATAATCAATCAACTCGCATGAAAATATGCCTACGCATACTTTGCTTACAGTTGAATAAAAAAACTGAAAATTCATCTCTCAACAAACACACGAAGGCATACGCGAATTCACTGGAAGGGTGATATGGGCGATCACCCCTCCCAACTGCCAGACTTTTGGATATTTATTTTATTTTATTTTTATTTTATTTTACCTAAAGTTTCAGATACAGTACTGAATGACCATTTTACACTGAAACAGTAACAGCAGGAAAACAACAATAACAACAACAACAAAATAGAGTACAAGATGGCACTGAAAACAAATCAAAATTATACATATATCGTTAACAATTTTCTAAAACTTTGTTCTGGCAAGAATATGTCCGCATTTGGAGGCAGGTTATTATATGAGTGAGGAAGCCTGTATTATTATGTCTAATATTTTTGAAGACTCAAATGTTCTGTCTGTTATCACCAAGCGTAAAAGGCTCGAGAATATTTTTAAAGTTTGATTTAAGGTAAAGTTCCCCGTGCATGCATTCCCGTGCACGCCATCATGGCACGGTGCTATATGCACGGGGAAATTTACCTTACCTTATCTTGATTTAAGGCAGTGCCGTAGCAGCCGCCCCCGCAACCCCCGTAATGCAGGGAGGCCCCGAGCTGTAGGGGCCCCGCTATGTTCTCTCTCTGTGATCCTGAAATTTTATATAATTCCAGAAATTCAGCAGTTAGTGTCGCTTATTTAAAAAATGGATTTACGAAACAGAAAGTTGGTTCCCAGTCATATCATATGACGACGTCTGCGATAATAAGCAGTGGCGTGTTGTCTCAGCCAGAGGGGCCCGCGCACCTTGACATTATGGGTCTCCTCCGAAATTCAGAATTAAGTTACTTGTTCACAGATCACAATCGATAGGAAACTTCTCTCATCTCATACCTTTATAGCTACGTAACTTTCGAAAACGTAGTGTAGTGAAGTGCAGTACAGTTCTGAATCGAGTAGAAAGATTCAGTTGCTCAACCGGTCGATGCCTTATACACAATACATAAACAAACAAACTTGATGACCTTTTTTTATTACCAGCAATATTACGTGATATTTAAAATGTAACTTCCCATAAAATATTTTCAAGGAGGGCTCCAAGCCTCAGTATGAGATTGATATAAGATCTGAGATAAATATCCCACATTGTCCACACCTATTACGTTTTACTTCAAAGGGGCCCAAAAACTCAGGATGTTGAGCCCAGGGACAATTTTTCCATTGTCCTTAGGTCCAGTAGCCCCAATTCTGCCACGCAGGGTATACAACGTATACAGTGCTCGAAGTGCTCCAATCCCTCCAATAGGCATTTCATTGAGTGACAAATTTTCGGTGAATAAAGTTCAGTCGCTGCTTAATTTTCTATCTTTCAAGACTTGAGTCAGTCTCTATTAATTCGCAGCAGATTGCAATTGGCCCTTTGATATTAGGTTACCATCGACAATGTAGAGGTCCAGTTCAACCCCTGTAACTGAAATGATAAGTTTGCTAGAGCATATAACTCCCAATTAGTATTAGAAGCGTAATGTGAGCGCTCTTACGTTGAGTCTTGGCCTGAGCCAGAGGATGGCTTCGTGGGCTGAAGGTGCATCCACCTCTAAGTCCAAAAAAGGCATGTTTACTCTCCTCTTAAACAATTTCCCGAACAGTATTTTTAAATATATGTGTATTATATGTAACCTTCGAACAAAAAATACTTTCTATGTGAAGCCTCCACCCTCCTTAAAAAATAATCCAGGCTGTGGCACCGCGTTGAATAAGAGAAAATATTTCTAATTTCTTCATCCAGTTATTTATCAGAGATTCAGACCACTCTGATTTAGTTTCGACAAACTACTAAACTGTAGCCTAAGTCCATGACAAGAACTGGGAAGGAATGGTTAAAGTTAATTCATTTTACAACTGTGAGGGGGGGGGAGGTTGCTAACTATTGTGTGTCCGTTCCACTCTGGCATCATCTCGATGTTTCTTTTTTCCACTGAGGGGGCCCCAATATTTTACTTGCAAGGGGGGCCCAGAGAACTGCCACTGATTTAAGGCCACTTTATGCTCATGATAGGCCAATTGGAACTCGACCTTCAGTTTAAATATGGACCAGAACTACTGTGCAATATTCCTCAAAAGGGGATCGAACCGGAGACCCCTTAAGAGAATATTATTTTGTTATCTTTATTTAATCATTATATGATCTGATAAGTTTAACGTGGCAAAGAGATAAATTGGCATAATATAATAACCATCTATTCCAGCCCTAAATCCCCTATTTTTGCAAAACAGTACTCTAATATGTAGTCCGTAGAAGCCAGCTTGGTTCCAGTTTTCAGTACTATATGGCGGGTTAAAGTTACAGTGGTGTAAGTCACTTTGTAAAAGAAAATACTTAGACACAGAAACCAGATCGCGATAAGCCAATCTGTGAACAGAAAACGTGAAGTAAGTCAGAGATTCATTCAACTGGCTACAGATGACAGTTGAAGTTCTAGCGATAAAGGAAACAGCTGTTGTGTTAATCAGTAAAGTGCTGCGAGTCAGACTCTTTGCTTTTTTTACAAAAGTGACTTACACCACTGTAACTTTAACCCGTCCATATATTGTTTACATAAAACAATGCAAGTGTAGGTTAGAATTGTTTTTCGGTGAGGTCAGGTACCTGACTGAAATTCGCCCTTTCCAACTGTAACTACTGAATCCGCCACTGCACGGAGGTCTATTTAAAATTGTATTACTTTACGATTTTTTTTCTCCCGGATGTGGGTGTTCTATTGCGATCTGTCTCATTTAACAAGCATTTATCTTCATTGTCGCGATTGGCTTACTAAGACGTGTAGCAAGCCCGTAGCAAAATTTCATTTCGGAGGAGGGGTCATCCCAGCAGCCTTCCTCTAAAGGCGAAAAAGTGGGGGGGTAGAAGCCCTGAAGAATTTCTCAGTATATTACAACTTATTATACAAGATGTTCAATCCTGCTAATGAAGTAAAATTAATTACCACTATGTAAATTAGATATTTGTATGATTCTGGGTGGTTCCAGCCCCCCGAGTCCCCTTTTGGTTACGTGCCTGACGTGTAAAGTAATAGTGTTAATGACCCTGTGTGTTTTGTATTTGCCATCCATTTTCATTCAAGGGTAACCTGAGAAGAGACAGAAAACCATTGTGAGAAAAATACACGTTGTAAACATTCCTTCCAAAGAGTTATAATTAATTGTCTCTGGGAGGCAACAGACCCCTATGCTTTTACTTGTTTTTACGAGCTGGTGACGTCATCCAGCGGAAGCTGTTCCCTCCTGCCTTAGCGCGGGAAACTGGAATAGCACCCTCTGCGTTGTCGCGCTGTTCTTCCCGTCTGTTTACGTGCAGTTCCGGTGTACCGAAATCTGGCAACGTCGTTGCTAGCACCTGTTCTGCTAGGCCAGGGTACAGCGCTTAGAATAACGTAGTGTGGAAAACGGCATGGTTTTGCTCTCTCTCGCTGGTTCCACTGGAAAATGAAATCCGCTAGAGGCGCTGGTGTTGACACCGGGGTACAGCGCTCGACTGCTTATAATGGAAGTAAATGGGGTTTTTGCTGCAACGTCTGATTCTTTTCTTTGTAACATTTCTTTGCATCAGAAAATTGTTATGATATTTGGTACAGTAGTCGCGAAAATATTAAAGAATATTATGAACCGTCTATCATGACCTGTCCTTGAGTTTTTTATTAACAATACGGAAGAAAACATAGGTATGGATTGTAACACGTAACATGACAATTGCTGGGAGAATTAGTATTGTGTATGCATTATCCTGAAAGGTTCATTAATATTGTCATTGTCACAAATATTATTTTTATGGAAATTCGCACAGACAATACTCGTTTATTTTAATTAATTAATTAATTAATTTTATTATTAATTAATTAAATTAATTTGCTGTTTATTTTCATCAAGTACAAGGTAGACATTTTACAGCCAAGTCACGAGTAAAAATGCACAGTCCTTAACACCAAAGTTCTACTTACCAATCGACACGAATGTAAAGCAATTTGTTGATAGAGATGACAAGGTACATCGTAATCGGCTATTTCAACTCCATGGAATATGAAATTAAATTCTTTCGAATATCTGCATTTCGGGAAAATGACTTCATAATATGTACGCCACGAAACATTTTTTCCCCTTCATGACACTATTTCAATTTTATTAGTATACAAAAATAAACTTGTGTACACAATCCAACGTTTGACGTCCAGCCTCACATGCGATATGTTGATGCTCGTGTTGCGTTGCACATAAAACGTATTTATGTTACTTTTCTGTGTAAATTAATACCATTTCGTGACTGCAAATCACTCCACAAATATAACTGTTTCCATCAATTCACTTACCGCCTTTCTAGAGAAACAAATCTACACAATATATTCCAAAAACTAACTAAGCCGGATTACTTTCATAACAAAATTAGCTGCTGTGTCGATCGCACTGCCATCTACTTGTCATCGTCTCGGGGAACCAGTTTCTTGGGTCGTTTTCAGGGACGGCGCCAGAAATTTTCGACCGGGTGGGCAGAAGCTCCTTATTGATAGATTAGGGTGGGCAGTATAAATGTAAGACCATGTATGTGTACGTATGTATCCCCCTCTCTCTTACACTCCCGATTTTCCTCTTACTTCTTTTTCCTTTCCTTGTGTTCCTCTTTATTCTTTTCTAATCTATTCTCGCATCTTGTTCCATTTCCTTTCCTTTTGTCTCTGATGGACACAAGGAAGTGTTTACACATGCGCAGCCATACCCCAGCCATCCATTCTAATGTATGCATGTTAATACAGTGAAATAAATTTGAATTGGATTTAAGCTTGTGTTGCAAATACAAGGCACATACTTGATTTTATGTATTCGGCGACAATGATAGAAAGTGCGATGGTAGACAATCGTGCAGTTTCTCGTAATTTAAATGCATGTTCGTGAGCATAGTATTTTCATCGTATGAGTTTTTAATTGAAAGTGTTTTCTTACTCCTTGGGGGTCACTTTTCTTAGCTTACAAGGTTTGTACAACTGAGAAATCTATCTGAATGTTTGTAGTAGCGGCGATTGGGTGCCAACATTTGAGGGGCAAGGACAATATACTCTTTTTTGGTAGAAAAGGCTTAGCATAAAAAGGCCATAGTGCAGGGGCAAAAAGTGGCAAAATTTGGCGAGGGAACCGCATCCCCCACTTCCCGGTTCTCCTAATCGCCGCCACTGAATGTTTGGATTAAAATGAACGACTTATTAGGAATGATTTAAACCACACACGGAAATCAAATTCTTTGTTCATTGTCCATGAAGTATTCCTAGGCTAATGATAGGCTATTTTGACAGAATATCACTCACAAACAAGTAAGATCGAAAAATCTGTTCGGAATTGAAGAGATTATTAGCTAAGTTGTTATTCATTTTCTGAACTGTCATGTTACTAATGCGGGAGAAGCAATACACATAGGGTTGGTTACATGAACATATTTTTTGAGGTAACAAAATGATTTAGGACAGAAGGAATTCATCAAAGTTGATCACCGTGCTAGTAATAATTCATCTATTTTTCATAATGACTTGGGTTGCATGGCGTGACCATTTCGAACACACTAGAATGTCAACCTCTATCCTGTGCAGCACACCCTGGAAACTTGATTTTTCATGCAACGAGTCCCTGGTGCTTGGAACCACTGTCAAAGTAATAATTTATGAGGGTTTGTATTTTGAGTGTCAGCTTGTGTTTGTTTTGGCCCCTTCGTAACTTTAATCTAATCACCATTGAACCTTATCGTCATCATTATCAAAATTAGCAGAAAAATGACAACCTTTAAACAGCCAATGGGTCATATATGACCCATGGTGCGGATTATAACATTCACGTGCTTTTAGGACCTTCATACTTGTATGTGAGGTTGTAAACGCTGACAGATGTTGAGACAAGACATTGAAATGTCATGTGGAAGAAAACCCACCCCCCTCCCAATTTCTCTAATATGCAAATTAGCTATTTTTAGCCAAAATGCAAATTGTACATATTGCTTCATATTTCAGCTTGTATGAGAACTAGAACTTGAAACAAGTTTCGCTTTGTTGAAAAAGGTCTACTCTTTGAAAACAATGCAAATGTTTGCGCCCTTTTTCCAAAATAACGGGAGAAGAGGGTGCGAACGCCAGATTTTTTTTCATTGAAATTTTGGGACTTGGCCCCTCCCAACCCAGTTTTTCTCACTTGGGCTTTCTGAATTGTACACGGTCGCATGCTTTGATGTTTTTGCTTTCAAACAAAAGTTATCTGAAGTAGTTAGCTCAAATAGTATCCGAGATATAACGTTTTTCTGAAATAAGTGTAAAAATTTAAAAATCGGGTGCAAAGGCCGCGGCGAGAGAGGGGTTACTTTCGAAAACCGGCTCGGCTGTTTAAAGGTTAAATATAACAAATCAACCACAACTTACTGTTCCAAAAATGGAGTTGCATTAGTTCATACCTCTTAGAAAGTTGAGATGGTAGTTTCAATTGCACAGCGTTTCATTAGTGGATCAATTCAAGGCAGCTAATTCCATGAACAATGATGTTGTTTTCCCAAAGTCTCAAATATTTGCCTCAGGCAATTACCCTCCTAAAATGGACGCACCTTCTGTGGTGATAAAATGCCACGTTTGGTGCGAGTTCTTTCTGTATATTTTTCCCCAAAGGTTAACGCTGTCGCATTATAATGAAGACGTCCTGTGTTCGACTCCCCCCTCCTCTGGTGGAAGCACAATGCACACTGGTTCCACGTTAAACTGTAGGTTTAGTCCCGATTAGCCTATCTGAGCATAAAAGTGGATTTAAAAACAAACTAATAAAATCGTCTTCTGGATACTTCGTGACATAACTTTTTTTCTTTACTTCAGCTGCATCTACAGATTCTGTTGCCATTTTCGGCTGATTCATGTGGCAAAATTTATGTATTGAACGAGGATTTCTAAATAGGATAAGCCACTCATTAGCAATTGAATAATTCTGTAGCTTTTTCCATACATAACTGGTTTATTAAAATTTATTCACTGATTATTGTGATCCCTTCTTATTAGTAAAATGAATATAAAGTTGATATTTCGCATACCATATTGATATTTGAAGATAAGAAGTATATAAAAATTGTAATGAAATAAAAAAGGGACACTTCTGGAATTTTAATGCAGAGCTAATTAAAACTATATTATACTCTCTAGGTTTATGGCTTCAGCAACAGAAGCCTTCCATCTGTCCCTATTCGGGGAAAGATCAATCCAATCTTTTCGATCCTTGCCGATTTCTTTTATGTCCATCTCAACGTTATCCCTCCATCCTCGTCTTGGCCTTCCTACTGGTCTCTTACCATCAGGTTTCTCAACAAGAATCCTGTAAACTATTTTTTCCCTCTGCCATTCGTGTCACATGGCCTGCCCATCTAAGTCTTCTTGATTAAATTATTCTAATAATAATAATTAAAAAGTCAATATAATGTATTGTGTTGCCGGTGGAAGTAACGTTAAGATGATGATTTTATTTGTTTATTTAGAGATTATTTAACCATACCCAGGCCGGGATTTATATACGTATGTGGAGGCCCGGAGCTGCAGTCCTCAAGTTCGACCTAAATTCTGATATAATCTTGATCATACCCTGCATAATTTTGAGCCTCCTAAGCCTACTAACTGCTTTTAATCATGGAAGTATTCATTTGATCACAGTTTTTGTTTCAATAGCTCTAGTATTTACTTTCACTTTCTAATGACAAAATTGACTTTTTATGGGTTGATAATATGTGAATATTTCTAGCATAGATAATATTCACAAGTAAAATATATATGTTATGAACACCAGAATACACTTA
Organism: Lepisma saccharinum; assembly: GCF_977018435.1. Lineage (NCBI taxonomy): Eukaryota > Metazoa > Arthropoda > Insecta > Zygentoma > Lepismatidae > Lepisma > Lepisma saccharinum. The sequence goes on from NC_139230.1 coordinate 85,777,005, forward strand.
TTTATCGAATTATTAATATATATCCAAGTATATGTACTTATTGAATTTGATTGGGTGGGCAATCGGGTGGGCACAGGAATTTTTGGGTGGGCGCTTGCCCACCCGTGCCCACCCCTGGCGCCGTCCCTGGTCGTTTTCCACACTACGTTATTCAAGGCGCTGTAGCCAGGGTGTCCACCGAATGGAGGCCGACTAACAAAACCCTAGAGCCACGGCACTGGCAGTAGCTCTTCTTTCAAGGCGGACATTCAAAGGGCAAGAGGCGCGGTTGCCGCCGATGTTCCCAGCAGGGAATTCTCCTTCAGGAACTCCGACGAAAATTTGCGGAAGTTGAAGAAAGAGAAGTGTGGGAGCAACTTGGCTACAACCATGGGGTCCGCAAAGGGGGGCAAGGGGGCCGTAAAATTCCCCCAGAAAATCAATGTCCTAAAATTATATAATTCACATAAATAATTTCAATTCGAAGAAGTGTTTTGGGGGGAAATTCCTTGCTTGTACTCCTGAAAAGAACTACGAAGGTGCATGGTTGCATGGGATGCACCCCCAAATTTATAGGCCAAAAATTGAGAAACAATGTGGGGATATGTAAGAATGTACGGAGGTCAGTCAGTAATTATCAGAATCTTTTCTGTAATTTTTTTAGGTTGACCATACTTTCACAGCCGCAACACCAGATCGCGCGAAAGGTCTTTGCTCTCCATTTCACTCCACAAATCCAACTTTTATGCAAATTATTTTACTGTTACCTCAGCAGGCCTTTGGAACAAGTTGCCACCTGAAATTCATGTCTCTTCCTCAATTGTGACGTTCAAAAAATTGTTAAAGTTACACATATTATACAATTAAAATTAAATGTTTGACTTCCCTAATAAAGTGGCGGGTGCAGAGAATGATAGAAGGATGTAAGGCACAAAAATGATTTAACGTACTAGTTCAGATGAATTTTCGTCAACGTATACCGTTTTGGACTGTGTTTTAAGTATGTGTAATATTGGACTGGGCTTAAGTAAGTGTAGTGTTGTGTATTTGCTTGTACGTGTGTAAGGGCAAAAATATGTATGTGTGAGTGTGAGTGTGTGTGCCCGTATCTATAGGTTAGATTATCTTTCTTATATGTAATTTTTCTTTGTATTTTTTATTTCTCTGTAATTTTTATATATTTTTTCTTTCTTTTTTTTCAATATTTTAATTATTTCAAATTCAATTTTTTTTGTAAGTATGGTCAAGTGGAAGAAAAGGTTCCACAGCCATGTAAAACAAGACGAAATAAATAAATAAATAAATACTTCTTTCTCCAAGGGGCATGTCAAATAAGTGTGCATTTGTTGTTGCTTTAGAGCATGTTTGGACTTCATCACTCATTTGCCTTTCTTCTTACAGGGTAAACATGGGCGCGCCACTGTCGGTTCCGGTTTGCACCAAAGAAGAACAGCGAGCAGTGATTCGTTTTTTGTAAGGCGTGCCAGGGGTCGAAATCCACCGAAGGCTTCCATCAAAATATGGGGAAAGTGCCAGGGGCGTCGCCAGAAATTTTTGTAGAGGTCAAAACTTGATTAGTAGAAATAATAATAATAATAATTGCCACGGTTTTGATAGTTAATTTACAATAATAACTATTTCAAAATATTAAAATTAACCAAATTTATCATTCTTATTATTATTATATAAATGTGAAAACTTTACTACTCGGCCTCATGAATTTTCAACACAACTGTATTCCTATTTTACATTTCATACAGTTACTGTAATGAAATTCATAGTTATTGTATTATTAACCTTACACACCTTGTCAAAAAGAGACAAGTTAGGGGAAATTTTATTCAAAGTTTATGTTGTCTGATCTCTAACACAAAACTATACGTTTTGAAATCGTAGGAACCATTTATTCTCTGAATTAAATGAAAGAAGATGAAAATACGAGGTGGTATCAAAGAGTTTTGCCTGTTGCCATGAAGCACAGACTTAGCTCAGACTTTATGGTATCCCAAACTCTCAATCATTGCATGTGCTGACCCATAGGACATGTGTACTGCATCAGAAATTTCTTGGACGGTGATGCGTCTATCCTCTCGAATGAGCTCATCATCCCTGTGGCGGTTGTCGCCGGTCATCAACGTTGATGGCCTGCCACTCCTTGTCATGTCCACACTTTCGGTTTCTCCCACTTTGAACTTAAGGCGAAGAGGGACAATTACGCACCAGGCATGCATTTATTCCAATATCGTCGGAATGAGCAATGCTACTAAAACGATCTCCGGCAGAAATGAAGACTATGAATTTCTCCCCATGTGGCAAGTGGAAGCGGTTTCCTAAGTTGATTATTAAGCCTTATACGATTTTTGAAAAATATGATGAATTAGTATTTACCGAGTCCCATGTATTCCTTATGGGACATCAACTTCAACTTCAAGTTACGGCTCATCAAATGGGAGTTTCGACTTTTCCTACTACTATGACATAGTTCTACGTGTCCTTTTTCCGTCCATGTACTTTTCTACGTCATCGGATGTTTGATATTCCCGAGAGAACGAATAAAATAATGGTCCCATAAGCCTAGTGCATTTCTCCTTGCCTCCTTCGGCCATCCTGGCAGTGTTGCCAAACCTGATGTGCATAATAGAGCTAAATTTCACCATTAATATAGCTAAAGAGGACTTTCAAGGAGCTAGATTAACGAAGGCTGCATAAAGTGCCTACTAGGGTAATTTTAGTTGTCAGAGGGGTAGGGGTGCTGCTATTACTGTTAGCTTTAAAGTGATGGCAATTTATTGTTTCTTAGTTTTCACCGCCTAGATTTGGCGGCATCACCCATCTCAATAATCCAATGTAAAATCGAAAATAAAGGGTTCCCGGATAACAAAATTGTCATCTTCATCTTAGCCACAGCGCTATATATAAAAATACATGGGGAGGAAAGAAGAGGTGGGTGACGCAGCCTATAGCTATACGAATATCACGTCACGTGCAAAATGTACACTCATGGCAAAAGTTGGTATTTTTGGGCCGGAGCCAGTGGTGGCATCATGGTGGGGCAGAGGGCGGGTGCCACAGTTCACAGTCAAACGAGTGCACGAAAGAGCCAGATTTGGCTCCAAAAGAGCGAAGTTGGCAACAGTGATCAGCAGCTGCCCCAGCGAGAAAGACCTAGGGGAAATTGTCCCTCCTCGCCTTAACAACTTAAGTCTGAGCTAAGTCTGTGCTTCATGGCATGAGATTCGAGGACCTGCAGGGGTTAAAACAGCTTTGAAACGGTGAGGCAGGGAGTGTTCTGTGAAATTTTTCCAAACTGGTTTTGAGGGCTGGATAAAACGCTCGCTCAAATGCATCGAACGTAATGGGAACTATGTGTAAGGGTAACTCTGAGTAGAGGACACTACAGGCAAACTATATGTATGTTCATTGTTTCAATCTTTCCATTATTAATCAAATTATACCTCAACAGGCAAAACTTTTTGATACCCCCTCGTATAACCTGGTTCCTGCGTTTTACACTATTTTTTTTCGATTTAATGCAGTTTAAACTTTTGTTATTCTGCTCGAGTACTAATTAAATTAACGTTATTTATGTTATGAACAATAAAAATTTCTAATGTTTTTGAAACTTGAAAATAAAGATCCACATTTCGAAGGGGGGTCGACGGACCCGTTCGACCCCCCCTCCCGACGCCCATGGGAAGTGCTCTACCACGGAGACGTTTGTTCGGATGGTTTGAGAAGTTCAGAAAACAGTCGGAGAATTGTGAACGAAGGAGGAGCAGGACGCCATTCACATCCATTACTGACGACAACATTGAGCAAGTCCATGGCACAATTCTGACGAACCGACGAATGACTATCGATAAAGTGGCCAGTCATCTGCACATTAGTCCCCAATTGGTCTACCATGGCATTAAAGTTCTAACTGTAACATATCCGCTGGTTTTACAACTCAGTAAACAAAATTAAAGATAAAATTTGAAGCATATTGTAAGGAACATTTTCACATAATGCTACCGAATGTCTTTCTCTCAAGAGGTCCCGAGTTCGATTCTGTACATTACACATTGCACAGATGATTCGGATTCCAGTTTAAACTGTACGTCTAGTCCCGATTAGCCTATCTGAGTATAGAGTGGAGTTTGCCTTCTCCTAACCAAATGTCTATCGCTTTCCTTCCAATCTGAAGGTGAACGGATATTATTCTGTTATGTATATGCTGGATGTGGCTTTAATTTAAGAGGCAGTGTCATATTTTGATGGAAATGAGGCTGCAGTGCTGAGTACTAATGTTCTTGTGCCAAAAGGTCCAAATTGAATTGGCATTAGTTTAGGTAGGAAACTATTGCCCACTCAACTTAAGCCTTTTGTCGACAGTAAAGTTAAGACCCAGTGGAGTTGAATCCGACTGCAGTCTCATTTTCATCAAATTATAACATTTGCCCAATTAGATTCAAGTTACACACACATACACCAGTTTAAAGCTTTAGAAAAAATTCTACAATTCGTTACTGAAAATTCTATTTAACTTATAGTTAATAGGATTACATGAAAGTTTACTTTTTCACCTCGTAAAGTAAAGAGCTAAATTAATACCTATACGATACGCAGAGTGTACACAGTGGCAGCGAGTGGCAACGGGGGGCGGCAAGTTGCCAAAACTAAGGGCGGGGGGCAAGGAAAGTTTACGTTCCCTTGGTAGATATGGTTTAGCATAGTGCGGAAGGCAAGAGTGGCAAAAAGTGTGGGGGGGAGCAACTGCCTCCCTAATTGCCGCCACTGTATACCATATATAGGTTATTCTTGTAAGAATAACCAAATAAATGTTTCGAAATAACTTCTTGTATGTATGACCAATTTCTTTGAACGTGCAAATTTGATTTGGAGAAATGGGGGTGTTGGGAGAACTTGGAAACGTTTGTGAAAAAATTACAAACACGCCACACACACACCAGTAAAAATTCAGATTGTCCCTAATTATTAAGCATATTCGGCTTTGTTTTGACGAAGATAAGTGAAGCTCATGTGAAATAAAGTTTGATTTATGATCGTAGGTTAATCGTGACTAGAATTTTTTATTTTATTTTTGAATCCAAACCAAGGAAAATTTGTTCTTCACCTTTATTAGGATCGGATATCCAACCAATGAACAATCAGGAAGAAAAGCGGAACAGTTGGACGTCGATAAAGGCTGATTATTTAAAATATGAATTCAGGTTAGCAAGAGCACGTGTGTGTTATTTTGCATGTACTCTGCATGAGATTAATGATAAGCAAAAATAACATTAAAAGTAGATCTCGACTTATTTTTCGTTGCCCATGATAGTTCTGATCCCTAACGAAGTGACCAGGACCGAGTATAACCGTACATTATAAATATTTAACATAGTCTGCTTCTTCGCATTCATGAATTGGTAATCTATAATGAAATTTACTACTGCCGCCGCTTGAAAAACTCCCGCGAGTACGGCGAAGAGGGAGTTGGATAACCACCCGTCGCCTTGCGTGCAAGAGACAAACTCCTTGTTTCCTAACGGTTGCATCTACCGAACGGCATAACGCCCCACGAACAATCATTACCTTGTTCACGGACAACCCAAATTTTACTCAATAGTGCATTTTTATCCTAGTCCAGTTGCCATTGTTCAAATCCTTTTCTGGTTAGTGTGTCGTGTACAACTATTGTGTTGGACCTCCCCGATCTTGTAGTAATAACGCTGGAGGCTTGAAGTCAAGGGGTCTCGGGTTCCACATTCTGAAAATATTTTCAAACCTTTATCTGGACGTTATAAGAGATTAATATACAAAACTCACGCCAATTTAAGGCATCGTTTGCATTAGAATGCGGTAATTAACACACTGATTAATAGGAGTGAAGTGGAAACCATAAGTTAAGATCTTGATTGATTGCTTGATTTGCTTTCTTTCACTTCGCTTTTTGTGCCACTTTTGGCTAGTTTGCGAAGATGGGTATGAGTGATGATATGATGAAATTGTTGAATGGACACTGACAAATATCCATGTCCAGGCCGGGATTCAAACCTGGGACCCCTGGCGTAGTAGCGCGATGTGCTAACCATTCCGCCACCGAGCCAGATAAGTTAAGATCTATCGAGCTGATGTTGTATATAATGTAAATATCTCAGAGAACTGGTTTGTTATTGCATCAAGGAGTTTCAAGAAAGCTGACTTTAAACCTAGCAGAGCTACGAAAATTCTCTTGCTACTGTCGACGTGTGGTTGAGATATTTATCATTACAAACCCGTTTTCAATACATTACAAAACTAACTTTACGAAAATTCATGGTGCGGATGGATTATATAGGTTGATGGAGTTTCTATTTATTGTCACGCCCTGTCATCTTACTTTAATTTTTACAGTTCTAAGTAAAACTTGTTTATATTACCATATATTGTTGTACATAGCTGGATACCCAATAAACAAACAGCACATTATTTTATCTTACACTTGCAAGTTGAGATTTTATGTGAAGGTGTGATTTGAGCAGCCGTTTGCATGATTTTCAATGCACTAAATAAAAAAATGTTCGCATTTGCTAATTCATGAATCACTGGAAATCTGTGATATTTTTTTTCTGAAAAGTGATGCGATATAGGCAAATTTTCCCCATTATCAGTCGAATATATTTTAACATGTATGGGTTTAAGAAATATTTTCTTATTTTTTTGCATAATGTACTTCACACAAGTCGCGTCACACCGCGTCAACGATAGAAAACAAAGGCGACTAAACGAGATTGAAAGTAATAGTTCTACGTACTTAGATTTACTTTTATAAGCTATTACATTTGCCCAGAGCTTGATCCAACTGTAGTGGAAAATTATTATCAAGAATTTTATATTGTGGCAACTGAAAAAAAGCTGTAATTGAAAATAAGCGGAGCATTGTTCGAGTTCGAAATAATAACGTATATTCAAATACCCTGCCATCACCGATGTGATTTCACTTCGAGAAATTCCAGATCCTGCTAAAACTGCAGAAAACACAATTCATTTCATACACGTGTATTATTTAAGCTCCTCAGTGCAAACGCTTGATCCTTGGCGAAAGCTCTGTTCAGTCTCAAATCGTAGTTTTATCTTATTGGAAGTCCCTTAGGAGAAAAAGCCGTTTCCAAAGAATAAAAACACCCTGTGACCCATCCTGCATAACTAAAAAGCAACCAAGAACATCTGCCGAATGCTGCAAAAGTTGAACAATGAAATCTGGTTTTCAAAACGACAATACAGGCAGTTTTGAACATAATAGTTTTTCTATGTAACATCACTTGTGTTAGAAGATTTTTCTATCCTGGATTGGAAGATAAATTGAAAGTTGAAATATTTCGAACGGAAGATATTTATTGTTTGATTTCTTCTTATAATTGTCGCCTGCCTGCCTGGCGGAGTGGTTAGCACAGCGGGCAAAGCCAAGGGCCAGAGGTTCAAATACCGGCTTGTGCATGGGTGTTCTTTGTGAGTGTCCCTTCATAAAATCCTCACTCATTCTCATCATCGCGATTAGCCAAAAGTGACAGAAAAGCGACGCTAAATAAGAAAAGATAAATCTTATAATTGTCCGTGTTGTAAAAAACTAAAATGAACAAACTTCAATAGTAACTAACTTGAAGAATTAATTCTACTTACGAATTTATTCCAGTGTGTTAGTTGAAAAGTCTTAATAAATGCAATGATCCAGGGTTATAGTAAGGTCTTCTTAACCAAAATATACTTTTGCTAATATTTGACTCATCATTTTGTTGCTATAACACTTCAAAAGTGTTCAGATTTTAAGAACTATTAAAACTGCTTGGAACACAACTGAATTCTCTCAAAATTCATGTTGCCAAATTTTGACTACCATTGACAGACAGAAGGACAGATCGACAGAGATATTAAGTGTACCATTTTATTAGCATCTGGTATTTTCTTAGTAAAGGAAATATTATCTGCGCATATGTAGTAGTTTCAGGCAATCAACAGACATTGAATGCTTCGGTTGTTGAACACACACACACACACACACACGCACACACACACACACACGCACGCACATACACACCAAACTACATGTTTGTTGCTTTATGTACTTCTGAGTTACCGAAAGCTAGATATATATATATATACATCGATAGAAACTTTGACTTCCATAGTTGTTGACAAAAGCGGACAAACGGGCGGGCTAATAGGGAGGATTGGTATCACACCAAGTCCAAGTTGATAATTCACAATTCTATCTGCTTATATCATCATATGGCTAATCAACTTGTAATGAATACAGATAAATCCTTTATTATTACTTTTACAAGGAAAATTCAGTGGGGCAGTTATAATTATAAATTAGACTCATGTGTAGTTAAAAGAGTTGAAGTTATTAAAGATTTAGGTGTCGTTTTAGACATGAGGCTTGATTTTAAAGATCATGTATATGAAATTGCTAGAAAAGCTAGAAAGAAAAGCGGCCACTTAATTAACAAATGGTCGAATGCAAACAATCTATTATTGTTAATTCAGTTATTCACTGTGTATGTAAGGCCTATTTTGGAATACAGTACAACAACTTGGAATTTTGCACGTAACAATAATATGAAAGACATGCTTGGAAATGTACAGAAAAGATTTGTCTCATTTTTATATTTTAAATTCAGACTTTTTAGGTTTTATTATGAATATTACACTCTGTAAAAAAAATTAGCATCACTGTATTCTTATTACGGATGTTGACAATTTTGAGTTTCGCATGCATGCATCTTTCCTGCACAACTTGAATTCAATTGATTGAAGCATTGGTCTGGTATCACTGCATAGTGTGGTGTTATTCTTTTGTTGATTTAGTGTTTGGAGTATCCGCTAGAGGGTGTTGCAAATCAGTAACTGCTGCAAGGCTTTGTCATCAATTGTCAGGAATCTGTAAAATGATTGTTAGTAGTGAAACTTGTGACGTGTTTTATGTTGCAACTACATGTTCATTATTGACAGTTTGGATACGTTATCATATTTGTGAAGTGTTTTGGTAGTGTGTAGTGAATTTGAGCATGTTTTCTCGAAAAAAAAATGGCAGAAAGTGTGACATTTCACCACGTAAGCAAGGAATGGTTCTTGCTTTGCATATGGATGGTCATTCTCAGAGATAAATTGGTCGACAACTTCAACTGCATCAATCCACAGTTAGCCGCTGCCTGCAAAAGTAGCAAGAATATGGAAAATCATCACTGAGAAGTCACTGTGGCAGAAAGAAAAAGACATCACCTTGACTTGATCGTATGATAAAGGACATGGCACTGAAGAACAGAGGAATGAGTTCACGCCAAATTGCACATAAACTTCAAAATAAGGTGGGAGTTAATCTTACTCATGCTACTGTAGTATCCCGACTAAAGAAACAGGGTGTTTCTAAACACGTCCCACGTAAAAAACCCAGACTAACTGACGCACATGCAAAAGCTAGACGTGAGTTTGTCACACGTTATGGCGCATGGAATGATACAGATTGGGAACATGTGATATTTTCTGATGAAAAACGATTTAAATTGCTGGGAAATGACAGCTCAGTTAAACTGTGGATGCGGAAGGGAGAAGAACTTGCAAAATCTTGTAGTTTAGAAAGTCAAAAGTTTTGTGGCAGTGTTATGATTTGGGCATGTTTCTCTGTAAAAGGGATTGGCAGGATGCATATTTGCACATGGACCGTTAAGGCTGATCAATATCTGGAAATCCTGAAACGGAAAGTTCTACAAACTGCGGAAGATCATTTTTCTGGACAGAATTTGGACTACTTTATTTTTCAAGACGATAATACAACCTGTCACCGTGCTCTGGTTTCATGATATGAATATTGAAAGACTGGTGGCCGCCCAACTCTCCAGACATGAATCCTAAAGAAAACCTGTGGGCTATGATGTGCAAAAAACTTGGTAATCACACGTACAGGTCAAAAGAGGAACTTATGGCAGCAATTGTACATGTTAGGAATGAAATTGAGGTCGAATATTGTCAAAATCTCATTCATAGCATTCATCGAAGGTTGGAAGCACTTAGGAAGGCCAGGGGTGGCCACACTAAGTACTAGTCAATGTTTTTACTTACTATCATTTCAAATTGACATACCATGATGCATTTAAAACCTTTGTTCAATCTTTTTACTTGTAAAAATTGTCTTTGTGCGAAAACGTTCCACAAGCTATATTTGCAATAATTTTGTTATTAGTTCTGTCAAGTGCATTATGTACGTAACTATGACTTCAATAATAAAAATATATTGTACAGGTATAGTGTTTTATATAATTGTTAGGAAAACTAATCGACAAGTCGAGTTAAATCAATAAAACAACTGATAATTCACGAGCGAAATGCTGACGACCAAAAATATTGAAGTGATGCTATTTTTTTTTTTACAGAGTGTATAATTTGTTAGACAAACTTAATATGTCGTGCCTCTTGGAAAGAAGAAATATTAACGATTACAATTACATTTCCAAATTAATTAATGGAAAACTTGATGTACCGTATTTATTATCTAAAATTACACTGAAGACACGTCGTTATGTATTCCGAAACAACTGCTTCTCCAATTTCTGTTCACTTCTTATTTTAGACATAATAGGTATTTTAATTTTCTTATATTCCAATACGGTCATAATCCACGGAAGCCTAGTAACCTTTTATTATGATAATAACATGTGTAATTTTACTTTTAATGTGTTTTCCAATATATATGTGATTACATTGTACTTTATAAATTTGTATTTTTTTATTTTAACAAAATTGGTCTTCTCACTATATTTTATCATGTAGTACTCATGTTAATTTTTTCTTATTTGTATTATTGTGTATATGTTATATACCATCACAAACTGCTGTATTAGGCATGTACGCAGTTAAATCATATACTTACGTAAATAAATAAATAAATATTCTTAGCTCGGATGTTTAACTGGTCAACAATTGTTGACTGGGGAAAGTAACATAATTTATGTTGTTGCCAAATAGGCCAAATAATAAGATAATTTATGCTGCACTGAACTAGCACTTGGCCTGGTCTTGAATTACACAAAGTTTTACATTTTTCATGTTTTCTGTTTCCGAGATATCGAATAGTCACACAATCTCTCACGGCCAGTCAGATCGAGTAGGTTTATTTTGCGTTTTTCACTGACCAGGATTCTCAAATCACCAAAACTAGTCTTTACAGCTCTTCTAGTTGCCGATAGTTGACACGAGCGGATAGGTAGATAGACTGACCGTCACGTAAAGGTACTTTTAAAAAAAAGATGTTACTGATTAGTAACTATGTTAGAATGTACATTTGTAAGAATAAACTGTCTTAGCTTTATTGGGGATAAAGTGTAAAATTTTGAATTCGAACATTGTTATCAAGGAGAAACTTGTCCTCAGGAGCTTTTCTGAATTAAAAATATTTTCCACTTATCATGAGCAAAAAATATTTTAGATTACTTCAGTCTGTTGCACGAATGGGTAGATGCTATCTTTATCAAACCCTGCGACGAATTCTGCTATACCCCATTCCTCACATATTCATAACGATTCGTATCTAACATTTCTGATCAGAAAACTTGCGAAATATACTTATTTTTTATACTCAGCTTTTACCTGTAGCTGCTCCTTCCAGTATACATGATGACGTAAAGCGCTTCAACGTGTTTCAAGACAGCATTTTTTCCCGCGTCAACGCGCTTCTTGTCGCTAACGCATCTGTTCGGGGGAACCAGATTACGAGATTGGAGCAGAAGCTTGCTCGTCAACTTTGTATCGCAAACGAGCAGCTGATACGGAGTGAGGCATTCCGCGAATTCATGCTGGCAAATTCAAAAGGACAAGCTACCGGGCTGTTTCCATTTCAAACAAAATGTTTAGTCAGGGCTTTCAATTTATATTAATTTCTTGTTGATTTGGCTGCGAATCTCATTAATTTCACACCCTCTCTGTTCGTTTGCTGAACGAATCGCAAAGCAGAAGCAGTACTGTAATAATTTACTAAACGAAAGATGAGCGAGTGGAGAGAAAAATATTTATGTACGTATTATTAGATTCGTTCGAATATAATATGAATTGAGCTTACCGTTTACGTGCTCTTGTTGTCTGCTCTAGGATGTTTGTTGATCCACGTATTCTTTGTTTTTGGTTCAATTTCTTCCCGGTAGATGTCAGCACCGGCGCCGAATCTTCGCGTTCGGAAGCTGCGAGGCGAGTTACATGACAGTGTACAGATTCTTGTCGAGGCTGAGGGTGGCATTTGTCTCGTGAAGCATCTTGCCACTCGAGCATTTCGGGCGAAGTGGTGGGTGGTTGGAGAACTCGGAGTGTGTGGTCTTTTCTTTTTCTTCTCTCTCTCTCTCTTTCTGGCCTTCTTGTTTCATTTTAGAGAGGCAAACGGAGCGAGAGGAAAACCGTCGAGAAAGCTTTGATGAAATTTCGTACTTATTTAACAAAACTGCTTACGTTTTGCCCAATAAATTAATGTTCACTTAACGAAGGTGATACTTCTGTACACATTTAGAATTTGAGTGATTTTGTTACTACAAGATATTTTATTTAAAAGATTGCCCGGAGACGTGCATTAAAATCAAGGCTCTACCGTTAGTAAGATTGTTCGCTTATAATATTCTGATTTTACAAATAAGAAACATCAATTGTACACGCACCTGTTTTGTAAATATTACATTTTCTTTCGTTTACTCCGCTGTTGCTATTCCTAGTTAGAGAACACTAAAGGGAGAGAGCGAATTTCAAAAAATAAAAAAATAATAGAGACAAGACTTCATCTTTAGAGATGCGATTTTAATTAACTACACTGCCTTGTTCTTACATGTTCCTTTACCTATATGTGAGACGTGTTGTTGCTGTGTGTTTCTTGTTGGTAGTTTGAAGTGGTATGGATGCGTTAGTACCTCGTCTACTTGTCCCCTCATGATGCACGACAAAAATAATGAAGTAACCTGATTTTCATTGACGGAATGAGATTTTAAGCGTTTTGTGCCTGCAAGCTCTATTCTCCCCCAAAAATATGCATCCGCAATAATTCAAACTTATTAAAAATAATAACTATGTCAAAATTATGATGTGGCTAAAATCTGAGTAAAATATTTCTTAGAAAACTAATGATAAATGGGTTGAATAGGAAGAAAATCTGCATCCGTTAACTAGTCTTGATACGCTTTTACTAGCCAAGGGCCTCGTTATCACTTTTTTTATTTATTTATTTTTTATTTCATGATTCTCCTCTTCTTAAAAAATGTGATCCCTGTATCCCAAGAGAAGAAAAGAAGATTCTTTCATCCAACTCGCTGAAGATTTCATAAATACAAATAATAAAGTCTAATACTACCAAATATTTAAAATTATTTCATATTCGTAGCACTCATGGCAAATTTCTCACTGAACACCGTTAACCACAACTGCTATAATTAAGTGTACTAATCAGGATATGTGGAAAGTAGTACCCTAATGAGTTAATTGTTGCTAACAACCATCATCGAACTAATACAGGTATGTACTATGATAAAAGTATCATACGTTGGCTTGTCTCTGAATTTACTGTTAGCAATGGTGGAGCATATGAACACCACAACTAGTCAATTTAGAATATAATTTAAGACGTGGCTGTATCATTGTGTCTGTTCCATCATCCATTTCATCTGTTCATCATTCATCCTGTTCATAATCTTCGCCATCATCACTCATCCCATCATCTTCGCAAATTAGACAAAAGTGGCACAAAAAGGGAAGTAAAATAAAGGAAATCAATCAATTAATCCAAAGCTATTAATCAAAAGAGGTAGAAAATCTATTCAAAATAATAGAGGGAAAATAATTTATATATGAATTAAATGTTTAATACATAATTGACTTGGTAAGGTTTTAAAGAACTCATTAATAAATATTTCGGTTTCTCGAACAAAATCATTTACTGATCACAGCTTTACAAAAAATATACAGCAACTAATTTAAATGAATTGTTTAAATAATAAAAAAACAATTTTATTAATAACAAAAGTTGATGAACAGGGGCGGCGACAGATGGGGAGAACAGGGTGCAGGTTCCTGTAGAAAGGGTGGGTCCTTAGAACTTTGGGGGATAATTTCCTGTCATGGAAACTGTCGTACGGAAGTTGGCTACATCATCCTTTAAGAGACACAGTTTCAAAGAAGATCGATATTTTGCCATAATAATTATTTTAGGATAACAACAACCAGTTTGTATTTAAATCCACTCCACACATTGGGACTCCTGAATTTTCAAATCGAACCTAAAGGCTTCGAAGCCTGTGTAAATATATAGCATTAATAATAACCCGTGGCGCAACAGCCCATTGAGGGCCCGAGCCTACCTACCGACTGCCAGTCTCACTCCCACCTGATCCTACTCACTCATTCACCCGAAATGGGAGAATGAGTTCCCATATACGGGCGGAAATCTCAGGTGAAAAGTTGTTAGCTTCCTCCAGGAGACTCGAACCTGCGTCCCGTAGCCGGAGCCCAAAGCATGACGTCTTCGACCGCACGGCCGCGGTGCGGGACAATATATAGCATTACCTGATATGTTATTTAGGATTTATTGAATTGTAAGATTAACTGTTACCAGTTACATTTCTTTCAACCATAGTATATACCTCAATAATCTCTTTGTTCTTTAAAATGAAAAGAAGGCGACATTCTGCATTTATACAGGTTCTTTCTAAATGAACTACAATCATGCAAATAGTTTCTTCTTTGTATTTACCTTGGGTACTTTAAATTGAATCTATCTTCAATAATGGCACAAGGGATTTCCGTAGTATCATCTTACTTCATAGTTGTGGAAGATTTTCAGAGGCAAAGTTTTTTTTTCTGTTTCTTCTGTTGTTAATAGGATTGTTGCTATTGCAGTGTTTTAAGATTTTTTTAAATCTTAACAAACTGATCTCTTACCTAAGCGAAGTTCATTATGGAGACAGTTTATACGTATCCCTGTTCGCTATGCTTGCTCTTGTATCTCAGAAAGTAAAATTGTTAGAACGTTATAAGTTTGTGAGTTAGTTGACTGGGATTATTTTATTGGTTTCTTCTTTTCTGTCCTTTCTGAATCAGTTCATTTTTCCATTATCGTAGGGACTTGGTGCATTTGATATGAATTAAATATAATTTTAGACATTATATTTATTTTATATTTGAATGAAGATTACAAACTCTAAAGTTGTCCACAAGCGCACATTAAGGGAGTAGGGTGGCCTAGTGGAGGTGATATGGTAAGCACCGTGTCCCTGCAGGCTTTGCCAACAGGCACCCCTCCATTCGTTAGAGGCTGGAAGAATTTCTGTGTAGCTTATGCAGGGATATTTAAAATAAAAAAGGGGAGGCGCAAGCAATGTTCGTCACCCAAACACTCACATGAATCGAACCTTGAACCTTTTAAACCACAACCCAGCTACCTGACCGCAACGACACTTCTACTCTGTTTGTTGTGGAAGAATGAATTGAAAGAGAGTTGTGCTTCAACCAGAATGCAGAAGCCATAAAATTCGAAATTCAATCTGGAAGGCTCCCCGTTCTGTTATTACCCTCCCCTTCCACTCAAGCATGGAAGCCGCCCCAATATTCCAGTAAGCGAGATTACGGAACAGCTGTTTTTTTCGACATTTTTAGTCTGCAGGGGTTACATGTGGTGGTTTGCGGTACGCAGTGCCAGTTGCTTTCTTTTGTTCCAAGTTCCGTTCATTATTTCCTGTCGTGCATGCTACATGGAGAGCATAATTCCAGTGCTGCATCTGTGATATGAGTTCCGCAATACTTTTCGGAGCGAATGCGTCGTGGAAACCGAAAATGAAATGTAAAGTAGCATTAAATGTCATCGTAAGAACACTTATTTCAAGTTTGACAACTGGAGAAGGTAGACTCGGGGATGTAAACTGAAGCTCTGATTTCTGGAAGCATTGAATCCCGTATTGTATTTTGATTATTATACAGTATTAGGTCGCCGGTTTCCGTGGCCGAGTGGTCAGCGGGTTCGAATCTCGGCTTGGCATGGATGTTGTGAGTTTCAATTGAATTGTTGTTGTAAGTCCACCTTATGCACATATAGGCTAATCGGGACTGGAACTAGAGTTTAATGTGCCTTCTTCGGGTATCGAACCCGGGACCCCTGATTAGCTTTGTTCTTTGTGAGTGTCCCTTCATCAATTTCATCACTCATCCTCATCTTCGCGATTAGTCAAAAGTGGCAGACAGCGAAGAAAAATAAACCAAATCAATGAAACCGAGTGGTCAGTGCACTGCGCTACGAAGTCAGAAGTCCCAGGTTCGAAAGCGACGCAGAAATAACAGAAATAGAAATAGAGAGCAATTTAGGTCGCACAGGTTTCTTTCTTAAGACCTCTTTATCCCAAAATAGGCAAATGGGGACTGGAATCCGAACCACCGTGCAAGGAATCGAACCTGAACCCCTTTGATTACGTAATTTTTATTTTGTTAGGACAATTTCGACAATGATAACACCGGTCGAAAATAATATTTTGTCTTTAAACATTATTTTTACCTGATTTCCATGTTTTTTAATATTAATTCCGGGGTATGAAGTTGGCATTTTTGTATCTTGCACCATTTCTTTGTAACATAATTATGTTGTAATATATTTCGTGATAAAGCATGTTTTAATATGACTTTAGCCTAAATGTTCTGCGGAATTTTACATCAAACAACGAAGGGTCAAGTTGGGAGGGAAGACATAACTAAACCTGCAACTCCCCCTCGTTCTCTCTCGCTCGTTTTTCTGACATTCATACGTGCTATCAGGGGAAGAGCAATTGCTTATGCTCAACAACCCAAACCTTGCATGGTCTGTTCGAATGCTCCAGGCACTGTGCAAGATAGGATAAATGCTGTTGGCAACATCTGTCGGTTATCACTATCACAACAACTCATGCCAGTTCCACTGCCTGCTGCAATAGGGAATCAGAAACATCGCACTCTTCAGTTCTTTTTTAAACTCAATGCGTTATCTCTGCATAAAGCGCTTAAGACCTCTCTCTCATGTTGTAACATGACCGCTATTGTTGTGGGATTTAGTTTTTCAAGGCATTTTATGCACTAGACCTAAGAACGAAATCGCTCTTTTGAAGCTTATAATTTCACACGTACGCACTTGACTTGCAAATGTTACCAATTTTTCTAAGAAGGATAGCGCTGTGTAGTAAGTACGTTTGTTTGTTTGTTTGTTTTCAAGTCCACTTTATGCAGAGAAAGACTAATCGAGACTGGACCTACAATTTACAGTGGGAACCGAACCACTAAGTGCCTCCGCCGGTATCGAACCCGAGACCCTTTGATTAGAAGGTGACATTACGCCTCCGTAGTGTATAAAAGTGTTTTTGTTGTAGTGACGTTGCAAGTGTGTAAAATCAATCTTCAAGTGGAATTTTAACACAGGGAAATAAGAACTGAAGTAATGTCTTTATCGTGGGCCAACCAACCTTCTGACTTTCTATATGATGAACATCCAGATACGACCAGACCCAGGTTACCCTTGAGAATCCGGTTCCTATTTCTCCACGACCTTGTCAAACCACTTGGAACTCCCCGCTGATGCATTGTCCTTGGGTTGTATAGAAATGTTTCCGGTTTCTCTACCCAAGACTTGCGGCCAGGTAAGATCACCAGCCACCAAGCTTCACGCAAGGTCACATAAAATTTGCTGCTTTATTCGCATGGCAGAGCTGCTTAATCTAGACAGGGGCGAATTAACGACCGTCTCTCGTGGGGACTGGTGCATTTTTGCAGTCTCCCTCTATATATTTCTTATTATGATAGTTTTAAATATCTTTGTTTTTAGAAATGAAATGATCGCCTTTTTAGGCATCAAAGTCGTCATTTAATTTTATGTAAAGTGTCGATTTATTATTATATTTATTATATGTACCGCATGAAATCAATCAACTAAAGGCCGGATTGCTTGCAAAAGTAACTTCTTTAAAAAGTAAATAAAATAAAAATGAGAGAGGGAGAGAGAGAGAGATACATTTGAAATCGACAAAATTGCCAGGGAACTTGGACATACTCTTTTGCATTTAACCCCTTACCACTCTAATTTGGAGCCAGCTCAAAGTACACATTGCAGCACACAATACAAACTTCAAACTACAAGATATAAAACTCTTGTTGATGTAAGGACTTGAGAATGTTCTACCCCAAAAATATGGCAGGATTGTATTCATCATACGGAAAGTAAAGAAAAAGCTTGCTGGAAAATGGACGGACCGGAGGAAGCAGCTGTCGAACGATTTGTTACAAACTTCAACGAGGATTCCAAATCTGATTCTGCATATGATGCCGACAAGGATGACTTCTTAGACAGTATATTACCCACTGAAGAAAACTGACACTATTTTATTTTCTTCTTTTCTCGTATTTACAACAGTTTTTTTTAATATTAAAAACGAATATTTACGTTTGAAAACTCATATTATATCCATATTTCTTCTTCAAACACACATTCTAGTTTTGACATGTTGTCGACAATACTTACGTGGAAACAAACACGTGCGCTGAGAGGGAGGGGCAAATGCTGGCGAATAGAAAGCGGAGAACTCGCGCATTAATACAAATGTCGATAACTTATTGGCCACACCTACTTCGTTTTAAGGTCTGAAGTAACTCTCTTCCAATTTCAGTTGCACATTTATTTGGGGGGGGGCAAGGTTTGGTCACTATTTGCTTAGGACTCTTGGCAAATTAATTGTTTTAACACGGTTCAGAATTCAGATTCTATGATTTGGGTCTCACAATTGTGTACTTTCCAAAGGAATACACACTAAAAGTGCGCAAGGGAAAAAATACTTTACTGAGCCAGTTGCACTCATTACGGAGGGGTAGTATCGAGACGAAAGGAGATGAGACTCGGTCTCATCTCAAGTTGATGCAAGGATCTGTTTCGTTCTCTATCTCGTCTAGAATTGAAAATGACGTCTCGATTTATCCGTCCTGTTCTCGTCTCGGTTTCGCAAGTAAGTCTCAATACTTTCTGAAGTCTCGAAACATATATTGTACACAACATATAACAATGTGTCACCGCACAAACTTGCTGAACTAAACTGAACTCTGTGACGCAGTCTTTCCTTTGGGTGACACGTGGTCAGAACGTCGAGTCATGTTGTCGCTGTTTTCTGTCTCCAGGGTCTGCTACTGTTGTTTTCAAGTCATCACAATGCTCGGTCAACACAGAAATCGTTGATCTCCCTACGGGGATCGAACCTGGGATCGCTCGCACCAAAGGCGTCCACTCAATTACATGGAAATTCCTCAGAGTATAGAGGTCATTAAAGTGAACAACATTTATTACTAACTTTTATGTGTGACGCCTCGATTCGACAGTACGCGCCCTCGAAAACGGGTTTTTATCCTAAAAATATATGCAAAAACGCAGCACAGGTAATGGATTGACTTTTTTCAGTTAGTATAAACGAAATATATGACATCTATAAATGATCATATATATATATAATCTTTATTGTAATTGCAAAGCCAATTCATTAGTGGAAACTGCGAGCCTGTGTTCAGTGTGAAATCTCGTTTTCCGAGGGATCGTAGCTCCGAAAAGACGCGGATAACAAATTAATGTTAGTAAGATAAGTTGTTTGCCTTAATTATTTATATACTAGCCTCTAGCAAAAAAAGGCACCACTTTTTTTTTTTTTTGAAATTGAAGAAAACATAGGGTGCAAAAGTTGCAAACTAGTACGTACCAAAACATCTCAAAATATTTTAGGCAATTTAATGGATTTCTAGCCGAGCCGCACGAGGGATCATTTCTTTTGTATTGATTATCACATAGAGAATATAGCCTGCCTGCTCTTTTCACTTTGAAAGTTTGTGGGTTGGCACGCTGTATATGTTGTGCATGCTTTATATTTCGAGACTTGTCCTTCGAGACCGAGACCGATGCTTATCAATCGAGTCGAGTCCTTATATCAGTCCTTTAGTCACAGCATTGTGTTGACACATATATTGTCGTTGTTATTTATAATATTCCGTTTTTACAAAATATCGAAGAAGTTTTAGACTGAAATACGTAGAAACAAATAGTTCTGCCTGTGATAGCTATTGTAAAAAAAATGTATGTATGAATCAGAATACAAGTAATGTTGTTGTTGTTGAGTTGGTGTTTTAAGTCCACTTTATGCACAGTAAGGCTAATCGGGACTGGACCTACAGTTTAAAGTGGGATCCGAACCACTTGTGCCTCCACCGGGTATCGAACCCGGGACACCTTGATTACAAGGCGGCGACGCTACCACTGCGCCATCGGGGAGGCCCCAGAATACAAGTAAGAAAAAGTACTCTGGAAACGTGGCAAGGGGTCCCGGATTCGATACCCGGTGAGAGGTACAGTGATTCGGATCTGTAGGGCCAGTCCCGACTAGCCTTACTGTGCATAAAGTGGACTTAAAACACCAAATCAATCAATCAATTAATCTGGAAACGTGGGACGCATATGGGGGAGGTTAAATGGGTGCAATATTCTCCTCTCAGTGGAACTAACGTAAGTAAATGTCAATGGGAGCTTCAAATTAATTGGATGGGCTAATGAAAACAACTACATATACACATATTAAAGTTTGTGTAAGAAAAGTATGTAAGGTTTATGTGAAGTAACTGAACTGCAATTGAATGGAGTTCTACCCCAACGAAATCCTCACTTCTTGCATCACGTAACATCAAGACACTATTAACGTACATTGTAAATGACACAAAAGTTTGATCAGTATGTTGCTAGTATGAGGACCATACAAGGTATATAAACCATGGGATGTTTTGGGACGATGATAGTTAACACAAGTTGAAAGTGAATTATGCAGATGCCCAAAATGAAAATACGAGTAGAATACATAGCACACTAGGAAATTAATGGATTTTTTTTTCATGTTGAAATCCATTTCAATACCACCTCTATCTTCCACTGAGCTAATTGTGTACATTCCTGACATTCATGTAGCACATTGCAGTGTCTGTGACATAGGTTGCCCACATTTTTCGACAAGTTTGTTGCTGAGTTGCTCTTCTAAGTCCGCTTTATGCACAGAAAGATTAATCGGGACTGGACCTACAGTTTAAAGTGAGATCCGAACAACCACTATGTGCCTCCACAAGGTATCGAACTCGGAATCTCTTAATTTCAAGGCGACGATGTGGCCACTACGCCATCCGAGAGACCATTTCGATAAATTTGATTTCCGGTGAAAATACATAGTGATTCGGATCTCACTTTAACCTACACGCCCCATCCCGATTAGCCTGTCTGTGCGTAAAATAAATTTATAAAACACAGTTTCTTTTGGTTGATCACGAGATTCGGATGATTGATGGTTAGATGAAATTAATGAATGGACGGGACACATATGCATGCTTGATTGATCAATTTGGTTGTTTTTACTTCGATTAATCGCGAAAATGAGGATGAGAAATTATATGAAGAAATTGATGAAGGGACACTCACTGTGCTAACCACTCCGCCACGGAGGCCGGCACATATGCATGCATTTCATACTTGAGTAGGATTCAATTTCAAGTCTACTTTATTTACAGAGGCTGCTGAGAACTATGCTAGTTATATTGGTGGAATATGTCTGAAGGGAAATAGAATCTCGTTCATTCTGTTCACCTGGTGAAATGACTCTTTCTCTAGAAGATTTTCAGTTATAAGTCTCATTTGTGATAAAGGATGAAGTTAGTAATCTACACTGAGTTATGGAGGCATTTTTTCGATTTTGTCAATAAAAAAATGATCACCAGCAGTCCCAAGTTCAACTTATTTCTCAAGCTCTCATTTCAAATATAGCTGAATGGATCCTAGATGACGTAAAAATATATATATTTGCTGTTGTACATTAACCAAATAATCGTGATTACTTAATATAGCAAGATGTACCACTAAATCACAGAAATAATCTCGCAAATCACCTGTCAAAATATCCTAAAACTCCTCCACCATTCTCATAGGATGGATTGCAATCTCCATCTGTTCCAATCGCTTCTGCTGTCGAGGAGTAAATGCGCCTAACGTGGCCCACTGCATTATTGAGAGTGAAATGGCAGTAACTTGTTGGGACGCATGCTTATTGCACATTAAATCTGACTGGAACATGGCTTTTCGCTCGTCTCTCAGTCGCTTATCGCCGATTGCCCAGCGCCAATCGCTAACCGATCTACTACACTACTAGGGACACCGTGGCGTAGGGTAACCAGCACACAAGGAAAGCCACAGTAAATTGAGTGAGTGGGAAAAAAAATTCTCACCAAATCAGCGAGAATTATAGTAATTAATGAGAAAATAAGGATACGTATTAATTACTCACTTGAGGTGAAAATCACACGATTCTTAACTTCCTACAATTCACTTTAAGTGATGAGTTACAAGAGGAAATGACATTTTACTACTATTTAGTAGAGCCTGCCTCCGGGGTGGAGCTGCCAGCGTAAAGGGATTACGAAGACAGAGGTTGCAGAATCGACCCCTGAACTCGTTCTGTTTCATTGCGTTCGTCCCATACGTTCATTCTCATCTTCGTGATTAACCCAATAGGTAGAAAGGCGAGAGAGAGAGAAAGAAAGACTACTAGATTGCATCTTATGCGTGCATCGTTTTGAAATTTTCATCGCCGAGGAGAGCATGTAAAATGGTAAAAAATGTGGCGACATGATCAAAGACAAAACATCCACACTTCTACAGGAATACGAATGTGTAACCTCTGGCTTCGAAATGTGCCACATTTCTGGATTACTGATATTGGAAGTTCTCTATCTCATAAAAGCCCTCTGTAACATAAACTGCTAAAATTAAATTTGAGCTTCTCGAGTCATTACTTTTAAACTTTATGTGGGTGATCCTGTCTGCTTGCAAGGAGTTTCTGAGCTCAATATCTGAAATCAGAAAAAAAAAATCATGGTTACTTACAAGGCACTTTGCTCTGAAACTGAAAGTTGATAGGTGGAAGGGGATTGCGGGTGTGGTCAGGTTTCAAGATTTGCTCCGGAAGTAACCGGTTATGCAAGGTGTTTTGGCGTTCCAAACGTTCGGGAGTTTTCGAGACATTTGTCTCAAGTGGGGATCCGCGCCTGCGCAGTAGACTACTCAGAGCTTTATTTTGCATCATTTGTTTACGAAAGGATTTCTGAGGTTAGACAAGGGCTTTGAGTGGTCGATTCACGATCTCGCTACCGAACGTTGATGTTCATTCATCAATTTCAACTAATCTTCATTAATTGTCACGCTGAATAATATGAAAGAGTAACTCAGCGATGCAGCTATTCAACTAGAGGTCCTATAGTTTCGAATTACTGGTGATCTTCATATAATTTTTTCCTGAGACTTGGGTGTAAAACTCGTTGGGTTGAGTTGGTGTTTTAAGTCCACTTTATGCACAGTAAGGCTAATCGGGACTGGACCTACAGTTTAAAGTGGGATCCGAACAACTTGTGCCTCCACCGGGTATCGAACCCGGGACCCCTTGATTACAAGGCGGCGACGCTACCACTGCGCCATCGGGGAGGCCCTACTTGGGTGTAAAACTTTGCCAAGATTTGGTAATAATAATTCTATGATATGATATGATTCTATGGACTGGAGAAACACTGCCCTCAGTCCGAGGGCTGGCAGAGATCGTACCACGAACCAAAGTATCCAGCCAACAGATGTACAAGACAAGTCCGTTATGGACCAGGAAGGAGACTCCAAGTCCGCCCTTGATATGTAAGTCACTAGTCTCATCGATAGGGCCGAAACCCTCAGAGTCAGCCAGCAAATTTCGCTTCATTCAACTGGCAATAGATTATTGGTGTTGTACGTACCTAGGTATATTAAAGAGATCATCTCAATGAGTAGCACCCAGCAGCTCCTCAAAATGGTGCTACCACTTTGCTTTAAATGATTGCATTTAATAATTTTCTTACAAAAGTTAATCATTAATGAAATGATTATTGCATGTATAACCTACATAATGTTTAAGTCCTCATGGCGTAAGCATCTAAACTTAAAATAAAACACATCAGTGTGTGTGTGTAAACACGTTCCAGGTTAGTGTTAAATCAAAATATAAGAAAGAATATGTAATATTAATGTTTCATTCTGCTAATGATAGGAAACAGAAAGCGGAATTCGAGCAAGAAGGAAACAACAAACAAAAATAATAATAATCCATGAAAGAATTAATTACAGGACGCGTCTAGCGCTTTTGGTAGTTTCTGGTAGTATTTTACAGTCGACGATTTGATTCCAATTTGGGGAATAAGAGCAAACCGCCTTACCTCTTAAAAAAACTTTTTAGTTCTTCCTATTTAGGGTCAGATTCTCATTGATTAGTAGTTTTGACTTTCCTTATTGAAAGTCTCCAGTTTTTTCTTAACAAATTTACTCGAGGTTAACACCAGCCCCTACAGGCTTTTCTTTCATCTTTGATCAGCCACACCTTACTCTCTGAGTACTCTAACAATTCATAAAACCCTTTGTAATGTATATATATATATATATATATATATATGTATATATATATATATATATATATATATATATATATATATATATATATATATATATACATTATCACCCAGTCCTATATTTTAACATCTTTGGTAATATTAAACGTTCATCTATCTTTTTTTAAACCGAAATTTGGTCCAAAAAGATGGTTCTGACCCGACCTCCACTGAACACACGACTATTGAAGCAGTATAAGTTAACACATCAAGTTGAAGTATATATTCTATGGTTATGAATTGCCTTATCGAATAATGTTTATCACTAGAAAAATTGAAATAATACTTCATGGAAAACGTATGGAAAGCAAAATGAAGCTTTGCCTCTTGGTATAAGAGTCTGGAGCTTTGCTGAGAGGACTAGATGCATAACATGTTGAGAATACCTTAGATGTAAGCATATTAAGCTGTATCAAAGAACTACACCAGCTTGTCATGTACAATTGATTGGTGACTTAACAGACGAATGAATGTGACCATTTTGTCTCTAGCTTTAAAGGGCCTCCCAGATGGCGCAGTGGTAGCGTCGTCGCTTTGTAATCAAGGGGTCTCGGGTTCGATACCCGGTGGAGGCACTTAGTGATTCGGATCCCTCTTTAAACTGTAGGTTCAGTCCCGCGTGCATAACGTGGACTTAAAACAACAAATCAATCAATCAATCAATCTTTAGCATTAAACTAAATTCTGAGAACATCCTCATGCACCAACATTCATGCCTTCGTCTTTTCAAGTTCCCGAGTTATTATTGGATAGATTACATTGTATTAACTCACAAGTATATGGAATCCTGGTGATCAATTTTAGACGTCAACCAATTAGTATTTGATAGGTTTCTATATTTTCCACCAACATTTTAGCTTTATATTTATTTTACAGACCGGGCACTTTTTGAGGATATTATCCTACAATTGAACTAATTAATTATCAGCAACGTGACAAACAGGATATGACCTGCAAGTTTTATTTAATAATTATGCACTTTTCAAGAAAAGATCATTGTCATCAATTACATTTTCTGTAGTGTGAGTCTCAGGATCGATATTATTTCAACTTCTAAAGATCTTCTAAACATTAAAAGACAAAATTTATAATATTGTTTACACATGATATTAGTCTATGTCTTAAAGAAACTAATAATACCAAGAAAGATAGCAAAATTAAGGAGAGATATAACCTCAGCACATGCGAAAGACATCTAACTGGAATGGAAAGTAGAATGTGTGTTATATTCACTGACTACGGTACCCTAAATTTCGAACGTTATTTATTTTAACTTCCTCTTTTCCTTTTCGCTGTAAAATGGCTTAATTATGTTTTAATTACATTAATAGCCTTCAGAAAGATGGAGGATAAATCATTGGAGACATAACAGAGCATACGTGCCGTTTCAACATGAATTAGACTTTCAACCAAAGGCATAAATGTCGTATATGTCGGAGATCCATTCCCCATGTCAATGAAATTTCACCATTCGATGGCTATCAATAGACGTGCCAGTCCATTTTTTAAAGCAGTAAATTGGACTTGTTCGAGTTTGATTACACGTAACTCACTTCATTACTTTGACTTGGGTATATCACAGAAATGAAATTCGTTGCCCATTGCCTAGAAGCAATACATGAAGGCGAATCCAACGAACCTAACTTGAGGAAAATAGACATTTGAAGCATTGCAGTTTAAGCAGTAATTAATGTCTGTCGTTTGATACATTTTGTCCAAGGGTCGTATTCTACTTTATCTTACAATAACGCATTACGTGGAGTTAGTTCGTCTACCAGTTTAGGCTCGAATATGTGGGATGATCGTAAACCATAACGAATGGTTTTATCACTGACAAAAATTGCATCGGAATGTTAATTTTTATGGGTAAATAATACCCTTTATCGACTTTCAATTAAATTGCATTCGACCAACACCTTAAGTCAGTGACGTGCCCAGGAATTTCGTGTGGAGGTTATGAGAACATTTTTATGAATTCCTTTTTCAAATAGTCAGCGATATATTTTACCATCTTTCCGTCGATCACGATTTTTCAAAGTGAAGTTTGGCCGAAGAGAATTAAAACTAGAACCCACATTTTGCCCTAAAATAATATTTTGTTTCGGTGAGCAGATTTGTAAAGTTTCACTTACAATTAGCTTTTTTTCCAGCTACAATTATAATATGTAAATTCTATTTGTCTAAAATTGCCTATTTCAAGTGTTCAGCCTATTTCGGACCTTACTGCCTATAAGTGACAAAACAATGTTTCGAACGTGAAAAGTGTGTTTTTGGGACTTTACCAAACCAACATACCCCGGGAATTTCACCCGTTAATTCCATGGCGTTTTCTTCCTTTTTATATTCACTTTTATGCTCAGATAGACTAAAACTATTGAACATGAGGTTTAAGGTGAAATATGGTTGGTTGATTTGGTGTTTTAAGTCCACTTTATGCACAGTAAGGCTAATCGGGACTGGGCCTACAGTTTAAAGTGGGATCCGAACCACTATGTGCCTCTACCGGGTATCGAACCCAGGACCCCTTTATTACAAGGCAACGACGCTACCACTGCACCATCGGGGAGGCCTAAGGTGAGATATGAACTACTGCACTGTCGCCCCACCGCGAATCGAACATGGGACGTTTAAATTACAAGGCAGCATTGATATAGCCGTTAAACTATCAGGGAATTCTTTATGCACTCTTTTCTTCATTATTCTGGTTATATATATATAATTACTTTAAAAGACAGATTCTAATTTTATAAATTAAACCAAACTTCGTTTAACTCCCAACATCCAAATGGATCAAGGCCTACCACGCGGATTTCCACTGGGTGACACGTTGTCAGCGCATCTAGTCCTATGCCACTGTTTCCTGTATTTTCAAAGAACCATCAGGGAGACAGACACTTTATTATCAATGGTAGATAGTGTGTTGCTTAACGCTGACGCATGATGATCAAAGGGTCCCGGGTTCAACTCCAAGTGAACCACAATGGTTCGTATTCCTCTATAAACAGTTGGCGCAGTCCAGATTAGCCCATCTGATGATAAAGTGAACTTTTTCTGTGCTCGAGTTCCAGTTTGAGAACTAGCGATTGTGCTCGTTCTTTCATCAGCTTTATCTAAACGTTATTCACCTTCATCGTTGCGACTAACTTAAAGAGGTGGAAAAGCGACGTTAAATAACCAGATAAAAAACAAGCAAGCAGGCAAACAAAACGCATTCTTTACGCGATCGCGCAGGCACATGTGTTGTCTCACTCGAGCGAGGGAGCAATTGTTCGCTTGCAGCGGTGCGCCTAGCGTAGCGTCAACCCGTCCAACTTAATTGCCTTGGAAGTTTGCCTCACATCAGGCGCAACTCGCCTCAGTAAGTTTGTTTATGTCAACAAAACGAACTTGCGTGAATTCTGTGGTTTTGAATGTCTTCCTTTTCGCCTTGCTTTCATACTTTCCTTCCTCTTTTCTTTCCTGCAGTTGTATAATCATTCTCGCTTCATGCGACCGTTTCCGTTTATTCTCTCCCCCACCCCCCGCCTTCTTAGCCTGCCAATGTGGAGCAAGTAAACATTACTTGGCATTTTGCCCACCTATTCACAACCTGTCATTTGTTACTTTATGAAAGGGTGAAAATTCATGGCCAGGTAAGTGTCGGTAGTTCAGCGTTGCCATGGCAACCCAGGTGTACGCTTCGCTAGGGCCGCGTATTGTCCACGATACCGTCTTCCCTCCCCCAGGTGGAAAATGGAAGTGTCATTATTACTGGCCTAATTACATGTGCAGTTTGGTTCGTGGCATGCATGCTTCCGAACTGTAGACCATCGTTTGAAGTCTCGGAGCGTTGAATAAACGTAGCGTTAAATCAACGAATAAATAATAAAATAAAGGTCATTTGTTGTGTGGAAATAATTATTTGCACGTCTAAAAGACGTATGTAAATAAATATTCTGGCGTCAGCCTCTCGTTCTGCTTTCCTCTTTGCACTGCGCTTTCTTTCTGCAATGTTCGCGCGAGTGTTTCTTCCGAACTTGTGGAGAAAGGCGGAGAAAGTGAGCGGCTAGAGTTCTTACTTCGCACGACCACGTTGTTCTGGGGCCACATGGTAATTATTATTGATTCGGAAGCATCAAAATTATTGGAATTTCGTCTGCCTTCAATCAATAGCCATGCCTTTGCCATGTGCTTCCTTGTCATAGAACGAAAATGTGAATAAAAATGAGTGAAACGGACATGACAGTTACTGAAATTTGTATAAAAACATCAAAAGTCACGAGTAAGCTTAGCGACGACGATGGACACAGGCATTACGTGTCCCTAACGCGCCAAATACCAGACAATAGAAGTCCAGTACTTTCAGAGTAAACGGAAGCCATTTCACTCGCAGCTGGCAACTGGCGTGGCCGGGTGAAGCGCTCGAGGGGAGAGAGGGTCTGGGAGCGGGTGTCTGGCAGGAAGTCTGAAGCCGCGAAAGCGAGCCAGAAGGAAGATAACGCGTTTGTAAACGAAATGTGCATCTAATTACTACCAGATAGTACTCGTGTTTTTAAAACAAACTCGAGGAGGCGAAAGGAAGTCGCACGGTGGTTTCATTTCTCACGACAGTTGCGCGTGCTCAATTGGATGCGCAGAGGCTTTTCATACAAACATGGACGTCTGCTGGCTGGTGAAAATTTTGTGTATGGGACTTTTCCGCCGTTAAAGTCTTTGACCAGGGACTTGTGTTTTCGTATTTATTATAATTAGTGTGTGGAGTGAACATTGGAGACTCGGTTGGTGCCGTTAGCGTGTGCGGTGAGTGAGAAAACATGGATAGCATGGGGGAGATGGGCGAGCAGTCGCTGCCTGACTCACAGTCTCTCAGTGAGCAAACGCCATTACCCGACTCGGTCGATTCACCAGCTGCATCTACGCATGCCGACCTGATGTCGCCGGGTGAGCTGAGCCCTACTATTTCACGCTCTGCCGTGCCGGGGTCAGTGCCCACTTCCCACGAGTCTCTCACAGAGTCGGTATCGGTGGAGACAGTACGTATCCACATCAAGCAAGAATTGCCCAGTGCCGAAGACTTATCTGCCGAGGGGGTGAGCCTTGCGAGCGAGTCTCTCGCCACCAAACAAGAGACGCTATCTGTGATCGTGCCACCGCAAGACGACTCGCAATTGGACTCACATGACTCAGAACTTCTAAGTCCAGGGAAACTCTCGCCTACTTCAGGTATCTCGGTGAGTGTTGCAAGCATGATCGACGCCTCAGATTTTCGTGCCCTTCAACCAGAACCAACTTATCAGACTCTCACCTCGGTCAACGGAAGAATGTCACCTCCCGGTTTTAGCCCCAGTTCCTCTTACGCCACACTCACACCTTTGCAACCCCTTCCTCCTATTTCGACGATGTCAGACAAATTCGCTTACGGACACACGGGCAACGTGTCCGGATCTTTCACAGTCATGCAGAACAATGGCTTAGGAAACATCGGCCTCGGCATGGGTGTCAATTCTCCATACAGTTACGACAAGCTCCCTTCAATGAGCATGTCTCCCCCGCATTATTCCTCTCCCAACAATGGCCTTGGCATCGGCATTCCGCAACAACATTCCCCACTTTCACCACAAAGTTCGTACAGTCAAAATGGTCTTCATTCGCCTCAAAAATCCATGTCGCCTAATAGCTACGATTCACCATATACCCAACGTGACATCGCCCGTGCTACGCTTGGTGCTCCACAGAGTCCTACCTTGTCGCCCCCGTCAGCCTCGCTTCACTCACCCCCGAATACCATAGTTACAAGTTTCGGTGGCACGACATCTCTCGCCACGAGTCTGCCTACGATCAACGGTCTGACAACAATCACACCACACAGTGTGTCTCCTCATCATTCCCCATCGTTGGTCGCACCTATCCAGAGAGAAGTTGTCACGTCTCCTTCACCCCCTACCAGCGCCGTTACGATCCCCACGACGATGCCCGCAAGTCTGCAACCGCAGCATCCGACACCCGTAGCCGTGAAGACAGCTCCAGCATCAAGCGGTGGAGGCGGCGGCGGCGGAGGAGAAGTAGAAGAGATCAACACGAAGGAACTTGCCCAGAGGATCAGCGCCGAACTCAAGAGGTACAGCATCCCACAGGCCATCTTCGCCCAGCGCGTTCTTTGTCGATCACAAGGCACGCTCTCCGATCTCCTCCGCAATCCCAAGCCCTGGTCAAAGCTGAAATCGGGTCGAGAGACGTTCCGACGAATGTGGAAGTGGCTGCAAGAGCCAGAATTTCAGAGGATGTCAGCTCTTAGACTAGCAGGTAAGTTTCCGCTATTTTTCTCTTATCTGGTGTGTTATTGTCTTGTCAATTAATTATTAGTGTGCTGATAGGAGTGTCAAAGACGCGCGTTAAAACAAAAGTCTCTCTGCATTAGTTTTTTAACGTTTGTTTCCCCGAAAAGAAATATTTTATTTTGCACTTTAGAATTAAAGAAGAATTAGTGTTGACAGTACTAAAGGTGCATTAACTAAGTGTTGTAAATATCGGGAAAGGCGAAAAACAATCGATAGCCCTTAAAGTTTACTTTTGTCAGATGAAAATTTGGAAAAGACGCAAGAAAGTTGTGTTCTCGCGAGCCACGCGGTCTACGGGACTCCCCCACGTGCACCAGTCGATAAACAGGCGGTCCGCCACGTGTTTTGAAAGAGTGACGTGTCACGCTTACTCGCAGCAAACATGATAGCTGAAAATTAAAATAAATAGTTATGAATATCAAACGGACAGTTAATAAATACTTGACAGGCATTTTATTCCCGTGAGCGTAATAAATTATGATTATAAAACACGTAAAATATCAAACAAATGACTGCGGTTTTGCGGAAGTTGTGAGTTGCGTCGTGTATCGCGGTGTCTTGGGAGCATGTGCAAAAATATTGACGTTCTTGGTCGGGGCATTGGTATATTCGTTTAGATTAATACATTTATTATAAATAAATAGGTACTTAAATATTTTGTGAAAACAGAATGTGATGTTTGTCGTAGTTCCAAACGGGTATTTTTTACTGCCTTATAATGACAAGTACAACATGAAATTTAATATATTCCTCCAAATTAAAATAATTACTGCGCGATTTAAAAGATAAAGGACGAAAAGGCGAATTAAAACTCCCTGATAGTGTGTGGGCTGCCCATCATACGGTTTCCCACGAAGTTCTCCATTTATTGATTACTAGCAACAGGAGAGATACACGCGGTCCCGCCTCCCCGTTATCCCGCCCTCCGCGTTTTCTTCCCCCTCCCCGTCTCCGCAACTCCTTAGGGAGGCAGGCGTCCTGCAGATTCGCAATTGTGCCGAGAGAGGGCAGGCAACTTCGTGCATCCGTTCAGGAGAGTTGACTGTAATGCCCAAAAGGTGGCAAGAGTATGCACGATGAGTAACGACGATGGCATTCCTTGTTACGTTAAGAGTAGGTTTCATGACATAAATATCAGCGTAAGTTTAAAGCTAAAACGTAAAAAAGAGATAGCATTTATATTAAATGTGTTCTGCATGACGTTAAAAAGCATTTTGATTTTCTGGACGGTAATGTTAAGTTGGGCTAAAACTTAAATTTGTTGATAAAATATGTCTCAAACGTGGGCAGAATATCCCCAGAAAATTGTTGACGAATTCCTGTCAAAATTCATGGAAAACAGGCCAAACTACTGACACCCATGCAGCAGTAAAATGGACGAGAATTTTGTATGTGATTACAATGGACATCACAAGAACATAATTTAAAAACATATTAAGTGACAGACAGATATTAAAATCTTTAAAAATAGCAGATATTGTATTCCGATAAAAAAAATTAACGTACTAAATGATTAGAATGAAGGAGGACATATTGTGTATTAGAGCTGAGTAAGGTTGAATTGTCAATAAAATGTAAGCACTAATGAAAGTAACGCCCCTTCAGAATGTAAATTATCAGTCCAGTACATTCTGGAGGAGTTTCTTTATAGAATGTGCAGCCTAAAACCCATAATTGTATTTGGTGGGTCTCTGTTGTTATGCTGTTGTTAATATCCAGGTACATTTTTAATTGCTTGGAGAATATTTATGCATTCATTACACAATTTAATGATGCTATTTTGAAGTTCCTTTACAAGTGACAAATTTGTCCTTTGTCTGTATCAAACATTTTCAGCTTCTGTATTATTGCAGGCAACAAGCAAAGCAGCGTGGTCATCGTTAAATAGGAGTTCTACCCAGATTCGTGTTCTGGACAGTAGCAAGCTTATTTCTGGATGATTTCTCTTGTTCTTTTAGGTAGAAAATGAGGATCGTAATCCAGCAATGTTGCTTTATTGTATGCTGGAATAATATGATGCAGTGGTAATTTTCATTAATTTTACAGTAGAAGTATCTGTTTTCAAATACTTACATGCAAAAATGTCGAGTAACATAAAGTGTAAGGCACACGCAAACTGTAAATTGATTCTGTTGTTTAAGGGAGAAACACTGCATAAAAAGTGATACCATCTGCTAATATATTTCTATGGTGTTATAACATACAGTTGTATGATTTGTAAAAAAAGATAAAATAGGATAAATATATCAGATTGCACATGTTTATGCCTTTATGGCTAAGTGCAATCCGGATTAAAATTGGAGGAAAATATCATAAAGTTACACAAGTATTACCACTTACCTCAGCAGCAAGTGAGCTGCTAAGCCAGTAACGCCTCTAGCAAAAACAATTAGTGGGCTAGCAGAGGGTTAGTGAGATTATTTTTTAAGTTTGGGAGTGGTGCAATAACATTAATTTTACCCCCTAAATATCACATGAAAATACGTATGATTAAAACTTACTTGTTTGTTTGCAATAATGGAAGAGTAGACTGGCTGGCCCTTCTGCCTCCGTCTGGCGTTTTCATTATTTTAATCCCATTCAGTAAAAATTATAAATACTTCAAACTACATTCCAATTACACCAGTTCATTTTTGTAGTTCAATAGAATAAGGGAAAATGTTACGAGTTTCAAAGAACTTTATTCGAGAGAACAATGCACGCCAAATGTTAATTATATCGTTGTCAGTACATACTAAATTTGTTGTAATTCCAGAGCCATCAAGGTCAGGATTAATCACTTCTACCTGGATTCACTTAGTGCCTAGCTGTCACAAATTTCCACATGTAGGAGCAAGATTTTCAAGTTTTTGAAGTCAATTAGAATTTTTGCTAATAGTACCCGAATAAAAAACAACAACTTTGCACTCATTGAATCAATCACTTAATTAAATGCAAGACCCACGGAAAGAGAGTGAAATATTATGTTATTCGAACAATGTATGACATACTACATTTTAAGACAAATTATAAGAAAGAGACCATAAAAATATATTTAAATTTTTCATCTTTTATCGAGGAGGAGATAATTTGCAGAAATTTGCGTAACGAGTACCGCTGTTATTTTCCTTTGTGTTTGATAATTTCACACAATAGACGCATTTTTCCTATAGTCGCAATGGGCCATAAAGATTCGTAATTGCATTGTGCAATAGTTTGCTTATTGTCAACCAGAAATTTTGACAATATTTTTACTTCGACTGTTCCTAAGATGCCGACAACGTACAGTGGAGTGGAGTCTTGGCTTCTCTCTTAACTTTCCAAGATGTTTCCAAATTCCCATTTTTTTTTGTTTCTGTTCGATTTGGCTTTTTAGATTGGCGTAGTTTTTTATTTGTAACAAAAGCCGAGAAATATAAAGATGAGATAATATTCACAATAACAAAAATCGCTGAAGAAAGAGATAGAATAAACTTCTGAAACGTAGAAACGAACAGCAACAACAACAACAACAACAACAAAAAACAACGGCTGAAAAATATCCAAGCCGTCCGTTAAGAACTGGGAGTCACTGAATACTGACAAGGAACATTGGATTTAAGCCGTGTTAATTATTTAGCCGTCTTCCGTTAATTATGTCGCCCTGTCATGAAAAAAGACGTGCTCCATTCTTCAACAAACATGCATGCATTTTATTTTTTCCTTTTGTTGAAGCCGGCGTCAGCTTACGATATTTTTGTTTGTTCATTTATTTCCGTTGCATGCCTCTTCATCAGAATTATTCCAAACGAGCCGATAGATAGATACAGACATCTATGCTTGAATATGAATCTGAATGCAGGACATCTGGCCAAGGTGTGCTCTATTTGACCACGAAAGTGTCTCTCAATCATGAAATGGTAATGGAGACCCTGTGAGGAATCTTTGGGAAAGTATGCGCTTTCTCGATTTTTCATTCCAGGCAGAAAATTTTACAGTGCGTAGAAAGAGCCATTTGTTTTGGAAAAATAACATTGACGCTTGTTTACAATTATAACATTACTTCGCAGAAAACAGCAATAAATAAACGCAAGAACTTCTTCAACTCTTTTTAGTTTTGCGGCGTAGACATTGATTTTGACTTGGCTTGTCACATGACAGACACATATCCACGGGGGAAAATGGAAGTTGTTCCTTGCGATATTTGCACGCGCTCATAATTTGCACTTGAGTTTTGTGAAGAGATGATTTTTATTTAGTCATTTGCCAACTGCAGAGGTAACCCACAACGATCACTTAATTCCTAGACCGGGGCCAAAATTTAGTGAAGGGGGTGAGAGGAGTAGAATTTAGCCTCTCGCAATGATGTCATTATGCTTTTGTTGCAACACAAAGCGGATTAAACTGTAAACTCGCTCGCTTAACCTGTTCCGAAAGGCCGTTCGTCTTCCGAGGGTTGAGGCTAACACAACCAGATTTTAACAAGATATTGTTGCCTCTAACAACATTTAAATTCAAGCCAGGCAAGTTGTCCTACATAAATCTATAATTCCTGTTAAAAGTAAAACTACGAATACATTTTCACCCCAAAATTCCTTAATAGGAACTTTGTTCTTTCCCCGATCTCCAGATGCCTCTAAGCCGTCGGCCGCAGTCTTACGTTAAGCGGTCACGTGTCTCAGTTTTCATCCGTTCATACTTCTTTCATTGCTTTTACTGAATTTTATACGTTCTTTCGTTTTATTCTTGCCGCGTTAACTAAGGCCGCGGGTGCTTAATTTGTTTCTGGCAGCGGCGGGATTCGATCCGTCGACTCCGCGCCTGCATTGGAGGACATTGTTGCGTCGCGCGACCGAACAATCCCCGCTCCCTCGGATGAATGGAACGAAGCTCGGGAAACTGCCGGAGAAACTTTTTCTCCAGTTTCTCTGAGATTCCGAATATACTTTCATTCCCTGTATCGCCAATTGAGTAGATGCAAGGGAATCCTCCGATAACCTTTAAAAGAAGCCGAACTTCCTCTGCCGTGCGCCGATCTCTTGGCGACGTGTTCCCGGAAGAGCATGTTTGGCCGGAGTTTGAAGAGGTTAATTACCACATGGGTCTTGTTTTTTTTTTCCGCCGATGACTGAAAAGGCATTGTCTGCCAAAGCAGTATAGAATTTGAAGAATAGCGTGAATGTTGGATAAGAGGAAGACCGCGGGTATCGGCTTCCAATCGACTCCTGTTACGGCCATTGACCGGAAGGCCGGCATCGTAACTCGAATAGTACGTGCGGAATGGGTAAAGTGAGTGACTTAGAAGTTGACACTTGGAAAGTGATGGATTCTACACCATTCTCTTGATTCTGACCTTCGTCCGAGAACACTGGGCTTTATCTTTGAAGGAAAGCCACAGATTGTTGATTCGACTATCATCTCATTTTTATCATTGCGTTGGTACACGAGTTTTGGAACCATAACAACAATATCATGTTTTATACTCCCGATTAGTCTCGTGTTATTAACTGCACCGTATTTACAGAACAATATAAGGACAATTTGGAATGCTATTCTTAAAAGTAATGTGTTTTTGGAATATTTGGGATTTTTTTATCGCAAACATGTGTTCGTCGTATGTGTATATGTGTATATATAGGTAATATATGTAATATATGTACGCACATACATACAATACAATACATACAATGTGTATATATGTATGTATATATATATACATATATATATATACCTATATATATGGATGTATATATTCATATATATCTACCTATATACATATTATTGCATACACATAAATAAAATACACGTACGTATGTGTGTATATATACATACATACGCACAACTACATGCACACTCAGTACAGAGTCCGTGCTGAGTGCGTTTGTTTATAAATGCTTCTTCCGCTTTTGTTTCGTGCCGCCGCGCGTAACGTATACACACTCTTTCCCCCAGCACCACGTGTTTCCGCTGAAAGGGAGTAGCGGGTTTCTCGGTCGCGACATGATACAGAAACCCCCCGAATACGAAGCGGAGCGTTGTCGTTCGACCACGCTGCTCGATAAATCTGACGTGATGAGACTGGGAAAGCGGGCGCCAGACCTTTCGCACGAGCTATCGTCAGCAAACCACCGCGCCTCTATTCGCTCTGAATATTTCAGGTGAAGGATTACGGTGCGAAGTCCCTAAATATCCGGAACGTGTCGGGTTACATGTTTTCATGCTGCAAAGCAGGTTCTTCGGAACTTTCGTCCCCGCTCTTTTGTTCGTAAAATAATATTTTGAAAGCATCGATGTCGTGCCGCAGGTCGTTTCAAAGGAACACCTTGGTATTTTTATTATTTTTATTGAAAATATTTATTGAGAGTCATAAATGTTTTATCGCCGATCCTTATATTTATTTATACAGTCACAGACACTTACGGGTTGTAACGACTTCGTTGAAAGTCAAAGAAATCATTACAACCCAAAATTATCCGTGACTATACATAAAATCGCACATTCAAAATTAAAAGTGAAGTAGTATTATTCTCTTAATTAGTGGGAATTTCGTAGTTACATTATCAAGTCATTTTATATAATTATGTAATGGATTTCCGTTGGGTGGAACTAAGCAATATAAATTCTCGGTATAAAATAATTACATTACATACTACATTATCTAGTATTTTTAATATAATTCTATCTTTCCGTTCCCGACTCTGTAATTTTACTATGTACACACATATATATATTCGATAAAAATATCGTTTTTAAATTGATATCAATGGGAAATATATTACAGCAGTTAAATTTATGACTATATGATCACACTAACTATCTATTTCTATTAATAACTTCTTTCTACGGTGGTATGTGTATAGGACAAGCTTTATAAACTTACTAAGTCAATGAAGGAAGTGTCTGAGGCAAATAAATGCCTGGAATCAATCCCTGAAAATTATAAAAATCGGGCTCGAACCAAATGTAAATTATGCAAATACGCACTCGATAAAACCGCATGGAAATCGGCGCCCTTCGCCGAACCGGAAATGGTCCAATCCGCACGCGACATGAAGTGCGGAAGCGATCCGCAGCTGCTGCATTCTTTGAATAGCCTTCCGAGCGGTGGGCGAGGCAGCGGTGCCGACCGTGTTCCGCTTGGGAGCATTATACTATCCGCAATTAATGCGTTTCCAGCAATTGCAATACTATGCATGCCACCAAAATCTTGACCATTAATGTAGTTATGACTAAAATAGTCCAAATGTACCCAGCGTGCTTGTAAAATGAAGGATCAAATTTCCTATAATCGTAGACTTACCCTATGAAATATTATTTTATCCTGAAGAATGACGTCACCGACTCAACAAGACATGGAAAAGTTTCGGTGGCAGGTTTTCGTGAGTTTCTTGCAAATTCAATACAACGAGACCTTGATTTTAGGCCTGCCGCACTGTTTAGTGTAAAAATAATAGCAAAGTTTGTGTAGCATTACCTGTAGATTTCCTTTCTAAGTTTTGTGTATTTCTTAAGTTACGTAAGGTTGAATTAAATCAGCGTAACCCTTCATTGTTTTCTAGCAAAAGTGCTATTAATCGAAGTGTTCACACAAATAAATCTGCAACCGATGTTTGTGACGACAGTGAAGTAAAGACGGAAAATATCATTCTTAACTTCAAGGATATGGAAATGTTTTTAGCTGTACTTTATGCGTACCATGGAACTTCCGTTTTCAAGAACAACTTGCAAGAGACAACAATGCTCAATAATTGTTGTTTTCTCTTTGATATTTTGTGTTTGTTAGTTAGAGCGTTGTAATTCTGGCCGTTTAAATATATCTCGAGAATTGCATATATTGTCCATATAAAGCATTTTGTTAAATTTGTGCATAATTCCAGAATATAAATGATTATCTATTATGCTGTTCAGATATTTTCAGATTGGCCGTTATATTCAGAAGTGCCACATAAAAAACAAAGCTGAAAAACACATGTTGACATAAATGAATTGTGTTTAAAATTTTACTTTGTACAAGGATGAAAAAATCTTAATTACAACTGTTGCTGAATTTGTAACCATTCAGAGTAAAAATATAAAACACAATAAGTTGATAATTATCTCAGTAAGCTAGAAGAGTCAAGTATTGATTAATTTAACTTACGTTTAATAATTTTCTCTCTATGTCGCTAGAAGTTTGAAAAATGATAGCCAAAATTATAAATTATTATCCAGTGCTTCTATCATAATCGACATTTTAAATTCTCATAATGTATGTTAATCCAATAATAGAAGGGTATGTTTCAAGTTCTAATCAATATTAAATAGTGAAATTCTCACTCTTATGCCACCAAAAATAAGTTATGATATTGCTTATTTGAATTAGCGAGATACGGTCAAATTCGTTCTCAATAATTCCCCATACATCGGAAAGAAAGCAGGTAATGTTGCTAAGGCTTCCTTTCCATAATTCAGTTAGCATATACATGTATATTAAAGCAATCGCATGTCACTTGATGTTATAGGTAGCTTGTGGATCTTATCTGTACACTCGTATAAGATTGTTCTTCATTTGAAGTTTCCATAAATAGTGATAACGTAATAAACAATTTTTGCCCTTTGAAACATTTCTTCACAGTGTCGTGCTGTTTTCATTGATTAGCCGTACTAACGTTAATCTTTCATTCCAGCAAATTCACTCCTCGGCACAGAGAGAAGCTTGGCGAGTGGCAAAAGTGAATGCGCTTATAACTGGCGGGAAATGTTCCGAACGCGGCGCCAACTTGCTAACTTCCGAGTTGACGAGTGCGAGAAACGCGAAACAAATTAGTTTGCGGCATTTGGCGTGAAACAGCGACACGATGTAAACGAAATACAATATTATTGATCTGCATCGCTCATGTTTATAAACAGACGAAAAACTCTCAGTAAGCATGAATTAGTGTAAACTAAACGTTATAATATCAAAAGGCGTGGCTTCTAAATGTTGATCTCTCTTGCTCCCGGTTGAGCGTGTATTTTTTTAAACGTAGCTTCTGGCTGCAAGTCTGTATTTGCATATATGTGGTTATTTAGCTTTTCTTTTCTAGGTCTTAGGTTTATTCCGATGATTAGATGAAAACAATGAAAGAGAAAAACCAAATGAATACCTGTGCCTTGATTGAGGCTCGAATCAAGATTGTTTCTCGCACTTTGCAAGAGACATAAGCTATTTACGTTCATTTATTTATATGTACTATTTCTTGCTCATTGAATCACAAATTACAAACTGTAGTGTGCATACTACATAAGTATTTTCTTAATAATTTATTTTCCTTTGATTTATATTTATTTGAACTCGCACCACGGCCTATTGCATCTGTACAATGCCTGTCGTTTCGGAAGCTAGTGAAAGAATGTGACACCAAAATTGAATTTTCACTTATTTTACAGGATGCAAACCTAAAACAGCACTAACATGTATACTGAAGTTTACATTCCGCTTTCTAAACCACTACGTTTTAAGCATTTTACCTCGTTGCTTTGAAAATATTTTTCTGATGTTTCCATAACAACGTAAGTCTTGCGTTTCATTCTGTCACGACAACCGCTTGGCGAATAAAATGTTTTCCCTTCCGCCTGCAGTCGGATTCTTGCGTCATTTGAAATGGGTAGTAACGGTATTGTGTTGAGCTCCACCCTTACTAATTATGATAACTTGGAATCGTAGTTCGTGTTTATTTCTATTAAGCTGTAATAGATCGGACGATTGGGTATGCCACATCGCGCTACGACGCCAGGGGTTCCGGGTTCGAATCCTCGGCTGAGCATGGATGTTTGTGAGTGTCCATTCATCAATTTCATCATATCATCATATCATAACTAATCCCCATCTTCTCAAATTAGCCTAAAGTGGCACAAAAAGCGAAGTAAAATAAAGCAAATCAATCAATCAATTGCGTGTGCAAATAAGAAATGTCATTCTGGTTGAATATTCATGGGGCTTAATAATTAAATTCGATATTGTTTTTCTTTTTCAAGCAATTCCCGTAATACTTGCGCCAGGATAGTAGTAAGAAAACCAGCTAAGGTGCAGTCAACACCATTCACCGTCCACTTAATTAGTCAAAAGCTGTACCACGTTGATGACAACTTAAATGAAGGTATAACCAGACAGAGTTAAGGTAGGGTTTATACGTAATGTCATCAGACTTGAATCCTAACCCTCCAACAAACATCGCATTACCAAGTACTTGTATATTTTAGGTACATCAATCTTTTATAATACATCATTTTGCATTTTATATTATTGTTCAGAAATAGTGCAGGATACAGAGATGTAAAGCGATGGAAATGTTACAGCTGCAATTATTTCAGCAGTTTTAGGTTTTTTAGTATTTAGTTACTACATATAATATTTACACGTAAGCAACGTATGCCTAACACAGGATAATAAAAATTGAGAAAAGTAATTGGAAAACATTTTTCTTTCCATTTCTTGCTTACATGTATTTGCATACCAAAATCATTTACGGGCTCAACTGTGATGGGAGTAACTGCTTGTAAACTTGAACTTATATTTCTACAAAGTGTTTCACAGAGGGAAATCTTTATGTACACATGGACGTTTCTTGTTTGTGTGCTGCTACTAGTATTTACCAGGCATTTCGGAGAGTGTTAATGAGAAAACGTCATCGAGCAAATCAAAATGTATGATATACTGTCCAGCAATGGGATAAGACAAACGAATTCACAGCTATATATTATGTAATGAAATAGAACAAATGAAGGCATTCACACTGAAGACGCGTGTCACTTGTTTCTGCTTGTAGAAATGAATGGCATGTTTTGCGTGATTCGATGTGTGTGAGCTCCCTTAAGATAAATCACGTGGTTCTTAATTCCTAAACTGTCTTTACAATTTAAAATAACACCTAAATACAATTCTCTATCGATAACGGCTGCACATTATTCAGGCGAGGAGACTCGTATAGCATTCGCTGAAGTCCGCTGAGATTATGATATTATTTGTACATTGGTGTTGATATCGCGTGACTAGAGGTAACTGGCATGTTCATGATAATTTGAATATATCGATAGCATTTGATCGAGCATTGAGGGAATGTATGACGGGAATTTAAACGCACCAAATACCGAAATGCTCCTAGTACTGTGTCAATTAGTTACTCTTGTATTTATTTTATGTCGCTTTTCTGCCTCTTCAGGTTGCGACGATGTGGATGATTAGATGGAATTGATAGTCACTTACATAGAAGCATCCTCATCCAGGCTAAAACTGAGCCCGGAACTTACCCACTCAGCGCACTCGGCCACCAAAGTGGGTTATAACATCTTTTACTCTAAGTTGCACAATGACTCGTCTTGTATTTATATAGGGAGTCGACTATTTTATCCTGCCGTTACCAGTACAAAGAGTCCTGGATGTAGTTAGAAACTTACCAAAGGGTAAAAAGATAGTTAATACAGTAGAAGAAGTTTGCCTGTATCGTTCATCCAACGGTTATCTAGCGACCTAGAAGAAATGTTGGGTTCAAAACCAAAGTAATGAACAGTTGGTTATGAATTTCGTTTCACCTAATCTGCCATTACCACAACCAGTTCCATTTTCACAGTTCACAGTGGGAACCTGTTATACAAGAACTATCGTACAATAATGTTGAACTTTATATTTGCAAGATATGCATTTTTTCTGACGGCATGAAATATAAACCTTAATTATCGTTAAATTATAATTAACTTAATATGTTTTAAATATTAAAATATAGAGTAATACAATTAAAAGTAACCCTGAATATTTGACATTGAAGATTCTTTTTATTTATTTAATTTTTATTCTCGAAATTACAAATTTTGTTAATTACTGTCGTCGTACATACCACATTGCTGCGGTGTGTCTAGAATAATTACCGCAGATTTTATTATCTTACGTCCTTGGTGTTCTAAAACAAATACAATTTGGCTACATGAGCAGTTGCGATTTGTGAGATAAAAGTATAATACCTCTTCCACAATTTTAATAATCACCAACTTGCGGAGTCTTTCAGATGAACGTTTGGTTTACGATAATGCAAAATTCTGCGTGAAAAAAATTTACTTACGTAAAGGAAAATAACTGCAAAAACATATTTTAATTTCGTCACTAGTTACGTGGAAAAAATAACTGCGTTGCAGTTACAGTTCCTAATTTAAAAAATTACAAGCTACAGTTACCGTTATTCGAGCAAATAACTGTTACTTCTAACTGCACTACTTCCAAGGACTGGAGTTCTGATATAGCGTGGAGTGTTTATACTTTTCACAATAACAGCAGAATAAGAGCAAACATTCATAAGTAGTTAATGGATACAGTTATTGGGCCTAAGTATTATCAGATATAAAGCTTAATATGGTCAGCATCTTCCTGTCTTCACTAATAATTTTAACTTTGTGCTGCATACGTATACATGTCGATTACAGCCACAGCTAGAAAGAAGTGAGAAATGAGAGAGTTATGAGAAGGTGTGAGTACATATAAGTACCCAGGCAAGCACTGAAAATAAAGAACAACAAAATATTGGATCCTCGGTAATCTATGGAAATTTGAGATTGTATTTTCATAATGTTGCAACTTGTCTAGGTTAACCGAGATGTATAAATATGAAACTTCACAATGACAAAACCGTAAAATATATAAACCCAAATAATATATGATTGTGTCGCCAAATACACTGTGTTGTGTTGTCACATAAACATAATCCCGGCCTGTGCATGGGTGTTACTTGTGAGTGTCCCTTCATAATTTCATCATATCATCTCTCATCCTCATCTTCTCGATTAGCCGAAAGTGGAAGAAAAGCGAAGTAAAATAAAGAAATCAATCAATCATAATACAGAAAAATACAAATATGTTAAGTCTATATTGCTAAAAGAAGGTACTTCACCTTGACAGGCCCAAAAAGTTTGTCACTTTGTTACGAGTTACGTTTGATTTGTTTATTCTACCAGGACTAAGTTTTATTACTTCTGAAAAATTTTCTCATTCTCTTATACACTAATTGACTACTCTAGATTGCTCTGTTTCTGCGTTAATCATCATACGCTAAACTAATTGTTCGGGTATAAGCTGCTGCTTACAATTCAAATACTCGTTCCAATACATATCAATGAGCGCTTTCTGATTCATTCAATAAACCTCGTTTAGTATGGAAATTTATTTTTAGAGAAAATCTAAACTACACGAGTACAACAGTCGAACAATTAGAATTATGATAGTTTTTATCAATATTGATCTGGTTTATCATCATCTTTCGTAGTGACTACTGATGTGATAAATGCGCGTATAAAAATATGAATATCGCGTATAAAATGTCAAACTTGGCCATTCCAAATCGCTGTTTAAATCGTAGTCGAAAGCATATGTGAACTAATATGCAAGTCTTGTTTAGTTGAAGCAATTACAATGTTGCTAAATTTTAAGGATTATTATATGTAATACGAACAACAGAAGCATCTCTCTCACTCCTGATATTTATTCCACTACTCGCGTAATGAAAAAAAGAAGAATCGCAACTCATCTGTACTGAACGAGATTTTTTTTTTCATTTTTATGCTGGGTGGAATCACATTCATGTTGTTTCTCACGAAACTTAAAAACTCCTGTTGATTACTTATTCTAAAATTAAAAGGTAAACCTTTTTGTCGTTAAAATAGAGAATATGTGAAACTACAGACTATGACATATGTATTAGCCCCACTGGTAGGCTGTATAATTTTTGAAACAGCACACTAATAGAATTTACTTTCCGAGTTAAA
This sequence comes from Lepisma saccharinum, assembly GCF_977018435.1. NCBI lineage: Eukaryota > Metazoa > Arthropoda > Insecta > Zygentoma > Lepismatidae > Lepisma > Lepisma saccharinum. Next base: position 85,821,542 of record NC_139230.1, read on the forward strand.
GTAGCGACATCAGGATGATGAAGGTGAATTGAAATAGAAGGAACTAACACAGTGAAACGTCCATGCTTAATGCAGAGTCGAACCAAAAATCACTGATTGATACATAAACATAAACACAAATAATGCTTCTTAATATTAATAAAGCAATTGTTTCAGCTTGTTGCGTCTTCCTAGAAACTGAATCCAAGTACATATTTGGGAAGAAGTCATATCTGAAATGGAAAAGAAAAGATCGCGCACAGGCAAAAGCTTGCGAGCTTATTTTCTATTTCAGTACGTTGTTTGAAAATTTCAAATGCCCAAACACGCATTAAAAACAATATAACTTTTTATTTAAAGTCTAGTCATGACCAACTTATCAAATTAATTGACTTCAACTTGAAATTGATCAATTGCTATTATAAATATTATGAATGTACCGTACATGTGCGTGTGTGCGTGTGCGCGCGTATGCATTCATAGCATGCACAGTTTGGAACAATCATGTGAATTACGTGTAAAGTCTGGTTTTATTTTTGTGCGACAATTTCAAACGTAACATTTGATGAAGTTTAAGTACTTCCAGTTTTTCTTTTTAACTTTGTGTTCTCTGTTTCATGGAAAATAATAGTTCATTTCCGTAATTATCGCTCCCTAAAATTTAGCAAAATCCATATGTAAAATGGATCCAGAAATGCTATTTCGTTTGTTTCATATGTCTACATATTTATTCATTTATTTTCGTGCTACGAAACTAATGTGTTTAGAAGTTACAGACTAATATGTTTAAGCGGGCGTATTCTGGAATCCGTTCGATTCACATGCTTCAATTCCAGTTAAAAGTTAAATTTCATTCGTAAACATTAAATGTATGCATACACAGACAATTATTTTTCAAAGATTCAGTAAAGAAATAAATATGACAGAAATAATGCAATATCATATCACGAAGACAGACTAAAGTTATGTTTAATTAATTAGTTTACTTAGGTCAAGAATGTAATAATATCCATAAAACCAATCAATCTTCGCGACCTACCATTCATTTCGTGATGATTAACTCATGATTTCATGCATCATGTGATCTCGAAGGTAGCACATGCGGAGTGTTTATCACACCGTACTACGACGCCAGAGGTTCCAAATTCGAATCCCGGCCTGGGCATGGGTGTTCTTTGTGTGTCCCTTCATCAATTTCATCATATCATCACCCAGCCTCATCTTGGAAATTAGCCATAAGTGGCAGAAATGCAAAGTAAAATAAACCAAATCAATAAATCAATCACTTGAGTAGTAGTTGTAATCTTTGGAATGTTCATGTTCTCTATTCCGGTCCTTATACATATTTCTTGTATTTTAATATGTTATCTGGAAATTAACAAAATGTTTTGAACCCCCTTGTTTATATTAACTTGAACTTCATATGTTTTGATTCACCTCACTCATTTCCATTTAAGAGATTTACTAAATTATAAAAATTATAGGCATAGAAATAAGAAATTATACTAACAATTCAATGCGTTAAACGTCTATGTTACGTATTTGTAAATTTACAGCATAGCAGCATAAGATTAAGAATTGACGAAAACTGAAGCAGTTCATGTAGCAGTTCATAGGCAGGCACTACGTGTTATATCTGAATTACAATTCTAACATACTACTCACAGAATACGACTCAATATTTGTAAATGCGCAAGAAATAAGAATTTGTGTTTTGATATTTTACGTCGCTTTTTGACACATTTCGCTCATTGCGACAATGATAGCGAGTGATGATTAGATTAAATTGTTGAAGAGATTCCCAGGACGGGAGTCGAACATGGAAACTTCTGTGACGAGATTGAAATCTACCACTTAACGCCCTGGGCCACAGAGCCGGCCGCACATAGCATAAATTAACACTATTCCGTGTAACATTGAAGTCATGCATTTCTTACCTTGTAGATATCCAAACCAGTGAAGAGTTATATGTTTTTTAAAACTAATGAACGTGTTAATACACGTCGTCAATTAATGTTGACGCAGTACTCAATTAACTTACTTGTGATAACCTATAGTCAATTAAAAAGTTTTCTAGTTTTCTCCATTTGATCTGACAATACTTACCTACAAATATCGTAAAATGTTATAAATGTGAAAAATAATTTAACGAAGTTTCTAGTTGATGCTCTCTCGTGTTTTTAACGAAAATTAAATGGAGAAAACGTCGCATGCAGACCTATATTAATATAGCTTTAAATTCCCCCTGAAATAAGACCATAGTCATACAATCCTGTGTTTAAATTGACTCATTTGTGTGTTTGTTTATTTCTCACACCTTGAGCGTTCTTTCGTTAGGTTAAACGTGACAGTGAGAACAAATGAATGATTACGACGAAACCGAGGATTCGGGTCCTTGGATAAGGTCGCCCTCATTTGTCTGGGTCTTTTCCCTAAATGTGTCGTTTGAGTCATATCACGTTTACGCATTTTAATGGGCTGTCTGGGTCATAATATTTTGTGCGGTCCATCTGCACACGGCTCTTGAACGTGTAAACACATTTGATTAAAAATAAGAAAAAAACAGCGTTTTTAGATCCTTTGATTGATGGATTATGGTTCGTTTGCTAATAGGCGTGTTTACACTTAGCAACAAAAAAATCCTGTAATTGAATAATTTCTCTCCGTCATATGGGATTTAACAGAACTGGATAGGGCGAAATGGAATAACTACAAAATGTGATATAATGTAGAGTTAATCCATCCAGCAAAAAAAAGGTGGGGGGGGGGGGGAGTTGGCGAAGCGAGTCGACGTGAAAAGTGTTATTTCGTCCAACAGATTATTCATTTGCCCGGTTATATGGTATTACAGAAAGCCACAGTATTTCTGCTTTTTAATAAAAACAGCCTTTGGTCGTTTTAGATAGATTTGAACCGATCAAGAAACTCTTTAACACTACTAGTGTAGGTGACAGAGAGAGCGAGAAAGAGAGAGTTTGCGCGTGTGTGTAATATTGATACATTGGAAATGTCTATTTAGACATATAAAATTTCACGTATTCAGGAATAAATGTTAACCTTTTATAACTAAGGAGTGAAACTGAGAGTTGGTATTGAAAATTTGAACATTTGCAGTAACACTAACACTTACACATACATTTATATGCATATTAATTCCTGCAAACTTTGTTCTTCGATATCATTCATGGCGGAATGCACTTTCTCGTTTGATTTGCGTCTACCTTACATTGGTTGAACATGTACCAAGAAGTATAATATGTTTCAAATTTGAATCCAGGACTTGGCGAAAACTATCTTACAAGAATTTCGACGTTTTACGAACCTAAAACTACAACAGAATGGCCAGACAGTTTTATCCGTTGTTAGTTTGCCTTCGTTTTAAAGTAATTTTGTTTTCCTATTTAAGTTATGGATGAGAACTACGAGCAATAAAATGAGCTAGAAAAAAGTTTTTATACTCACGATGTCAGCGAACTAGAAATTCCTTGAATTCCTAGTTATATCAACTCTCCGGAAATAAATCGTTAATTCTGCATGGATATATTTTTTCATAGGCCTGAAATATTTGTGATACAGAGATGTCATTTAAACCTTCGAAACTGGATACTCTGATTATGCTTTGTTGAATATAGTCAAGCAATCGCACTCTTGTAGTTGAAGTAGAGGCGAAACTTACGATCGGCAGGCGCTTTTTTTCCCCCGATTATCTTTTTGGAGCGCCATAAACAGTAGATTTGATTAAAAAATGAGTCCTGAAGAAATATGTTCTCGTAATTGACTAAGAACGGCGTACTGATAAAAAAGCAGTAAGGACAGGAGATGTAGAAGGACTTACACCATTCGGGTGTTCGCATGTGGAGTCATGCATTTTTGTCATTACATAATTTATTGCTTTATGAATGCTTGCCCCTAAATATGATCTGTGGTTACCCCCTCCTAAAGATTATCTTTCTGAAAATAATCATTTTAATGGTACAAATATGCATATATACTTTGAGTCAAGATTTTTTACGAATAATAATAATAGCGCAGTGGGTTGACATCGCGTTGACAGATCAACGTGATTTTGATGAAGATGAATTCGTTCGTAGGCAGAGGCCTCTATCCTTAGACTCCAAAGCCAAAAAGCACGAGTGTGGAATAATTGTAGCTGTTTTGGGTGGGAGCGAGGGTGGGGGTTGCCATTCCCTGGGTGAGAGAGCCTAGTTTCGTCTTTCAACTGACGCACTCATGATTTTTATTGCAAAACAATTAACATTGCATATCATGCTTCCTGTGGAGCTGTTTTTCGATATTGTTTGGAAACGCTGTTATCAATTGTAGAAGAAATAGAGATCCAATAAGGAAACTCATTATTCAGTATGTTCCACACAAGAATGCGAAGAAGTAAGCAATTAAGTATTTCCCCCCCCCTCAAGAAACGATCTGTTGATTTTATTGGCAAGTTGAAGTCGCGATGCAACAGTCGATTATTGTTAACTCGAAGATTAAAGGACAATCACCTACGCCTATGCATGCAACTTTTTATTTGTATTCGCATCGACAGGAAATTACATGTGAGTGGTCATTAGTTTCTGCCATCCTTGAATATTCATGAGTTAAATTAGTATGTGTTTAGGTAATGGTGTAGTAACATTAAATAACTTTTCCCCTTGCCAAATGTTAGAAAAACAACAAGTAATTTGTAACGTGAATGAACTAACCCGTTCCAAATAATGAGTACACATATACAGTTCAATAAAAGATGTATATTTTACTTCTCCATCAAAATGATAAACTAGTTGAAAACCCATGTTTTCAAATAATATAAATTATTCTGTAATAATTCGAATTTACAGTCATCCCCTGTCACGCTGACATTTTTGTGACGTGCAGAATACAGAATATGTAGTTAAAATTATCTAGTTAGGCATTCTAATAGATTCTTATATTCTAAACGTACAAACGCATTCACATGCATTATTTAACTATCAAATGAAGAATGACAATATCTAATTCAATTCAGTGTTGGTAGAATAAGGTAACTTAAAATAGAACAACGTAAATATCAAATTAAAGTTGTTGTATATATATTTAGTGCCGAAATATATATTAACTTTCAAATTGTGTTACAATCCTTGCTCTTAAATATGGGAATTTGGATATCGGATATACAATTTCAACAGTTCCTAAATTGGCAAAAGTTCTCAATGGTGCGAGCACATTTCTAACGATCTTCTGGTTTTTCGGACTTCTTATAATTTTGTTATTTTATCAAGTGATTGTTTTACAATTACACAATCATTAAATCATTGTGCTACCAGGAAGAATGATATCTGGATTCCAAATCTTGGGTCCGTTATCCGAATCTTTAAAGATTCAGCTCCACTCATACCTATTTGAAATACCTCAATCTCGTCTGTTTTACGTTTAAATTATTGTGAACAACACACATAACCAATCTATAAATAATCCGAAAATGCACCAATGTCTAAATAATTCGTTGAGTAATGTAATTTTGATTTCGGTGAACTTTTCATGCACCTTCTTGCATCATAAAGCTCGAACGAGACGAGACTCTTGGAGAGTTAGTCTCGGCCTCGTCTTGATATTTCGGATGACTGTATCGTTTCCAGTTTCGACAAGTCTCCAAGGGCCTATGACTTTAGAGAAGAGGCGGATAAATGGAGGCTGGATTTTGTCCAGAATGTCTGTTTTGTTCTCGTTAACAGATTCTTAGGCTTTCAGTGCATAAGTACGTTTCTTAGCACAAATTATTAACTTATGGTGCACAAAATAAATTGCCTATTTAAAATATTAACACCTATTTCGATCACTAGTGCCCATAATATTTAAAAAGGGAAACGGAGATTAATATATCAAGTGTGTAAACTGTGTTTTTCGTACTCTTCTGCTTGGCGTTGCAATGATGCGATTACCATTGATATTTTTAACGTGCTTTGTGTCGAGGAAAGAGAGACACCTTCCTCTGAAGTTATATTCGATGATTATATCTATATTATTATATAGATAGTGGCAACTCGAAAGAACGTCTCCAGAGAAAGTTCCTAGTCATCCATGTTCATTCACTCTGCATTTGGTTCACTTAGGGCTTTGGAGGTAGTTGAAGGTAAGGCTAATTTGTTAATTGCAGTTGTGGACTATCGTGCGTCTCTTGGGGGACGTTGTCGTTTACAACTCGAGGCGAGATCGAGAACAAGAAAGGCATTTGCAACTCGGGACAAGACGAAGGCTCTCCCAAGTCTCGTCTCGTCTATTTTCCATCTCCATCACTTACTACGTTTAGTGAAGGTTTGTTGCAAGTTTTAGACGCCTCTAGGAGGTGATCGCTTAATTTTAGATATTAAGGAAGGGGACAGGTGATCACTATTTAGTGTGAGGTTATTTGACGATTTATTGCGAGTTTTAGCTGTCAAGTGGAATCATCTTCAATCCCGCCGTTAATCCGCCCGTGGATTTCGATTTAGACTATACGAAGGTGGCGGTCGATCTCCTTAATCCGACCATAGTTAATTGTGAAAGCTTCTGTTTTGCAATTATGAATCAGCAATAAGTTCTTGGAGAGGATGTGGCTGCATATAGTTCTGTCAAATATTTCTATATATGAATTACTGAGGGAAGAGATGTGTACCGATTAGGATTAGACTGTGTACATGGATGTTAAAATTACTCTAAACAAACAAAACAATGTGAACAGTAAGAGTGAGAATATATTAGGATTTTAAGGGCAAGGGAACTGTACAGCATGTTCTGCCCCTGAAAAGAAAACAGAACATAAAAGATATCATGACTGAAGGGTAACTTCCAGTCAACATTGCACACTATAACTCTACAGCCGGCCATCCATAGCGGACTGGTAAGCACACCATGCTACGACGCCAGAGGTACGGGTTCGAATCCCGGCCTGGGCATGGGTATTCTTTGTGTAGCTACCCCTTCATCATATCATCATTCATCCTCATCTTCGCGATTAGCCAACAGTGGCAGAAATGCGAAGTAAAATATACCAATTAAAAAAAAAAATAATTCGACCATTATTTCAGAAGACAAGTAGAGAGTTTTAAAGATGTTTCTTTCTTTTATAAACCAATGAATATAATAATATAATATTTATTGTTTCTCTTACAATCTTCGAATTAACACACGCTGATACTTAGGAGGAAAAATTTCGATGAGATTTTTAAAAAAAAATATGGTTTGATTTTTATTATTCACAACATTGAAAGATTTATTACCTATTATAGTGCTTCGTTGTGCTTTTTACTACCATTTTACTTGCCTATTTGTGCTTTTTTAATGCCAATAAATCTCTCGGTTGTATTTTTCACTTACAACCAGCGTATTGATGTTCTAGGGAGATAAATGATTTCCAAGAGTCGTAAGGAATAGACAATACCAAAGAAATTGTTCGGAAATTTAACACCGGTTTACTGTCTGTAAACTACACACATGTACGCGGCTCGATGAACGAGCAGATAGCAAGCGAAGTCAAAATTTCAGAGATTAGACGATAGAGAAAATATAATATTCCGTGGTAGTGCCCAGTTTTAAACTCCCAGTTGTCCAAAGGTTACTTTAAGTATATTTTATGCACAGATAAATTTATCAGATTGCGGTCTGTTTTGAATGAGACCCTACTGTATTAAATGTGTCTTTACGGGGAACGGTGGAAGCTTAAGTTTCAGTTAATCGCCACAGCATTTTAATCTACAGGTAAAATTTGCCTCCCTACACAAAGTAGGCTCAAATGCCAACTGATTTTAAGTGCATAGAGGCGTTAAGGATTTATAGTGGCAGAAGATCCGTGTTAAAAACGTGCGAATAAATTCGGATAGGGACATGGAAGATTATAACGATATTGAAGTTTAATTTAATCTGTGGCGTATATCAACACTGTAAACAAGGCCTTCGGAAAAAGGCGTGAATTAACGAGGGATACTAGGGAACTCCATTATCCACGAGAAAAAGTATGTCTGGCAAAGGAGGGCTAATTTCATTCCTGCCAGAGTGATTTGGCCCCTCCCCGTAACACATGCGTAACCTCCAAATTATCCTTTCCCTTCTTGATTTTTGCCGCATGTGCTTATCAGTTATCACTGATCACAATGAAAGTACATCAGCGAATCGTATGACAAGATACAACAGGAGTACCCAACTGATAAATTCAATTTTCTGCGCAGTGTGTCAACCTGCCCCTACAACTAACCAGCTCAAATAAACTCACATACCTCAAATATGTTATTTCTCATCAACGAACCATTTTTCACTATCAGCTATTGACATTATTCCCGTTGAGAGCAGGTGAAACCAGGGCATGCTTTGCCAAGTGGAATGCGCGTTTGTTTGTGTGTTTCTCCAGATGTGGCAACGAATTACTGCTTCCTAACCATGTTATTTGTGTTGTAATTTACGTATTAAGATAATTAGGAGGAAACAATGTGAAAGCAAGGCAGGGTCCAGTTGGCTATAAACTGTTCATGAAGTGCAAGTTGGCAGATATTGTAAACAGCAATTAATGTGATCACACTGTTCAGAATTAAAAGCGTACAAAGTCCTTGTGCATAGCTAATTCACTGTAGAAACTCTAAATTTTTTTTTATGAGTTTTAACGCCGTCTCCTTGTAATACTCAGTGGAGGCACATTGAACAGGGGTTCGGATCCCACTTTAAACTGCAGGTCCAGCCTAGCTGTGCATAAAGTGGACTTAAAACAACAATTCAAACAATTCAAACAAACACACGGAAAGGAGGGGAAAGTCGGAGAATTCTCCAGGACAAAGCATTCCTGGGTAAACAAGATTAATTAAGAACAAAACAATGAAGTTTGTAACTTTAAAAAAAAAATACAGCACCTTTCATTCATATGTTCATCCGATTTAATAGTAAGTACGAGTTTTCGTTAAAAGTCCTTGCTTTTGTGCAAGACAAGACGCTGTAGGAAGTGTTAAAATTAGGGCTGAGACGATACCACTTTGCCCACACCCACACTGATGCCGATTCTCTTACCGATTTTCACAGATACAGATACCGATGCTTGTAAATGGTAATGAATAAAAGTGTGAATTACGTTCCATTGCAGTTTTGCTTCAAAATATGCAAGAATTACATCAGAATATTAAAATACCTAATACCTCCAATGTAATCACGAAATACAATTTTCCGTTCAATATTGCTGCAAAGTAAATGATAATTTTGAATTTTGCATAATATCCAGGATAATTAGATTCTATGAAAGTGATATGCAGCATTTTTGCGGACCCCGCGACAGACTAAAACACCAGAAAAATATCGGCTTGTATCGGTAAATAAAATCTAACCTATACTTTCCGATACCGATACTACTGATTTTGGCCGATACCGATACATCGGCATCGATATCGCGCCAGCCCTAGTTAAAATACAAAATAATACATGACAAATTTACTCAGTACATCTGTGAAACAGGCAGAGTGTAAGACGGTGATGAATGTGGAAAATAAGAATGGTAATGCATTTTTATCCATTCGTGAGAATGCTCCAAAAGCAGAAATTTTAATTCATACGTTGTTCTCGAAACTATTAAAAACATACAGAATGAATGGGTTATATAATTATACATAGTTCGTCGTAGAATTTCAATATTTTGGCAGTGGCTGGTAGGAAACTTCCAACCTAGTAAGTTTGTATTTCTTTCTCTTTTACGTATGTAGTTCGTAATCCCATCGTTATTCCTGTTTATTATTTCATCTCATCCATTTATTTTTTACTTAGAGGGACGCCACTTGTGAATAAACGACGATCATAACACAAGTGAAATAAATATGAGTTGTATATTAAGTGCTGAAACGACTGGAGAACTTAAAAACATGAATTTATAACGACCTGAGTACACATAGATAGAGGACGTTTAAAAATTATTTCCTTGACTAGGACGAAGACGACATAGACACATGTCAGTCCCTCTTTTCCTGTTCACTTCTTCCACTTATGCTTGCACTTGTGGATCCCACCTTTGTAAAAGGTATCATCCTAAATTTGAAGCAAAATTTCCTGCATTCGTCATTATGGGAACACATGCTACACATTCCTTCCTTGTTGTAGTTCCCGGAAGTGAAAGAAGGCAGAAGGTACAAGATCAGGTGGATATGGCAGGCGTGGAAAAGTATGATATTTCAGTTTTGTAAAACATTATCGGTCGCAATATCGGTGTGAGCGGGTGAAGTAACAATGCCCCTTTGGAGAACATTCAAAGCATTTTCTTTGATGGTGTATCTTAATAGTACTCAACAATACCTTTATCTGTGACAGTACTGTGTGTCCTTCCCCGATGGTGTAGTGTAGTCTAGAGGTCTCAGGTTCGATACCCGGTGGATGTACATAGTGGTTCGGATTCCACTTCACATTCATCTCGATTAGCCTTTCTGTGTATAAAAGTGGCTCAATGTCAAACTCAAACAGCACAGTACGTTGATTGTCACACTCTTCTGCAAATAATTAGACAAAATAATAACCCTTTGATCCCCAAAAATGGAAAGCATAACCTTTCAAGATTACTGCTGCGCCTATTGTGTGGGGGAGGAAGGGGGAATGTTTTTACTGTTCCGATTTCAGGGCCATACCAGTGACACCATTTCGTATATATAAAGTCTCAAAATCGGCTTAGTTATTTTCTGCGAATAATTCCACTGAATATACGGGGATGTAGTGTAATTTTCACGCATACACATACTTTTAAACCCTGACCAGGACAATTGGTAAATCTCTTACCTTTTTAAATATCCAAAACTGCTCACTCGTTGTGTTATTCTACGTAGTTAATTTTTACTACTAGATTAGGCGCAGCGAATGAATGATGACCATGCAGTGTTCGAGGAACGAATCTATATTTTCGTGGGAGTCGAATCGAGGATTGATTTTCGCAACATTGCTGTTAATCCGTGGACGACGAAGGATGGTTTGAAGCTACATATGCCACACAAGATTCCTGGCGTATTTTTATTATTATTTTGATCAGTCTTATGTGTCGGCTACTATTGTTCATTATAAGAGATAATACTTAGGCACCGCCGTCGCCTTGTAATCAAGGAGTCCCGGGTTCGATACCCGGTGGAGGCACAAGTGATTGGGATCCCAATTTAAACTGTAGGTCCAGTCCCGATTAGCCTTACTGTGCATAAAGTGGACTTAAGAAATCAAATCAATCAACCAATACTTAGGCACATGTTTTGTGCGTCTGGTGACAAAATTTCGACTTTGCAAGTGTTGTCAGCTACGGAAATATGTGCCGAAAATGGCACTTTTTCACTCAACTCATAAAATCGCCAGTCATTAATCCATCAAACGCTGTACATGATCATTTTTTGTTTCAAATGACAGATTGGCATGGCATCACTCATTACACGTCTAATTATGACTCTCCGATAATTTCTTACATAGTTTTCTCACTCAAAAGTGCATTTCTGGAAAAATTTTAACGTTGCCTTCCGCCAGTTATTAATTTATTTAATTTTCTGTATGGAATAAATTGATAATGTTAAGCATTGAAAAATATTTCAGTGGATGAGGCTTTATAATGCAAAAAACTCGGTGTAAATATCTCTCACGGTTTTTAAGATATAAATTTTCAAAATTTGGGTTGCGCGACTTTTGAAACACTCTGTACCTTCATATTCAGGTGCAGCCATTTCCTACGTTTATTTCCTCCGAATGTGTGATTTGCTTACATATCCACGTTTTGAGAAGTCAAAGCGAGTAATTTGACGCAAGTTTGGAATTTCAACTTCAAGCAATTAGTTGGACATTTTTATCCTTCAACATGGACATTAATAGCATATTTGCCGAAGCTATCAAGTTTCTCGGTATTCGCGGGGACGGATGCCACAAAGCAAGCGAATTGCGCAACAGCCCTTCAAAAGGGATTGTTTTATTTTTGCTTGAACTTCAAGAAGATACACGCCGTCTTAGAGATTGTTCGCGAGCAGTTGGCTACTGCATTAAATTTAATTGTTTATTACTTAATATTAATCGTAATTTAATATGAAGTGTGACACATTGCAATTAAAATATGACTGACTTTCGTGATTTCACAAGCCGCCCTCTGTGGAGGAGTGGTTATCACAGCTCGCTACAACGCCAGGGGTCCAGGATTCGAATAACGGGCTGGGCATTGTTGTTCTTTGTCACATCCTCAATTTTGCGATTATCCAAATGTGACAGGAAAGCGAAGTAAAATAAACACCCTATGGAGAAACAGTCGACCTCTGTGGCGAAGTGGTTAGCACAGCGTGCTACGACACCAGGGGTACCGGGTTCGAATTCCGGGTAAGACATGGATGTTTGTGTTTGTCCTTAAGAAGAAAACCTGAAAATTGAAGGGGAAAAGTGAAACATGTGAAAACAGAAAAGGAATGATGGGGGAAACCACCACTAAGGGGTTTTGCTTTTTCTTTCCCCTTCTTTAAAGTGTGGTTTTAACACCGAGTTAAGACGCCCGGGTTCTGGGCTCGAATCCCGGCCTAGGCATGGGTGTTCTTTGTGAGCGTCCTTCATCAATTTCATCATATCATCACTCATCCTCATCTTTGCGATTAGCCAAAAGTGGCAGAAAAGCAATGTAAAATAAATTCAATCTATCAACAGTGATTTTACATCCATCTTGTGCAATAATTTGTTTGTTTGAAGCAGAGTTTTATATATGTTTTGGTGATAAATTGTCTGTTTGCTCGATTATTGGTGACAAATTGACCGGTGGTAAGTAGCTCATACCCTGAAACTAATGAAGGTAAGCAAAGGGCCAGCCGTGCCCAGAGGACGGGACTCAAAGCCTGAGTCTTGGGTGGTGAGATTGAGAGTCGATCACTCAACACGCTCGGCGACCAAGGCGACGCAAGTTGTTTTGTTGTCCATTTCACTACTCATAAAAAAAAATAACACATGCAATTTTCGTAGATTTGAAGATAAGCGTAGCCCTGTACTCAAAGACAAGAGCCAACGGTTTTCCCTCAACCAGCGTTGTTCTAACGTGAACAATAAGGGCCTTTTTTGTGAAAAAGTAAAAACGAGGTGCAGACACGTGCGTTCTCGAAACCCTTTCATGTAATCCAGTGTTATAACCAGCTCACCTGATGACCAGCTGAGGGTTCGTTGTGTGTCGAGGTGAACAGTGTTGCCAAATGAGTCGGTTCATTCATTAGAGAGAAGGTGCAAGTTAGATAAAGTTTTGAGTGAGTGCTTTTTATGCAATTGCACAGCAGATTCCGGGTTGGAGGTAAGAAACAAAACATCGAACGAAGGTCGTGAGCCATCTCGAACTCGCTGCTCGCGGGACTTCCTCTATGTTTGTTGGGAAATGTGGCAACAGGAGGTGTAGGTAAAGCGCAGCTGTCGCCTGGAGGTTGAAGACTGCGAAGGGGGAAGGGACAGTTCTATAACAATACGAGCTGCACGCACTGCAGTGCTGCTGCAGTTGTGCCACATTCTGATCCTCAGTGTGGGCTTCCGAAAGCGAAATTTTGAAATCGCCGACGCATTTAGGTTTGTTAATAAGACGACCTTCTGTTGTTGTGCTGTTGTGCTGTTGTGCTGTTCAGTATATCTCAAATTAGGACGGGTCTCCCCGATGGCATATTTTAGTAATCTCATCGCCCTGTACTCAAAGGGTACCGGTTTCGATACCCAGTGGAGGCACAGTGGTTCGGATCCCACTTTAAACAGTAGATCCAGTCCCGATTAGCCTTTCTATGCATAAAGGAGACTTAAAAACAAACTCAAATTAGAACAAGGTTCCACCAACTTTGTTTACCTTTTGTAAACTGCATGATCTGGAATTTAAAGTGCAATCTGAACCGCGGAAATTATTATCGTCATTGGAATCGAACCACGATTTCTTGGCTAGATATATTTGACAACTAAGAATTAGGGAATTATCCATTCATAATGACAGATCGCGTGAGGATTCAGTTTATCGGTGTTTGTTTTAAGTCCACTTTATATTCAGATAGCCTGATCGGAACTGGACCTACAGTTTAAAGTGGAATCCGAATCACTGTGCAACGTATCTCTGCTTGGAATCGAATCCGGGGCCTTTTGATTGCAATCCGACAGCGTTACCAGTACATCGACTCATCAGGCAGCGCATCGATTCATTTGTAATGCATGGAGGAATCAGCGTCGTGTTTCAAACGTTAGCTGAGCACGCTTACCAGATCGAAGTTTATTTTAAGTCTACTTTATGCTCAGATAGCTTAATCGGGACTGGCACTACAGTTTAAAGCGGGATCAAGCAGCTGTGCATCGACTTGAAATTAAACCTGGGACTCCTTGGTTACAAGGCAAGAACGTTAGCTTCTACGTTAACGGCGAAGTCTGTCTTACCAACTCAAACTATTTTGAAATTTTCAAATTATTTTGACAAAATATAATTCATTTTACGTTTATTTTATGCTGTATTCTATTATGCCAATGTTGGGTTCCTGTTGTACAGTACGTACTTCCTTGGGTTAATTGCGACGATGAGGTTAATGAAAATTTGATTAAATACGTAGAAGAAGAGACAGACATATCTAAAGACGCCCATGCCAGTATTCGAGCTTACAGAACCTTCAGTTTCGCCTCGGTGGCCGAGGGTGATCAGTTCTCAACTCGCTTTGGAAACCTTTCGTTGGAAACCAGAGAAATGGTTATTTTTATCACCAGCTAGTAGATATACAATATTTTTTTCCTGTGCGTGTATTTTTGCATATTTTATGTTGATTTTATATTTCTAGGACAATTGGTATCAATTGTGATAAAATGAGCTTGAGCTTTAAGTCATCTTTATGCACACATAAACTAATCGGGACTAGACCTAAAGTTTAAAAGGGATTCGAACCACCATGTGCCTCATCCAGGTATCGAGCCCGGGACCCCTTCATTACAAGGCGACGGCATCATCACTACGCCATCGAAGAGGCACAAATATGATTACATGAAATGGATAAAACGAAGAACCCAATAAAAAGTCCAAGACTTCAAATCAGAGACTTCGGTGGAGAGTCGTAAGTCGGACACTCAACCCCCTCCACCAGCAAGGTGGCTTTGCTATGCACAGTTTTCCGATGAAGTCATATATATAAAATTAATTTGTTCTACTTTCCTATCAACTGATTGCGTTATTGGAGTGCACCATTTGCGGTTCCGGTCCCGAATGTGTCATCGAAAACGACGCTTTGATGATTTTAGTGAAATAGATTTAAAAACATCTATATTTTAGCAAGTGCCACCTTCTTTTTGTAAGCCAGCATACTAAAATGAAAACAGCCGGGGAATCTACGTAAATTCAAATAAATGATGGAGTAGGGTCGGAATGAAGTTTAAAACAACACATTCATACACTGACTCTTCTTTCGTTTGCATATATTTTGTAAGCTGGAAATTTATTTATCAGAACACACAAGCAAGGTCATTACGTAAGCTCTCAATATGAAGTTTGTACGAATGCATGACATGAATCAGAATAATCGATAACAGAATACTTCGCAAATACTCTGCGTCTGTCACGAAACTAGGCTATTAGTTGTTATGCAACTCGTAGAGGCGAGTGGGTGGATCTGTCACGACGAACCTTATCTGTCCCCAAGGGGAGAAATAGTTAATATAGAATATAACAGAAAGAATGAGATGAACATGCATTTCACATTCCCATCTGGCATATTCCCTTTCAGGTTTAACTTTCATCTAACACAATGGAAAATCTTTACTTCATTTACATTTTCTGTGTTCATTTTAAGATATTATGTGTAAATTCCTTCCTTGTCCGATTTTATCATCGGCTCGGAATGTTTTCCCTCTTAATATTTAACAAGGAAAAAGCAGTAAATATCTTTAAAACTGAATATTGAGTGTTCAATTGTACGCGTAAGGTGATTTGACATTATTTTCAATTATTTCTGTTGTTTCTTTGCCTTTGTTTATTTGGAAAGAAAGTAATATTTCTAAAAGTGAACAAGAACAGACATTTCAAGGTATTCAGGCAGAATAATTTTAGATAATGATATGTAATGTTACAGTAGGTTTCATTTTTATGTTTTTTTGAACTGGAGACTTGCTTCCCGACGAACTAACTTTTCAATATAAATTACGTCTCTTGCATTCCTCTATCGTTTTGTATTCTATAACACAATTTTATAACAAAGATAACAAATTTAGTTGAATGTACCAGAACATAATTGGATTAAACTGGATTATAAATATTATGAACATTTTTTTTATTTTCATGGCTCAACAGCATTGTAAGGGCCAAGGCCTGATGACAGAGTGGCTTTTTCATTGAGTCACGCGTGGTCAGCGCATCAAGTCCCATCGCCGCTATTTCTGGCTTTCGAGACCGGAGCCCGCTACTTCTTTTCAAGTTACTCCATATTGTCCTCACGACGCTGGGTCAGCACCAAAATCTGCTTTGACTTCCACCGGGAATCGAATCCCGGACTACTCGCACCAAGGGCGAGAGTGCTAACCATTTAGTTACATAAAATACTTCTAAACTATGCAAATAAATATCGTTTACGCCAATATATATACTAGTAAACTCAGCATAATTTACAAGAAAAGTGACGAGTAATTGTCTTGCTTGGCTGACACGAATTATAGCGGTAAATATTACATTTGACGAAAATTTTCTGGTAGAGAGACAGTTTACATAGTTTTCGAAATTGTAACAGGTTTCCCAGGAATTAAGATTTATGATTTTATTAGTATATTTGCTGGATAAAAAGTATCTTTACGTTGTTCGTGTGGTAAATTTATTTTACATACGCATAACATTATTATGCATAATAATGTGAGCAGCAAGAAAAAAAGAACAATGTTGTACCTTTGTTGAGTAGAAGTTTCGTTATTCGCTACCAAGTCGTCGAAGCTTGCTTTGCGATGAAAATATGATTACCCACACACACTGCGTGCATGTGCTCACGCATACAAGCTGTATCACACACGCTCATATTGCATACATTCAGTTGTAACGGAGATAGAGGTATTTAAGAGACCTGAGGCTACTGGGTGTCTTTCCCATCCTTAAGGCGTCGATACGATCACAAATATTGTATGGCTTAACCATTACTAAACTACATCATATTCAAGCTGCTCCCCGATTGCCTTTCCGATTCAACACAAAAACCTGAGTCCTTCAAAGGACCCAGACTATTCCCACGAAATGTTATAGCGTTGATCGATACAATACTTCAGACCTCAGATAATTGCACTCGTCCAGATATCTGCTTAGAGTGTGGCCGCCTGTTATGCTATAGGCGTTGGTGTAAGGCTGCTTAAATATTGGCGAGCAAGCACGTGACCAAGCAACAAAATATTTGCAAAGTGAAAGATCTCGCTTTTGGTTCGAATCCTCGCCAGAAGTTTTTTTTTTCTCGTTCTATCTTTTATATCAATTCATCATCTATACTCGGCCAGGGTATGAAAGTTCCATTGTATTTGTTCCGGGGGGGCCCGCAGGGCGGACAAAGTAAAGGGAGCGCTGATTGAGCAAGGAGGGAAAAGAATCGGAGGAACGTAAACGTTGCGATGCACCGTGAAAGTTTTGGCGCCATGTTAAATTCATATTATTGTCAATTTTTTTAAGAAATAGAACTAAAAATTTTCTTCCTTGCTTCGCTCGCATTGCATACCCAATATACTACATAGTGTGTAACGCGAAAATCAAATTCGCATTTTGAACAGTTTGTCAAAGAATAGTTTTGCTCCGTGTTCGCACTTAAAACAAAATTTGTATAACTTTTGCTACGCAATCCTAACGGGCTGTTTGCAGGCGAACATAGAAAATGAATGTATAGTCTACTAGGAGAATAGCAACAATTGCCCCAAGGACCATCTATTTTGAACGTAATTGAACTAGATGACTCAATGTATGATGTTTGGTGTTAATTTTGTTTAAATATTAGTATTTGGAGATATGCATTCAGTTTACAATGCGAATACGGATGTTGTATTGATATTATGTGCTGTAGTACATTGAAAAGTATAGTTTTGTTGAACAAGCATTTTAGTGAAAGGGAATTTCTAATCCTGTTAGTTTACGTGAATCAATACTTCCGGCAAGATATTTAATTTTCTGTGTGGTATTTTAATTAACCTTTGCGCATAAATGCATGAAACTGGCTCAGTTTTTGTTTTCCAGTATCACGTAGGCACAGAGCATTCTTGTTTTATTTGACAGCAAGTTTGCCTAATAATATTTCTTCCTGCATCATATAATAATTACAAGGCATATTCGTTACCTCTATAATTAGATAAAAATATGAATATTTACGAATTTCAACAAAGCACACCACGTAAATAAGTGATTATTAATCATTTAGATTTTGAAAAAGACACCTTAATCAAGGCCAATGCATTATGTATTTTTCACTTAATTATCTGTGCATTTCGTTTAACAAGATGTTTCTTTCCGAGCATTCAATTTTAACCAATTCTGGTATATTTATTGTCTAATTAAGTCATTTTACTAGCCTTTATTATTTTAAGTCGCTTTTCTGCAACTTTTCACTAATCGCTGTGATAAAGACGAGCTGGTGATTACCAGAAGTCTACGAAGGGTCACTCACAAACGAACACCAATGCCCAGGCCGAGAGTCAAACCTGGGACCCTCGGTAACGAGATCGTGAGTTTCCCACTCAACACGCTAGGCCACCGAGGCAGAATGGACTATGAACTGATGTAACAGATTCTCTCGAGAGTCCTGGTTTCGCAGCTTCGATGTGCACAGCAACCATTAAATCAACAGAGGCAAACAGTCAAGCCTAACTTTCAATATTTCTTTTTAAGCAATTTGAATATAAAGAATGGCTTGATCGTTCATTGTTGATTATAACAAAATGTGAAAAAACAACGTGTCGTTGATTTGACACTTACCTTTATTACGTCGCGTAGTGCCAGAAAAACACGTTCCGAGCTAGGGGTCTTGGATTCGACTCTCGGATGCATAAAGCGCATTCTTTTACGTTTGCGTTCTCATCCATTTTCCATCAATTCGTTTATTTTTCTATCGTCCACGTTTAACCCTCTAAGGTTGCAACGTGATGTAAAGAAAATCGAAGTACAAAAATTACTTGTGCTGGGAACAAAATAATACATATGATAGATGAATATCTCGCGCCACCCGCGTCGTGACGTGTCCAGAATTGTAACACAGCTCTTGTGAGAATGGAAGCGAGTTACGGAGAACACCGACTGAACTCAATTTTCTCACACGAGTTCCCAAGTTGTAGTAGTAAAAACGCTTGTGAATGGCATAGACTTGAGCCGACTTCATTGATTTTGTTGTTGACTCGGGATTTGCTCTCGCTTTACCCTACAGGCTAATCGAAACCAGAGCCCAGTCGTTAACCACTCAATTATCCGATGCCGAATTCATACATTAATCCTATATTTCGGTTGTACATATAATGTGGAAGCAGTCACCATTAGTGGTTGCAAAGTCAACTTCGTAAGTAAACGACCAACGGCACCATGGTTCTTACTATCTTCATATTTACCACCATTTCATCACATTTAAATGCTTTTTTCTATTTCATTCTTCTTAGTTTATCACTGTGACTTGTGGTTTGGTTGTGTTTGTGCAACTCCTCAATACTGATTCACGGTAGTAGCCCGACCCTGTGGCCGAGTGGTTAGCACATCGCGCTGTGACGCCAAGGGTCCCGGGTTCGAATCCCGGTCGGGCTTGGTTGTTTGTGAATGTCCATTCATCAATTTCATCATTTCATCACTCATCCCCATCTTCGCAAATTAGCCACGAGGCACAAAACGCGAAGTAAAATAAACTAAATCAATCAATCAATGATTCACGGTAGAATTCCTAACTTTCTGTTACTCTGATTTCATTGATTGATTGGGTTTATTTTACTTCGCTTTTGTGCCACTTTTGGCTACTCGCAAAGGTGAGAATGAGTGCTGATATGATGAAACTGATGAAGGCACACTCACAGAGAATTCCCATGCCGAGGCCAGGATTCGAACCTGGGATCCCTGGCGTCGCAGCGAGCTGCGATAACCACTAGGTCGGCTACTCCGATTTCATTTCGCTCCTTTATCTGTTAGTCTACGTTGCACATGTTTTCTATTAGCTTATTCGAGATAAGGGGAGAAATAATTGATGATCATGAATTAAATGTTAGAACACACGCAATTCCATACCCGAAATTCTATCTCAGTGCCTCTGGTTGCGCAGAGTGCTACACAACGAGGTCACAGGAGCCGCTATAATTGCTTTTGTTTATCAATTGACTTATATTAAACTATATATGTGGTAGAAATGTTCACATATGATGTTTAAAATAGCTGGGATTATTATCATTTTAGCTAATGGCATTAGTCAGATAGCACGGCTACATAGTTCTTACCCTCGTAATAGCAAAGCCAATCATGCTACACTGTTGATACAGTCTACAGTTAAATAAAATTAACTCATGGGGTTGGCTTTTATGCTATCCATTGTGCCTCAGATGTCTTTAAAAACAAACGTTGGATATGTGGCAAAGTAAGAAAGGACAGTGAGGAATTTTAGGCTTGCGCCCTGTAGTAAAACACTTGATTGCATTTCTTATATGACCTTCCTACCCTTGGATTGGAGGACAAGTCACTTTTTGTTTCTCGTGATTACTTACTCATCTGACCTGAAGCTTAGTTGTTCACCGTATAAATCGAACTTTACAAGAAGGGCATCTCCACCATTTCCGGGAGATCGAATCCGAGTTTTCTGTGTGGTGGCCACACGCTTTACTGTCTCGACTATCGATCTATAGCATTTCTGTCATAAAGCAAAAGGAAGCACGAGTGACTTCCATGCAAATTCATTCAGCCATATTCTTACTATATTTATCATCTTCAACAAGTCAAATGCTGTTACAGTCATTTCTATCGTAGTGTGTGGGTTGCAGTAGCTATTAGTTGTTACGGACAACCCAAGCTCACAAGAATGGGTGGATAGCAGCGAACAGGTGGAAGAGCAGAAGCTACTTATTTTTTTCCTCAATCGATTGAAAGTTCTAAAATTAAAGCTGCGAAATATATCATATCGAGGAGAAGAATTCTCCGTAAGTTAATTCTCAGTCGTTAGGGCGTCTGACTACCATGCGAGAGCCCCGGGTTCGATCACCGGCGGGGAAGAACCGGGATTTTTTCCACCTGTTCAAGCGGCTCCGGCGCCTACCCAGCGTCGTATGAAGTGGGTACCTGGAGGAAACTCTCGGGGGTAAAGGCGGCCAGGGGCGTGGTGCTGGTCACATCGCCCCCATCTTCGGCCGTGATCAAGAAAGTGTGGGGCCCTAACTCCACGCTCCCTATACGCCTTCATGGCGTGGTGCAAAGCACAGGGGAGCATAATATCATCAAATTAGTTCAACAATCACCTTAACCTTTATAAAAAATAACCCTATTAAAATTATAATTTGAAATTTATCTGTTGATTTCGTGTGAGTTGACACTGAACATGTACAAGTGTCGCAGATACTACAGACACGGGAACTGTGGATATACATTGCTTAAATACTGAAGTCTTAGCCATACATTTTCCGCTCGAATTTTTCCTTTTCTTTACATTCGAATACTGCATATATTTAACTAAAAACGTGTTGATAATTTAATTTCATATAATTTTTATGCAAGAAAACAGTTACATAAAGCCATTTGTATCAGAGTTGGGGAGTAACGTAACGCAAGTAACGAGTCTCTTTTTAGATGCTTGCTTTAGTAAAGCGTTACCAAAGTTACTTCAGTAATTCTAACGCTATTTCGTTACTTTGTTTTACTTTACTTTCCTTGCCTTGATAAATTCAGAAATGGAGACTTTATTTGCCAGGACGAAACATGCTTTGTGTGTTGTTTTAAACTTGTGCCTGTAAAGTTACACAGGGAAAACATGCACCGCAGAGAACAGGTGTGATGATTGTGTAAACAGTCAAAGGTCTCTATTGTATTACAATAACCGTGGGCTTCCCCGATGGTGTAGTGGTAACGTCTTCGCCTTGTAATTAAGGTGTCCCTGGTTCGATACATGGTGGAAGAACGTAGTGGTTCGAGTAGCACTTTAAACTGTATTCCAGTCGCGATTAGCCTATCCGTGCATAAAGTGGACCCAAAACTCAATGTGGTGATGGAGACGTGTTACTTTTGGAAACAAACTAATGGTGGCTGTAACGCATTTTACTTTTTTGAATAAGCTACCCAACTCTTGTTTGTATATTACTCAGACATTAGTTATTGAAGTTACAATTACATTATGGGAATTATACCAGGGACTTAAAGGTTATCGCATCGTAATCAAAGGCTTAATTCCTGGTGAGGATGCAATTGCATTGGGTCTCTCACAAAACTAGAGCTTTAACTGTCAACTCTCATTTCACATGAGAAATTGTTGCTTAGTTGATCTTGATGAGAAATTTAATAACAAATGGAAAAAGCAGTGATCTCGTATGGAAAGGAGAACAAGTAGGGACTTATACGTGTAGTACTTACAGTTTAAGGCGACGAACACTCTTATTACATTATTTAAAATAATGTAAAAGCGGAAACACATCACGTCTTGATGCATTACTCATCGCAAAGAATTTATTTCCTGACGTCAGCCATGGCGTGACTTGGCGCAAAGCGTGGTGGTGCAGGGAGCAGGCATGAGTCAGAAGGTTAGGGGAGTCTATTGTGTACTGGGAAGCTAGTCACAGGCTGACAGCATGGGACGCAGCTGCTTGTTCCAAGCGACAAGGGACCTCTCCTTTCAGACCTTGATATCAACATTAAGTCCCAACAAAACTTGCACCTGAATGTTCACCCCCATCAGGCATGAAAATTGTAGTTGGACAACAGAATTCTACATTCAACTTGATAGCAAGAAGGTAAATGTTTTACAGACTACTGAAATAGGAATGCTAGTTAAATAAAGTTAACTAACCGAGTTTTTCTTGTTTTCCTGGCCACAGAATGTCACGGTGATCGAAACAATAAGACTGGATAAAGGGCAGAGGAAATAGATAACGAACAAAGAAACGTATAATCGCAATGAACGGCCAACTTATAACACTGATCATCATCCGCGATTCTGCTTGAAAGATCTCAAAGCCTTCCGAGTTCCAAAAGTCTTCAATCTTCGGGATTTCATGTTAAAATTTCATATCTTGCGTCGTGTTACTAAACAGACGAGTGGTTCTAAAATTCATCCTTAGCATTTTACTTGTTTTCCGAACAATTCATGCCGGCCTCCGTGGCGGAGTGGTTAGTACGCCGTGCAACGACGCCAGGAGTACCCGGGTTCGAAACCCGACCTAGGCATTGGTGTACTTTGTGTGTCCCTTCATCAATTTCATCACATCATCACTCTTTCGCGATTAGCCAAAAGTGGCAGAAATGTGAAGTAAAATAAACCAAATCAATCCAATCCAATCCGAGCAATTAATCTACAAATTTCTAGCAAAGTACACAAATGCAGAGATGGCGCTACAGGGGGACTAGGGGAGGCTGGAGCCCCCCAAAACTAGTCTCAGCTCCCCCTGTAGCCCCCTTGATTTTTTCAGTACGTTAGACGTATTTTGACCGAAAACATAAAAAGTAGAAGTTAACATTTCCCATTATAAAATTCCATTGGGACAAGTATAATTTTAAAGCATATTTTGTAGTTCGGTTATATTGCAAGGAAGGTTACTTTATTACGTTGTGCTCTAAAATAAAGGCGGGGGGAGCAGCTGCAGATATGCCTGGATATTAATACTGATCATTTGATATTAAGCGATTGGCCAATGATAAGTCGCCAAACTTGCTACGAAATCTACTGCCTGGCTGGTTGGTGCGTATTCAGTTCCTATAAGATTGTTCTTTCATTGTTTGTATATTCAACTGAATGTGTTATCTATGACTCGTATTACCATATTTCGGAATAGAACTAACATGCGTGACAAATGATTTTTTATAAGTAGGCCCCCCTTGGCGTAGTGGTTATCACATCGCTCTACAACGCCACGGGTCCCGAGTTCGAATCCCGGCCTGGGCATGGATGTTTGTGAGTGTCCATTCATCAATTTCATCATATCATCACTCATCCCCATCTTCGCAAATTAGCCTAAAGTGGCACAAAATGCGAAGTAAAATAAAGCAAATCAATCATTTAGAACGACGTTCAGAATCTAACGAAGCATTGTTTGTTAGTTCCTCATTCGAGTACCGACAATTGTATGAGTGTTAGCGATGTTCTCATTGCCTTTCTCATCGTTATATCTATCCTCATCGCTGCAAATATTCGAAAGGGAGAAATTTTATGTTAAGAAATCAAAGACACTACAAACTATCTAATTCTTAAATGTTAAGAATTGGAAAGATTAAAATTGGGCTCTCAGCCCCGATAGTCTAGCGATAAAACTGCTGCATTGATATCAAGGGGTCACGGGTTTGATCTCCAGTGAAGGTAATATTTCATTAAGTGCTTCGGATTCCACTAGAAGCTGTAGCTCTCCTCCCGATTAGCCTCTGTGCAAATAGTGGATCTTAATACAAATCCAATCATTGCAATACGGTGCAAAAATCAGCACGCCTGGACAATTTTATTGCTCGCAGTGATAGTTCTACATGTTAATTAATTATCATATGTGATGTTAGAAAATAATTCTGCTGTACCATCACAGTGGCCAATTTCGATTCCGTGGAGGAGACTCATCCTTTGAAACACACCTAAAACGACTTATCCATTCTGATCAGCCTTTAAACTGATGTTACAGCTTCTCATAAAAATAGGCATATCTTGTAGTTACTTGCTGTGATTCATTTTCTCTTTTCTGCAAAAAATATACTTATATCCAGAGAGTTGAGAGTGAGTGTACACATAGTGGCCAAATTTGATTCAGTGCAGCAGAATCAACCTTTGAAACGCATCTAAAACTATTTATCCAACTCTGATCAGTATTTATGCATAATATATTCTGGAATAACATTTAATCTTCAGCAGTTCTTTTCGCTAATCGAAATGCCCAGTGCAAGAGTTACAACTATATTCATTGCTTTTGTGTCAATGTATTTGTCTCCTAGTGCAGCTGAATTTGTAATGAAAATAGGTTTGTTCCTTGAATGGACCTCCTAAGTGGACGGTATTTCCGCATTTCCCCATTTTTGGCTCTAAGTTCTGAATCCCAATCGTTGAACAAGAAAACATAAGATATTTCATCATGGCAGAGAAACTGAAATGGTATCATTAACACATTTTCTATTCAAGGGTGGTATTGTTTATTTGATGCCTACTTTATTGAGTGAGTGCCGCTTTTCTGAAGCACAAAAATCTGCAATCTTTCGCTGCATTTTATACTGTTATGATTTGGACAGCTTAGAGCTATGGCACAACGAGTCAGAAAGAAAACACAAAATAAAGTCCTCCAGAAGCTGCTTGAAATGGTTGAAACATTCCAAACTGCCTTTAACAAATTTTATAAGCTTTGTGTTATTGAAATGTGCATACCTCCGTCAACAGCTGCTTCCAGCAAATCAAGTGTTACCTTAGTAATCGAATTGGTAACGAGAGGTTGATGGCTCTACCTATTCTGTCCTTTGAGAAGAAGCTTGCAAAATCTTTGGATCTAAACAAGATTGTAGCTGCTCATAAAAACATATATATCTTCTTATCCTAGTTTCTTGCTGCCGTTCATTTTCTCATTTTAGCAAAAAAGTACTCGCTCTCTTTACATAGAAATAGTATTTTGTACTGTTCATATTAATAGTAAGTCTGCGATATTATTCCACTCAATAATGGCTTAGGAAGAGAATACAATATAATTATTGCATTTTATTTGACAAAGATTCGTGCATAAGAATACTTTTATATATGATGGAACCAAATGCAACACCTCAGTGATTTATCTTTACGGCTATGTCACTGGTAAAATTATACCGTGATAAAGTATTAAATAAATACCTTTTAGTCGGTATTACTTAGCCCCCCGAGAATTTGACTCAGAAATCTGTAGCCCCCCCAACTTATTTCAGGCTGGCGCCGTCACTGCACAAATGCTTACTTGCTTTTAGGCGTGTTATTGATGGGTTTTGTTTACAATTCAAATGTGTCAATACCGAACACCATTGTTCTTTATTGTTATATGGCATATATTTGTTAATTATTCTATGATCGCAAAAGCCAAAGGGACACCATTCAATTGATGATTGAAAATGGAGAAGAAAGGGAAAAAAAAATAACGCTAGTATTTTTATATAACGTCTCATATTCCTACGTTTTAACCGAAATGAGGAGTGTATTAGGATAGACAAATTAATTTAACATACAAGAATTAGTCGTATGTTAAAATGACATAATTAAATTTTTAAAATTAATTCTTGATTTACATCCCACTAAAAGCGTAATGTCAGTACGGTCACCCAGTACTGTTCTTACAATACAAGAAAACTGAAATTTTGTCGAAACTGAAAATGGAAACAGATAGAAACGACGTTTGTGTACCTTCGAACCATTTAATTTCTATTTCAAGTTGTTCCTTTTCTTTCTCCTCCAGTTTGTCGTTGTTACCATTTTTTTTCTTGTTGAACGCACCACAACCACTTTATTGTCTAAACGTCTGGTAGTATTTGACCAAGTACCCAAGTTGATATCGACTGAAAGACAAAGCAATATGACTTTATCGGTTAGTATCCAATTAATGAAATAGATTCCGATATTACCAGCTCATTAGTGCAGGACATGAGTTTATGAATTTGAAAGATTCATTATTGTGGTGATTGCTATCCACAATGAGTATAACGTGCCGAACGAGGGATGTCAAGTAATTTTAAATAAACTCGACGAATTAGGTTAAAGAGGAGAAAAAGACGTTAAAGTAACCAAATGCAAGCGCAATGTGTGAAAGATAAAATACGAGCTTTTGTTTGTTGATATCTCACAAGATTTTCCCTTAAAACTGTTGTGTATCTTTCTTCCATATTTATTTACATTTTTACTTTTTAGGCGTTTTATTAAAATATTAAATATTATTCTGTCAGCAGCGTTATTCATAAGTAAGGAAATAAATAAATAAATAATAGAAAATAAGTCCCTGTTGTTGACGAGTTTCGGCTGAGGATAATATGGCGTTCTGTAGAAAGTAACAAAAGTTGAGACATTTTTTAATATTTAATACGGATATTTATTATTTTTATTACAAGCAAAAGATACGTAAATACAGATACGATATATATATATTCATTCATTCATTGTTTTCTGCCTAATTGGCAGGTTTTTCACTGCAATCTCCAGCTTTCCCTGTTCTCTGCCTTACGCTTAGTGTTGCCCACGAGACGAGACGAGACGAGACTTTGGTCTGTCCCGTCCCGTCTCGTGAAAATGCTGTCTCGTCTCGTGTCTCGTCTCGAAAATATTCGTTTATCCCGTCTCGTGTCCCGTCTCGAAGGGTTCTGTCTCGTCTCGTCTCGTCCCGTCTCGTTTTGTCCCGTCTCGTCTCGTAAAAGTGATCAGGGATATCATGCCAACAAAAGTCAAAAGTAGCAGAAACACGAAATATTTTTCCGGAAAGTGGGATAAAGCTCCAAATATTTTACCCATTGCGTGGTGAGAATAAATAAGGTTCGTTAATCATGAGGACATTAATATTAAAAATGCAGTTTGTTGGTTACTGATTGCTAGGTATCTTATGAAATCTACCTTGTGGTTTTTCTGGCTTCCCTACAAGAGTGCTCTTTTTCATTACTGCTATACCTTTTTGGAAGTCTTGAAATGTTTTCCACTAGACCTTCTTTCTTTCTGAATGTCGAACTTCCGTGCACTATGAAAATGTACATTTTTTGTTTAAATTCTAAGTTTGGCGCTGGGGAGCTACAAAAAAGTTTTTAAATGTGTAGTACGAACACAAAAGACTATTTAAAATTTCAGTATTTAGTATATTACAAATAGAAAGCATTTATTGTTCTTAATATTGTTAAACATCTTCTATGACATAAGTTTCAAAAAGTGTTTCTTTGTGATATTGTGCTGTTTCTTATGCTCAGCTTATGACGCACGTACTTCTTTGTTTTCCCCTTAGCCTCTAAGTCCGGTACCACCACCGCTTGATCTAATTTATCCTTCGGCAGGCACGCATCTAGAAATATATGTCGGGGGAGGGTGTCTGAGCCAAGTGTTCCAGAAAAAATGATAATAATAGAATTAACGACAACAATTAAGCAAATGTTTAAATTAAAACATTAATATAATTCATAGGTCTATTCACTTGAATATGTAAATTAATCAATTCTATTATTATTATTACATGAAATGTTACAAAGATCGTAGAAGAATAGTAATATAACAGCACGAATATTAGCTAATATCTAGCTTACGTATAGTTAATAAGATCCCCAAAATTTGCATAAAAACAGCTGTCCTGGTAAGAAAGTTAATGTAAAAATAGGCGATGAATTAAATATTTGCTGAATAACAAAAAAGGATGTTACATCCAGTTGACGAAAAATAAAGTTCCTGATTAATATTTTATGCTCATTATTATAAGTAGTAGTGTACATAAATCTTCATTGATACTGTCATTCAAAGCCGTATGATCCCAATAGAATCCCTGTTTTCTAGTAAGTTCGGCAGGAATAAGTAACCCTCGATTATGCTAAACAAATATATTTTTGGTTTAGCTAGAGCAAGGCCCCAGGAGGATGCAAGCAGCCTTTCCTGCAAAAGTGTATGTTTTACGAAGCGAAGAAACGTGACAAAACCACCACGTATGAAAGGCAAACCTGCATTTATTTTATATCGCACGTTTACAGAGCCGTGCCTCCTGAAGTTATAAAAATCCCAACTTCAATGATTCTTTTAGACATGCTATAGTTGAAAAAAATATATTCAGATGCACCAAAAGTGCGTCATTATCAGATTATGCATATAACGTGTTATTGGAGTCAACATATTTGTGTAAATTGGGTGCCTCCCCGATGGCGTAGTAATAACGTCGAGGTCTTGTAATGAAGGGTCCTCGCGTCGATACTCAATGGAGGCACAAAGTGGATCGGATCGCACTTTAAACTGTAGGTCGGTTCGCGATTTAGCCTATTTGTGAATCAAGTGGACTATAAAAAAAGAAAAACAATATCAACCTTAAGAATATTAGAATCCACTAATTCACCCACAGGTAAGTCAAATTTCACATATCCCTCTTCATCCTCGTTCATAGACTTCCTGCAATACTCTTGTGCATGTGTGTTGCATCCCACCAGGTGCGAGAAATGTGAAGTTATTCTTTCCCTGTACAGCGTTATTTCTTTTCATAACAGTAAGGCTAAATTCTCGTTTTATCTGAACTTTTAAAAAATGTGCAAAATAAGTCTATCTTTAAACAACCACCCTTTCTCGTGTATGTGTAAAATAATCCCACTCTGTCTCAGAAAACCTCTTCCTACGATCAAATGAAGGAAACAACTCTCAAGTCTCAACAATTATAAATTTTTGCTTAAATTTCCTATCATTTATACAAACAGTAGCACATATCACGTCCTTTGGTGTAACACTGTCAACAGCTAATGTTACTTTCCTCGCCCTAATAAATTTACTTCCAACCAGTGAAGGCGCAAGGGAAATGTGACTCTTTTTATTGCCCCTCCCTTGCATCAACCTTCATTCCTTCTTTAGGCCTGGATTTATGGCACTTACCCGCTACTGCAGGTCAACCTCGCCTTATGTTTGGTGTTTGCCCCCTGAAGCAACGGTGTCCATTGTTCAAAGCGAAACCTCTGTCAGTGGAAAACGGCGAAAAATAGTCTCGGAATACACCCTGGCCGTAAACAGGCTCCCGCCACACTGACATCGCTGTCAGCTTCCCTCTGAAGTTCGATAAAACTACTTTGTGAAATGTGTTTAGTAACGAGTGAAAATATATACAGTAGATACTACATCTATTTTGCTCATAAACTTGAAGGCTAAATTTGCAAAATAAAAAGAACAGCTACAACATTCCTTCATCTGATTTACAGAAAGGCTAATCGGGACTCGACCCATAGTTTAAAGTGGGATTCAAATCTCTATCTGATATCGGGTATCGGGTATCGAACCCGGGACCCCTTGATTACAAGGCGACGACGCTACCACTGTACCATCGGGGAGTCCCCTCATAGAACAAAGTTTCCTTCTACGACGATTATACAGAACTTAGTGCCCTTGCTTCATTTCAAATCTATTCTATATCAGCCTCAGTATTTCGTTATTACAATCCAAGGAATAAATAGTATTCTTCTTAAATAAGAAATAAATAAATAAAAAAGCATTGTAGCCTAAATAATCTTCAAACGGACGTAAAAGATCTAATCCAACCACCTGTAGAATGCCTGAGGTAAACAACAAGAATTTTCTCAACAAAGACAGGGCCTCCCCCATGGCGCAGTGGTAGCGTCATTGCCTTGTAATCAAGGGGTCCCGGGTTCGATACCCGGTGGAGGATACCAAGTGGTTCGGATTCCACTTTAAACTGTAGGTCCAGTCCCGATTAGCCTCACTGTGCATAAAGTGGACTTAAAACAGCAACTCAAGCAACTCAACAAAGACATTTCCGAAATTCCCATAACATTCTAATAATTTCGCAACCCGTGTAAATAATCATGTGGTAAAATCTTGTCGTGGTTCCCTGTAAACACTAAAATCACCAAATTACTTCTTTCCATATTTCCCGTATTTTCTCCTCCTCTTTAGCTCTCAGCTGCTCGGAGTGGGATAATGCAGGATTACTTATCCATAATTATCTCCTTCTCTTAGTCTTGCTAATATCTTGGACTCCTTAATAACTTTCCCAACAACTCCTTATCAATTTGTACTGCCATGTTTCCTACAATGCCTACTTCCTAATAACAATCACTTCTGTACACCCTTTGATGTAAAAATTAAATAATAAAAATAAACTATATCCGTCGGTCCGTTTATCTTTCCAACGTATAGAGCTGAGACTATTTTTACAAGATAAACCTCGGACGCAGACATTCCACGATCTTTTGGCCCCTCCTTCCACCTTCTCTACCTGCCCTTTTACTTGATGTTATTCAGAATTGTATTAGTATCTGGAGTACTATCGTAACATAAAATTAATAACCTGGAATAAATTGAAAAACAAAAATGGAGAGTAACTCTGTGTGTCGCAATAGTATTGAAAATAAGTTTAGGTATTCATTCATTACTCTCTCTATAATAGTCTTCTTTTGACTTAATACGCGCTTATCAACGATTCTAATTGAAATACTTTATTCCAAGCAAACAAGTATTTGCAACTGATTAAATATTTTGCTTTTATTTTTTCGAGACATTCGAGACGAGACGAGACATTTCAAAAGCCGTCCCGTCCCGTCTCGTGTCTCGTCTCGAAAACGAGACGAGAAAGGCATTCCGTCTCGTCCCGTCTCGAATTTCAAAAGGCTTGTCCCGTCTCGTGTCTCGTCTCGAAAACGAGACGAGACACGAGACGAGACGGGACATGTCCCGTCCCGTAAGCAACACTACTTACGCTTCGTAATAGCATACGACCCAGTTAATTTAATATCATCTATAAGCTGATATCTCTTTCTTCCACGGACTTTTCCTCCTTCAACCATTCCCTCCAAGGCATCCCTTAGCAGGCAGTTCCTTCTTAGACAGTGTCCTAACCAGTTTCTTTTCCTCTTCTTGATGGTCTCCAGTATAGATCTTTTTTCACCAACTCTTTTCAGTACGGCTTCGTTTCTTACCTTGTCTGTCCATTTTACACGCTCCATTTTTCGCCATGTCCACATTTCAAAAGCTTCGAGTCGTTTCTCTTCATTTCTTCTCAACGTCCAGGTTTCTGCACCATATAGTGCTACACTCTACACAAAACATTTCACTAATCTCTTCCTTAGACCTATGTCCATGGGTCCACAAAAAACATTTTTTCTTCTATTGAAAGCTTCTTTTGCTATTGCGATTCTCATTTTCACTTCTTGTTTGCAGCTCATGTCACTGCTTATGGTGCATCCGAGGTACTTGAAGCTATCCACTTGCTGGATTATTTCACTGTTTGCTCTCACATTAATATTCCTTGGTTTCCGTCCTATAACCATTGCCTTTGTCTTCTTTACATTAATCTTCATTCCATACTGCTCACATCTGCTGTTTAACTCTTCTAACATACTATTTATGGTTTTTTTCATCCTCAGCGAATAATGCCATGTCATCAGCAAATCTTATGCAGTTTATTCTTCTTCCTCCCAATTTGACACCTCCTGTGCCCTGGAAACAAATTTTCACTATATCTTCTAAATAGATATTAAACAAAGTAGGCGATAGGCAGCATCCTTGTCGTACTCCTCTTCCAATTTCACAGCCTTCTGTCATTTCGTCTCCTGTTCTCACTTTAACTCGTTGATTCATGTATAAGTTGCTTAGAAGTCTTCTCTCTTTCCAATCTACGCCAATTTTCTTCAGAATTTCTAAAAGTTTAACCCAATTCACTCTATCAAAGGCTTTCTCCAGGTCTACAAATACTACAAACACCTCCTTTCCTTTCTCTAAATATCTTTCCCCAATGGTCCTCAGTAAACCAATTGCATCCCTTGTACCTCTTCCTTTTCTGAAACCAAACTGTTCTTCCTCTAACTCGCCACTGACCTTCGAGTATAGGCGTCTGTTCAGAATTCTTAGAAGAATTTTTGCCGAGTGAGATATCAAGCTGATTGTCCTGTACTCAGAACATTTTCTGGCATTGCTTTTCTTCTGCAGAGGTACCAAAACAGTCTCCGTGAAATCTTGTGGCCAATCCCCTTTCTCATAGATTTCATTGCATAAGTGCAGTATTTCTCTTTTTCCATCTCCCAGGCATTTGATAAGTTCAACAGGAATTTCATCAGTGCCCGTTGCTTTCCCATTCCTCATTTCTTTGAGTGCTTGCTCAAATTCTTCATTCAGGATACAGTATCCTTTCTCATCATCAGGCACGTCGTCTTCATTTTCTACATTCAGACTGTCTGGGCGATTCTCTTTCTGGTAGAGCTCTTCAACGTACTTTCCCCACACATTCGATATTCCTTTTTTGTCTGTGATTTCACATCCTTCCTCGTCTTCTATCATCCACATTGTTTTCCATTTCTTCTTTTGGAAGCCCAAGCAGTTTACTTCACGATACATCAAGTCATACCTTCCTCTTTTTTCCAGTTCTTCAATTTCTTCACATTTTTGTTTCATCCATTGTTCTTTTGCCCTGTCAGTTTCTCTTCTTAGCTGGTTATTCAGTATCTTGTAATTATGTCTTCCCTCTTCTGTATTTACATTCTTCCATTTTCTCCGTTCCTCCATTTTTTCCAGCATACTTTCAGTAATCCATGGTTTCTTTGCACTTTTCCTTTCCCTGTAGCCTATTGTTTCATCCACTGCCTTCTGTAAGCAGCTTTTTATTCCATCCCACATCTCATCCTTATTGTTACAACTAGCTTTAAACTTATTGTAGTTTCCTTGGAAATGTTCTGCAAATTTTTGTCTTTCGTCTTCTTCCCTTAGCTTCTCTAAGTGGGGTTTCTTGCTCACCTGGTTTTGGGTTATCTTCTTCAATGTAAGATTGATTTCTCCTATTAGCAAGATGTGGTCTGAATTAATGTCAGCTCCTGGCAATGTCTTCGCATTTTTCAAACAATTTCGAAATCTTTCTTGTACCAGTATGTAATCTATCTGGTATCTTTTACAATCTCTTGGACATATCCAGGTGTACCTCCTTCTCTTATGTTGCTGGAACAGTGTGTTTCCAACAATTAGGGAGTTTCTTTTACAGAAATTTACCAGGCTTTCCCCTCTCTCATTTCTCTCGCCTAATCCATATCTTCCTACTGTACTTCCATCCTGCCTTTCTCCTACTACAGCATTCCAATCACCCATTACGATAATGCACGATCCCTTTCTCTCTTTTTCAATCAATTCCTCTATCTTCTCATAGTTTTCCTCCACTTCTTCTTCTGACAACCCACTATGTGGCATATACACTTGAATTAACACTAAGTCTTTCTTCTTTCCTTGAAGTTTCACCATTATAATCCTGTCATCCACATAACGCACTGCTATAACTTTATGTTTCACATGTGGTCCTAGCACTATTCCCACTCCACGATTTCCTTGTTGATCACCTCCAGAATAAAACATCTTGAACTCATCACTCACTATTTCACCATTCATATATATATATACAGGGTGGTGCAAAATTCCGTTTACAACGCGGAGGAGGTGAATCGCCAAGTGAAATGAAGACGAAAATGTAAATGGAATTTTGTCGAATGACGCACCGTGTCAGAGCTAGAGGATGCCGAATTCGTGTGAAAATGGACTTCACACCTCCATATGCCGACAAATAGTACTCATAAAGAAGATGCGGCACGATATCCCCAAAGAAAACACACCTGGGCTAGCGAATGATTCACAAATCGCGTGTCGAAAATGAATGCGGCAGGGATTCCCCACAAGAAGTGACGGATTCCCGGGAATATGTCCGACATGGAACGCAGATATCGAATGGGGGTACAAAGGGAAATGACGGAGGTCACAGCACATGAAGAACATTTCGCCAGGAAGTGTCCGAAAAGCAGGCTGCAGAAGGGGATTCCCCAGAGAAGAGGGGACACAGACAACATGTGCAGGAGGTGTACTATGATGACACACACGTACACAAGTAGTATCCAAGGCTGTGCGTAGATGTGAAATACGTACGTACACGTGAGAGAACGACCAGCACGTACTGATATCGGCTCCAAATACTACGACGGAAGACGTAGTAGTACATAAAGCTCCACAAGAGGCACTCAGCGGGATGCTACCTGTCACGGCCCGCTATCGCTGGTAGACGTACGTACAAACAACGTGTCAGTGTACGCGACTAGTGATCTGCCTGTCAGTTACACGTGTTGTCGCAAGGTGTTCATCCTGAGGCGTGTGGTGAAATTGAGCACATTGCTAAAGTGACCGTTAGGAAGTACGTAGTGCGTACCATCTATGTTGTCTGTACGGGGTGGACACCTGTGTGGAGTGTTCAGTGCTGTAGTCGTGAACGGTACATCACAAGTTAGTTTCGTACGTATTCGTGTGCTCCTTTGTGAGCCTGACAATGGCGACATACATCACCAACGAGCTTGCCGATATGCATCTCGTTTACGGTGAGACACACCAAAACAGCCATCAGGCAAGGCGTGTGTATCGCGAACGATTTCCAAATCGGCGCCTACCATCACATGTCCTGTTTCAACAGGTGGATGCTCGTTTACGTGAAACTGGATCTGTACGACCTAGGGTGTGGGATCGTGCCAGACCGCGCAGTGTGCGCAGTGTCCAATTTGAGGAGGAAGTGTTGGAAAGGATACGGGAGACGCCAGGCACCAGCACCCGTGCCATTGCCCATGTGCGACACACGCACCATACCAATGTGTTACGCATGCTGCACGACGAGGGTACGCACCCATACAAAGTGCAGAGGGTGCAACACCTGCAGCCGACGGACTTTCCCCTACGCCTTGATTTTTGTCAGTGGTATTTGCAACAAACCCTTGCAAACCCCCAATTTTCCAAATGCAGTGTTGTGGACCGACGAGGCACTATTCACCAGAGAAGGCGTCTTCAATACCCATAATAGTCACGTGTGGGATGTGCAAAACCCGCATGCAATCATTGAGCGTCATTTTCAGCGACGGTTCGCAGTGAATGTGTGGTGTGCCATTGTTGGGGACAACCTGATAGGTCCGTACGTGTTGCCCAATACTTTGTCCGGTGGGAACTATTGTGTTCCTACGGGACGTTCTACCTGAACTGTTGGAAAATGTACCCCTTGCAATTACGGAAAGATGTGTGGTATGAACATGACGGTGCCCCTGCACATTTTGACCGCCGAGCCAGAGCTGTACTCAACAATACATACGGTGATAGATGGATTGGTAGGCGTGGACATGTTCTGTGGCTACCTCGGTCACCCGACCTCACAATGCTAGATTTATTCTTGTGGGGCGAAATGAAGAGGCTAGTCTACGAAACCCCGGTGGAAAGTGTGGAGGACCTCGTTGCTCGAGTTACCGTCGCTGCTGGGATGATCAGTGACATGCCCAACGTATTTCAGTATACCAGAGTGTCCCTGTTACGCCGATGCCGTCTGTGTGTAGATGTGGCTGGCGGACATTTTCAACAACGTCTGCGATATGTATCGTATGACATTTCCACAGCCAATAAAGATTTTTACTTGTGTACGTGTGTGTCATCATAGTACACCTCCTGCACATGTTGTCTGTATCCCCTCTTCTCTGGGGAATCCCCTTCTGCAGCCTGCTTTTCGGACACTTCCTGGCGAAATGTTCTTCATGTGCTGTGACCTCCGTCATTTCCCTTTGTACCCCCATTCGATACCTGCGTTCCATGTCGGACATATTCCCGGGAATCCGTCACTTCTTGTGGGGAATCCCTGCCGCATTCATTTTCGACACGCGATTTGTGCATCATTCGCTAGCCCAGGTGTGTTTTCTTTGGGGATATCGTGCCGCATCTTCTTTATGAGTACTATTTGTCGGCATATGAAGGTGTGAAGTACATCTTTACACGATTTCGGCATCCTCTAGCTCTGACACGGTGCGTCATTCGACAAAATTCCATTTACATTTTCGTCTTCATTTCACTTGGCGATTCACCTCCTCCGCGTTGTAAACGGAATTTTGCACCACCCTGTATATATATATATATATATATAACACACACACCCACACACAAAGAATCTTTTAAAGATTCATTGGAATTTAGGAGTAGTAACATAATAGGTATATTTCGATATATCTCTAATTACTAAAACCTAGATGTAAAACTGCTGCATGGGAATGCTTGCGATCTGTGGTGCGTTTGTGTGCAGCTCGCCAGCAGTCAATCTTTAATATCATATTCCAAAGATAAGTTTTCCATTAGAAATTGTGCATAATTTCATAGAAGTGTTACTAGGTCCCTGTAGGATTAATTCTTCCCCCTCGTTGTACACGCACATCGATTCTTCACGTTTGAGACAACCGAAATGGAAAACGACTTACTGCTGCTTCGGTAGAAATTAATTCATTTCTGGAATGTATCAGATTCCACCGAACCGTCGCGGTGCAAATACTAACTTGCATATAAAAGATCGATAATGCTTGCCTGTTTCGTGTTATCGGAAGCGTGAGCTAATGGCAGAGTGAGTGGTGTTCTTTCAGCGTGCATTCATGGAGAAAGAATGGTACGTGGTTGTTCAGATGGTCCTCAGATGCGATGCAACTTTGACTGCATGTGTATTTGAAGACTAACGACAGGCATCAGCGTCGTCCGATACACTGTCGTTTAATTTTGTATTTGTATTTTTTTAAAAAAATATTTTACGTCTCCTTTCTGACACTTTTGGTTAATCGCGACGTTGCGGATGAGTGATGATTAGATGAAAGTGATAAAGAAACACACACAAAGAATACCCATGCCCGTGGTGGGATTGGAACCGGGGAACTTCTGTGACGGGTTCGAAAGTCGATCACGTAACAGGCTCTGCCACGGAACCGCAACATTGCCGTTTAACATGGATTGATTTGTTTTTTTTTTTACTTTGCTTTTCTGCCACTTTTGGCTAAACGCGAAGATGAGGATGAGTGATGATATGATGAAATTGATGAACGGACATTCACAAAGAACACCCATGCCCAGGCCGACATTCGAACCCGGGACCCCTGGCGTCGTAGCACGCTGTGCTAACCGCTAATCCACGGAGGCCGGCCATTGTCGACAAGTTATTCGACATACATTCACTCATCTCAGTTAACATTACAGTTGATTTTCAATGTTACTTTATGTTTCTACTTTTGTAAAAGATGGTTTCAAATTCGAATAAGAGTAATTATAATAATATAATTGTTACAATTATAATTAACGAAAAACATAAATGTACGTTGTATCACTTTTAAATATTTTTTTTTAGGATTAAGATAGTCGATTTTAGTTAGTCTCGCATGAAGCTTATGGAAAGATAGGGAAATCTGGGCATTACAACTGCACAATGTAAATATTTTTCGTCCAATTCGCCTGTAGCCGACTCCATGGGTAAGCGCATTAATTGATCGACTTTTGATCTCGCCACCGAAGTTCCCGGGTTCGAGTCCCAGTCTGGGTATGACAATTATTTGTGATTGTCCCTTCATCCGTTTCATCTAATCATCATCCAACCTCATCGTCGCGATTAACCAAAAGTGGGAAAAAGCTATGATAAATAACATAAAAACAAGCAAATACAATTATCCCATATTTCATTGCACTTATTTTTTCACAAAATTGCGTACGCTGGTATCTCAATAAATCTAGAGCCTGGATTGAACCAGCAAAAAATATTTTGTTTCACTGTAATGAAATCCTACTGACTTAGTAGGATATAAAATGTTAATTTTCTGAGGATTTGTTGACTGATTTATCATTAAATATCCGACATATATTCTTACAGTCCCTCTTTTTTAACTTTATACATCTTGATGTTCTGTCAAAAGTTGCTATTTACATCAAATAATTCGTCCACAGAACATTAATTTCTTTCTGTCCATACTAGAAAGTTTGTCGCCTGTTATGCCATGTTACTCTGAAGTCCGAACCGTCGCGTGGAACGTTCCATGTGTCTTTCGAAGAGGCAATTTAACGCGCCGCGCCAGCTTGAACATTGTGTGTGTCCTGTGTGTTAGGAAATTTAGTATTTTTCCGTTGTTTACCTCTACAAAAGATGCTGGAACTACACGATTGATTGATTTTGTTTATTTTACGTCGCTATTCTGTCACTTTTAGCTAATCGCAAAGACGAGGATGAATGGCGATAAGATCGGTGGCTCAAGCACAAGGATGCAGGGGGGCCTTGACCCCTTCAACCATGGACGGAAACCAAAGCAAGCACGAAAGAAAGAAGCACAGCTAACACAATCTAAGAGAAGTATGACGAAATAGGGCATTCAAGATGGGATTATCCAGTGCCTGGAAAACGGAAAGATTCGAGCAAGCGCCTAATCCATCAGTGGAGACAACAGTTGAGACGACCAAAGGAATGGTTAGGGAAATTAAATATTATATACAATAAAGTAGGGCCATTCCATTGTCACGGATACGCAGACTGAATTTTTTAATTTCACATGGAACTATTCCACTAACAGTTTAGCAACATTTTCCTTACGGTTTCTGTGCAATGAATTATGAAACTTAACACTGTTGATTGAACATAATTGCCCTTAGAACTTTCCCACATTTATAGCTACAGGAGAACAATTTTTTTGTTACGGGTGGGACAGGTAAAACACTACCTCTTTACTTAATAACATTATTTTAGTTTAAGTGAATTTTCAAATTATGAAAAAAAGATTACTTCAGAAAAAGAGAGGAAGTATGATCTTTGAATATTCTAGTGGAGTTGAGGGTAAATTTTATCGGTAAAGGAGGAATTATTTGTTTACTGGTGTCACGGGTGGAGCACAATACAAAACAATAGTAAATAGTAAATAAACAATATGTAAAATACCTTCTACTATTAACTTAATTATGAACAATATCTGAATTTCTATCCAAATGGCAATGACAATTGTTGACTCACAAGATAGAATAAAATTGAATAAAATTACAGCATTGCATTTAATTTTAGAAATAGAGATTCAGGGGCACTTTGGCATAGAATGCCTCCGTAGCAAATGAAAGAACGATTCTCCAAAAAAAAATAAAAAAAAATAAGAAATTAAGTTACCATCCCCAGTTGCTGAATGGGAAAATGATAAGAAAACTGAGTCCGAAATTACTGTATATGTAACTGAATGGGATTCTTTCATCCAGGAGATGTAAGTCTTCCTCAGATAACAAAATGGACTCCCGTGTCTGTAGAAAGTCTTGTTATTACTGTTTCTTGTGCCAGCAACAATGGCAACATGTGAACGGTCTTTCTCAACAATGAAATTATAATAACCTTTTTAAGAAGCACATTGTCACAGAAACGGGTGAATCCTCTTTGTGAACTTTACGTATATTTGCTGTTGCAGTTTTGCAGGAATTTGATTTTGTATACGAGTTGCTTCCTGATGAATGTTTAATTTTGTGTAACGTTTACTACGAATTTTTTACAACCGTTTATATCTTTCTGTAATCGTTCTTAGTTTGGTATCTACTAGATCATATTGCATGCATAAGATCGTTCTCGTGTGCAGTACATGAATGTAAACAAGTTCCAACAATTACAGAAAAATTATGATCTACACATATCTTCCTGGTAGCTCGTATTTTGGATCTTGAAAAGTCTGTTGAAACGGCGATCTATTCGAAAACGTTACTAGCATTATGTTGCATAATCATCATACTAATAATTGTATATACTGTGTATCTTAAATTTCTGACTTTGTTGTTGACATGGAGAATATCCTCTAGGTTACCGAGTGAGTAATGGGTCATTGATAGTGCCAATTTACTGGTGAGGCTCCTAGAAATGATGAGTATCAGCTTCCTTGTTGCTATAATAGGTTGCTTCATTTTTTTAGAAAAAAGGAGGAGTTATCAAGTAAACGAACCATTACATTTAGATCCACCATTTTCCCTTCCCCTAGGCTCAGAAGTGATGCGATATTTCAGCAGAACAGCCGGTAGTTTAACGTTGTGTATTTCAGACCGTGGATGTGGTCACGTGTATCAAACATTCGAAAAGGGGTATTTTCTGAGACGTCTTTTTTACCTCCTGGGCTACAGTAAACACAATAAAAATAAGTAACATAAACATTTAACTACTGGCGTTTTCTTGTGCAGTAGCATTTGACGAAATAAGGTTAAACGGGGGACTAGGTCTTGTGCAACTCGGCCTCCCGTCGTCGACTCGGAGTGTATTGTTTCAAATGAGTGCATTCAGACGGGAGACCGAGTTGCATGCCTACGTGCCGTTTTCCCTTTGCTAGTGTTGACTGATTTGCGCATTGTATTTATTCGTAATGGAGAAGTCTGTAACAGTGTTTGACACGGAGAGTTTATTCAACAAGTTCATGAAAGGCCTGCAATCTGGGACATCTCTTCACGTCCACGGACTGCAAATAAAGCTATAAAGGTGGAGTGCTGGATTGAAACATACAACATACATATCCTGCACAAATTTTGACAACTTATCTGTGCTAGTTTATTAAAATATGTCTTGTGTAGTTACAACAATGAAGTAAACTGCTTTTATACAAAAAACAAGTCACTGACTTGTGACAAGCATGGGAAATAATTTCTACTTCGTACGTTCTTTAGAGATTTTTCATTTTATGGTAGAATAAACCCACAAAAACATCCGGTATCCGGACAATTGCGCTTGCAGAGAATTGCAATCAGTCTAGTTGTCTGAGGGACTGAACTTCTCCCCGAACTTTCCAGATTAGAATATCGATTTCACTCTTTCGAAATCGGCACTATTTCTTTGTTTTCTTAAGTGTCTCTCTGTTTTTTGGTAATTAATTATAAGTTAACAAGATTTTTGTCAATCTGTTCTACACTATCATCAATCCGATCTTGAAAATGTTTCAGCAGCCATCAGGATAAAATAGTCATATGTCTTCCCAAATGTAGTCACTTTCCTTACTCTTGCGAGATTCTTTATTCCTCGTTCATTTACTTATTCTTATTCAATTACATCTAAATGCAAACATGAAATTTGAAAGAATCAAAATAAAGTTTATTTCGTTAAACCACAGTGTACTGTAAGAGAACGTAGTATGTGAAAAATATGCATTGGAGTGATTTTTCATTCCCAACTCTCAAAGAGAAACTCAGGATATATGAAATGTCATCAGAGGTCTCCCCAGTCTCAAGAATAAAATGTTACCTATTGCAACGATTTTGCTGATATACATTTCTCTACACACATATATATTCTCATTACAAAAAATTACAATATTCTATGACAAAAATAGTGCATTAGTAACTTCCCAAATATCAAAATGGTTGTTTCGAAGGCAAATAATACCACAGGAAAATGGATTCGATCTCTTTTGCCAAGAAGAGAAACATTATTTGTTTTTCCGTTATTGCAAGAACCTATAAGTCGATGCTAGGTACAGTACCTTTAATAGTTGACAAAATTATCATACTAAAAGAATAAGTCCGTCATTTTGAAAATAGTGAAAAAAGCTATAACTCAAATCAGAAAAACTAGGTCAATTTCTTGTTAATTGTAACACCCCAAGATAAAAAAGCAGAAGACAAACTTCGGAAATTTATTTAAAAAAAATATATTGTGGGGATTGGATTATGGCTTACATTAACTTAACAAAGTAAACAAAACAAAGAAACAAAGAAAAGGTTAAAAACATATTTGTGATATTTCATATTTTGTATTTTTTCCTTGTAAATAATAA
Source organism: Lepisma saccharinum (assembly GCF_977018435.1). Lineage (NCBI taxonomy): Eukaryota > Metazoa > Arthropoda > Insecta > Zygentoma > Lepismatidae > Lepisma > Lepisma saccharinum. Next base: position 85,863,849 of record NC_139230.1, read on the forward strand.
AAAAATAAAAACAAAACAAAAGAGTATCAAATTTTCTGTTCAGTGCTATTATAATTGCATTTATTTCATTATCATACTTTCAACAAATGTTTCCATGTGCATAATCAATGTAGTGAAAATTAGTACTCATTTAAATGTAAGTAGGCTAAACAATGTCAATATATACAGAGACGGACAGTTATATGCGATCTCGAGCAAGTAACAAACAGCTCTGTTAGTTTTGTAGCTCCTCATTTTTAAGGGAATAGCTGGTGCAGATTGGGTGGGAGCAGGAATTGCAGGCTAGATTGAAATGCTTCTTCAATAGAGGGTTTGAGGGGTGAGGATTCCAGTTTTGTTTCCGCTCAAGGTCGGTCGACCTGATCTCAATTGTCTGTCCTACAACATTTAAAGTGTTCGCAATTTTCTGCGGATGCAATTGCCCTAGATTTAAAACATCCAATCTTAATTTCTAGTTCAACACCTGGGCCCCTTGAAAAATGTGCCTTGTTAAGATCTGCGTCTCTCACATTTCAAGTGTTTAGTAAATATTTCATTATTCTTGTTCGAAACAATTTAATTTTAGAATGTATATAATAACTTTTAAACATACTCCAGTGTGTATAAATGATTAATTTGACACGCGCCGCAACTCGTGTTCCCATGTCCAGTGTAGGTGTTTGTATTATAGTATCGATTCTTAAAAATTTGGGGAAAACATTTTGAAGACGTTTCTTCTTAATTGTGAGCATTGTTTATTGTACAAACATATCAGAATAATACAAACATATAAATTAGGCTTAAGGTTTCATTGGACCTTGAATCTGTCTCAGCAACTTATCTCTTTTGTTTCTTTTATCTTCACCTCCTTATTTTGCCCAACGCTATCTAAACGGCATAGTCTGTGAAAGAAAGTTCGGTTGTTATTAATTGCTAATCCTTCACAAAGTATTGCTATTAATTGCTAATCCTTCACAAAGTATTGCTATTAATTGCTAATCCTTCACAAAGTATTGCTATTAATTGCTAATCCTTCACAAAGTATTTATATTAATTGCTAATTCTCGAGCTCATCTTATTGATGGGTCACGAAAGAATATAAACTCACCAGCGACAATCATACTTCGTGAATACTTTCGCTCCCTATCCATGGGCGATTTTCAAATTAGTAACGTGAATTAGTTTCTTTTATTGGTGCTTGAAGTTCGTCAGAGACAAAGTTTATATCTTATTGATGCATACCCGTCGATTTCGGCGTAATATGGGGGGAAAATGATGTTAGTGTTTCGATAATGACTGACGTTACACGTATCTGCTGGAGGTAGCCGTGCACCTGGGATATTGTAAAACTGGTCCTCATACTTTATATATAGAGATCGTGGAAAGCAGGCTTCATTTACGTTACTCTAGTTCATGTACCTGACATTTCGTTCGGAATTGGATTCAGTGGGCAGCTTTATTTGAAAGCTGACTAGCACAATACACGTGGGGCCGCTAAGGCCTTGGGGAAGTTAGGTGTAAACCGAATCAGTGTTCCAGCACAAAGCCACAGCAACGCTTATTGTTGATAATGAAGATCGCATATAGCGTGTGATATAACTGAATTTAGGACAGCAAGGTAAGGCACGTACAAAGCAACACGACACGGCTCCAAAGTCGATATGTCGTGAGGCAAATGTGTTAATTGGTTGAATTGATATTTCCGCCCTGGCAACGATGGCCATCATTATAATTATTTATGTTTTCCCTCTCCTTCTTTGGACTGAAATGCACTTTCATCGCCTTTACAGCCTTCCTCTCTTTTATTGCAGTCTTGTGTTAAGTTAGTCTCCTATTTACACTAATAAATGTATTATTTCTGTTTTTTCTGCTTCAGAAGACCTAGTAATAAGGTAATCTCTCTGGTTCGGGGTATTCTTCCTTCATCCCTCCTTTTTTTAATATTACAATCCGCTTCAGATTATGACCTTTCCATAAGTTTCTACCATATGCGCTTTATTACTTCAACCTTGTGTCAGACACCACGTTCTGAACGTTTTTAGTTAAATAACCTTCTTCGACAATTTTGAATACATTAATTCATTATTAGTGTTATTACTGATTTGTCGATTATTTTCCCCTCTCGTTTGTATTCATGGTTTTACCTGTCTCATTCAACTTCTACGTTCAAATGTAGACTATTTGAACTTAACAATGGTTGTCTTAGCAAATGACAGAGTCTAAAATTGCTGAAGACTGCAGCTGCGTCACCGAACAGCTGTTGCAATATCGTTGACAGTTAATTCGTTGTCTTGTTCGTCTCTTTTATTACTTACCACGAAGCTTCTCCCTTCAGTTTATACGAGCAAGAAGCGCGTTCTCATCAGCGCTAGATTATGGATAGATCTTTGCTGCCACACCTGAGGCTGAAATTGCATATCCTGACAATTACATTGATACGACCCAGACACCTATGCCATTACATACAAAGAACATTTCAACGAAATGAATCAACACAATTCAAGATGTACTCGACTTAGTAAATTAAAATCCCATCGGCAATTGAATTGGTCATGAAGTATCTTCTTGATGTGCACCGTGTGTCTGGTCTTGTAAGGAAAAGCGAAAGAATGGAACGTGTTTAATGTAATGTAAAGGCCCGTTCCATTGATACGCGTGTTGCTGGAAGAGCTCTGATGGATGCAGATGCGGTCTTCTCCTCCACAGTGTACGTTCCATCCTTGTCATCCACAGTACATCCCGACCTGCAACACAGACTGCCATTAACAATATTGCACTACATTATATTACAATAAATATATTACATTACACTAAACACATTCCATCTATGTTTCGTTTCCATTTGGTCACTTTTCCCTAGGAGCTGGGTTTTAATGACACTCTGTATATCCTCTCTATCTACGTATATTGTATCAAATTTTCAATGTTGATGTGAGAATAGTGTATGTAAGTCATGTTCAATATATTCAAGTGTAAGGCATATCATTATTCCATCGTGTTATGTAATAACCCTTTAGTAGCATTGATCAGATATTTATATCCGTTATAATTGAGACAGATTTCACATATCAAAGGAATGTCTTCGTAATCGGCCATCTTTTATACTTGTTTTTAGACCTTGGTCATTTTCAGAAATTAAACGCATTCCACTTAGAGAATAAGTGAAGGACAATACGTGAAATTTGTGGTGATATTTGATATGCCTTTATATTTTTTTGAAAAATTAAAATATAATGGATTCATTGCTATTAATATTATGACAATGACCTTCAAACCAAAATGAGACGTTTGTTAATGCTTTAGATTTAAGGCAATATTTAAAGATAACCGAATAAAGCATTGCATGTTCACAGACGAACGTTAACATTTGTTTAGTTTTGTACTTTTATGTTTGAAATGGCAAATATATCTAAATATCCACGAACGATTGGCATAATAACACTTTCATGTTTTTACAATGCAGAAAGTGTTATATCGTGATTTGATGATAACAGGAAGTCAACCCCTTGAGTTTCCGGTTAGGCTTGACCTAGATTTTCCACCAAGAAGCCGCCGACCTCCGTGGCGGAGTGGTTAGCACGCTACGAAGCCATGGGTCCCGGGTTCGAATCCTGGCATGGGTGTGGCTGTTCTTCGTGATTGTCTTTTCATCAATTTCATGACATCATCACTCATCCTCATCGTCACGATTAGCCAAAATTGGCAGAAAAGCAAAGCTAAATAACAAAAAAACATTAAAATCAAATAATCCACTAAGAACTTGAGCTGTTGGAACATTAACTTATGGAAGAAATAAATAACGCGTTTTGAGCCTCTTCGTTGGAGTAGTAGTAATGCTGTTGCCTTGTGAGGAGAGAGTCCCTGGTCCGATCACCGGTGAATTCACGTTGACTCCCACTTTACACTATAGACCCAGTCCCGATCACCATATCTGAGCACCATAATGTGGACTTAAAAATACAAAACACTTGTGAAGCGTTTGGTTGTTGCATGGGTTTGTTTCCTACGCGAAAGAGCGGGTGCATCGAGTAACCAGTTAGGCAAACATATTCCATCAACAAATCCCCGCTGTTACGTTAATTGAAGACCAGAAAATAACGCGACTAAAGTGTAAATAATAGTTTACGCCACTGTATTTCAGCAATGGTCCTTGTAAAGTTACACACAAGTAAAGAAATAGTCTCAGATAAGTGATACATAGCTGGATCACATATTTGATGGATAGCAGCAAAATATTCCCCTTCTCCTGCAGTTCAACACCCACGTATTTCAGTTGTTGTCCCCCAGATATTACACACTCTGACACACACCTACACATAATATAGATACATATAATACATAATGTTCCTGCGTTGATTCATTTGTTTTATTCACAATCTCTGAAATGAAATTTGTTTTAAAGCTTTCAACTGAAAAGACGGTTCAACTTGTTACCTACGTTACCCTTAGTGCAAGGATGAAAAGAGTTATAAACTAAGCATTCAAAGAGGGTAAAAAAGGGAAGAAAGCGTGAAAAATCATCGCCAAAGTTTGTAAATCGATCCTAGGAGTTTGGTTCTTAAGAGGAACGGTTCGTAACTATTACGATAAGTCACTTTTACCATTTTATGCGTAATAAAGTAGCATTTTCAATTTCCTACGTGTAACTTCCTTGTTCACTGGAAGGAAACGATATCAACAAGTGATGAAAAACCTGGTTGTTGTGTGCATACATGTTTATATGGTTCTTCGGCAGGTACAGGTGCTCCCACCTGGCGATGCAACATTATCCTGCGTAGAAGATTCGGAAATTAAAGATTTATCGCTTCAAAAATTGGTGTGGCAGCTGGATTGAAATTAGTGTCAGTCATCGTTAGTGTGCGCCCCGCCCATGGGAGAGTTGGCATGAAGCCCAGAGCCACGTCCCCGCTATGCCTTCCTGGAAATTTGTAGCCAAGATAAGCCAAGTTGCTGTGATAACAGAAAGGGCTGACTGCAATGTCGACAACTTAACGAAGCATCAAGAAATGGCGAAAATGGAGATATTAACGAAATAACGCTCATACGCGGGATGTTCTGTGCTTATAGTCACGGCACGTGTAAATAAAGTGCTTTACATCAGATACTGAGAGATGAGCAAGCGTGGGAAGAAAAAGAACAAAAGCTGATAAAAAGTATCCTCATTAGGGAAAAGGCCTGTCAGAAGTAAAAAGCTCCCCGCGAAGTGAAGCATGACATGTATAATGATAAGAATTTTTTGCTGTGAAGTAAAAATTTCAGCTTTGAAAAATCACAGGACAGACTTTTTTGAAAAGGAGGAAATAATTGAATACCAGTGTTCATATGGCCATAAAATATGTCTGGTGTAGTGTCGCTGTGGTTAGGGAATCTTTGTAATCTTCACTATAAACATTCTGAGTAACTAACTAGATAAAACTAGAGAGATTCTTGTAATGAACCTGTATTGTATTAATTTGGAAAATGGTTTTCATTTTTCATGGGTGCTGTGTATATTATTGATATTTTGTGCTAGACTTACAAACGAAAACTACTTTTTCTACAACTTAGTATTTAAATAAAATTATATTTACTTTGAGGAGAAATTTTAAATAGATTCTAGATTGATTGATTGATTTGTTTTTTTACTTGCCTTTTCCACCACTTCTGGCTAATCGCGAAGATGAGGATGAGGGATGAAATTGATGGAGGAACACTCACATTGAACACCCGTGCCCAGGCCAGTCCGCCACGGATGCCGCCTAAATAATTTGTTATTGCTGGAAACTTGTATTAAATTGTTTGTTTTATTTTCATAAACGTACCACACATTTCATCTGCAATCTGAGACGTGAATGTAATAAAAAAATTCCATATTCTTGGAATTTGTCTTGGAAGTTGACGTGAATAATTTCCTATTGATTTCCGCATTGTTATTCAGGATTACAAAAGATGTTGATTATGATGATATTTTGTTTTTCTGTACGTTACCGAAATTTTCCAATGTAATTTCCAATACAGGATAGAATTTAGAAATATTCCCTTTACTTTTCCACTTGGTGCATAAAGAAGCCTCCGAATTGTTCGACTTGTCAGTCAATTGTGAATGGTCTCTATAGGGAGGGGGTGGGGGCGTTCCACACGAAAAAAATATTAATAGTTGGTAATTTCGAATTTAGCAACATTTATTTCTTGCGTTTTGCTGTTTTTATTCGATTCTACACATTGAATTTGCTTTGAAACATAACGTTAAATGAACAATCAAGGTGAAACGACAACAATGAATTATTCTTGACTTTGGATTTGAACTTAGGGCCACTGGTTTTGCAGCTATCCGTCAGAAGACGACGGAAGTTGTTCGTTTCTAGATTCTATCGCCTCTTTAATTTAGAAACAAACAATTTACAGTTCAAGATTCTGTGTTACTTGTTTTGGAGTGAATTTTTTATATTATATTTCTTCACGCGTGGTTACGCTGTGAGTACGAATCTACGATATTAAGATGACATAATGTATTATTCATATTTAGTCGTTTTCATTCTGGCAGCTTTAGGGATTTTGAGGAGGTGGACTACTAGGCATTTAGTAGCTTTGTTGTCGTATTTCTTGTTATTTACGTAACTTTTCTGCCCCTTTTGGCTAATCGCGACGTTGAGGATGATTGGTTGAATTTATGTAAGGATACTTGCAAGGAGCACACATGGCCAGGCCGAGACTCTAACCGTGATACTCGATGGGGAGATCGAACACTTATGCTCTTCGACCGAACCGGCGTCTAGTAGCTTTATTTGGAGTTTTGTTTCAATACTAGTTCTTAGAGATACTATAGATACTACCATCAATTTGACATTCTGTGTACACTTGATGAGAATATTTTGACGGTTTCCCCACTTCTGTTTGTTTACGTGCGTACATTACCTGTTCTGTTATTAACATTATAATTTTGTTGTTGGTGTTGTGATTCGCGGGGTACTAATAAAAAGAATGGATTTCTAGGCATTGTTATTGTTTTCAGTTTAGAAGATTCCAGACTGACGCTCGATTTTACAAGCATTTGTTAATAGCAGAGAGAGGAAATTCCGTATCATTACATGCGGGCTTGTCGAGGCGTTTCAATGCTCTCAGGACAATGCAGAACCAAGCAAGGGAGGGTGGCAGACGGATGGGTATGAAAAAGTAGGAGGAGGAGGAACAATGACAACCAGTGATTCAAAAGCTGATGTAAAATGAAAATAATGAGAAGAAGGGGATCTCAGGTACTTCCTAAGACTCTGACGCCATTTTATGACATCACGAGTTAGCCTTTTCAGGTTGAAACAAAGGAGGGGTTGAGATTTAGGGGTGGTTTTCAAAACAAGTCCCGAGGCCGGGGGAAGAAGAAATCAACTCTGCGCACGCTGAAGCTTTTCCGAACCATTTGCAAAGCAAGTGTATCTCCGTGCTTGGTACTGGAAGGATTTTCGTTCTGCAGTTGGGTTGGTTAATAGTATCCACAGCGACGGAGTTAGCCAAGCGTAGGCCCAAAGAGAGGGAGCACTAATTATTAGCTAATCAGTTAATTGGGTCGTGAGAGGTCAGTCGTTTTGCTTAGCGCTATCTGAATTTTGGAAGGTATATTAGGCAATAGAATTTACCCGATCAAATATATGACTTTTACTTCGAAAGTAAATTTCCTCGAGGGAAATTGGTGTAGTTGAATTTCGGAATAAAGTGGAAAGAGGAGAGGTTGGGCCGCTTCGTTTCAGCAACTTTGCTTCAACTTCATATGATAGCATCTAATGCGTTTTGTAAATGAACAAAAAAATTGTCTTGTGAATTATAATTTAGACGAAAATTTAAGTGTTTGCTTAACTTTTGGTATATTATTGACTTTTATTTCCATAGACTTAAGTTTTAACTGAACAGTTTGTTTTTGTGAATCATGAAGACAATCGCCTGCAAGAGAAATTCTATTGAGCATCTTTAGATCTTGATATTTTCATAAATTTATTATCAATGTCGGAGTTGAAATTAAGAGACGATATTAGTATCCGTTACGTAAGCACAAGTCAAATTTAAGTAAACCTGCGTAAAATATCCAATCAGTACTGGAACGTTTGCTAAAATATTAGTGGTATTGACGAATGGTCACTATAATATAGTTATGTATTTGCTTTGCTTTATTTTACTTCGCTTTTTGTGCCACTTGTGGCTAATTTGCAAAACTGGGGATGAATGATGAAATTCATCAATGGACACTCAGAAACATCCATGCCCACGCCAGGATTCGAACCCGGGACCCTTGGCGTCGTAGCGCGATGTGCTAACCACTCTTTTTTTATTATTGTCTCATTCTGATATACAAGTTATGGAATTACATTGTTTTTGACATAATTGTATTACTGCTATTACAATTTGTATTTCTATCTGGTTAACCTTTACATTTTTGTTTGACCTAAATTAAGTATAAAGCACTAATAAGAAATTTGCATACCATTTCTTCCTTGCTTGGAGAGGAATTTTTTCGTATTGTTCTTGCAAGAAGATACTGAATTGGCCACTCCGCCACAGGGGCCTGCTATATATAAGTAGTTAATGTCTGTATTACAAGGCATAAAAGCTAGGCTTTGGGGGTGAAAGATTAGCTTTTAACAAGTGAAAAGAAATCGACACAGACTATTTTATTCAGATGTATTTCGCTTATTTTGCGTTGATTTTCTACCTCTATAGATCAATCGCTACGAAGAAGATGAATGACGATTCGACGCGCTCGGCCACTTGGGCAACTTGTTATTCAGATGATTGGCGAATAGAGTACTTTTATGAACCAGTAAATTCAACATCCACACACTGCATTGTATACATACAAAACCTGATCGATACCACTGATACGAAGTACATGTGCGATCCAAAGTAGCTATTTACTTTCTTTCTGGAAGAAAGGTACATTCATTTGATTATGAGGGTATAAGTTATAATAGTTTTCTTTGTTTTGTAATGTACAAAATCTTTTTATTCTACATTCACGTATTCTAGATTTGTAACACGTGTAATTGTCCCGTTGATTACAAATAGTATTTCCTGTTTGCAATAAGTAAAATGATTCTCTCTTTTATATATTTTTTAAAGTTATCATTCTCTCTCAATAACTATTCACATGAATAATCATTTACTTGGAGGCGTTGTGGCATGACTTCCTTTTTAAAATTTAGTGTGTTTGGGTTTATTGAATGTTCCTACAATATGTTTATCTAAACGTATGAGGATGAATGGAAAATATTTTTTCAATGTCACTTAGTCGCCCATGACATGTTAACGCGGTAGTAAATTCTCCAGCCTAACCTAACTGTAAGCCCATAGATAACTTAAGGTTCAATTTGAAGTAACTTAAATACTTTTAAAAATGAATTACCGTAACTGAAAGTAAGTTACTCTTTCAATCGCGTAGCTGTAACTGTGTCTGCTTTCATGAAATACTCGTACTTTCTCGAAAAAATGTCAACGTGTACTCGAAGTTAGTAATAGATAATGCATTTTCTGCTTACAGTTATTGTGTTTACGCTCTACTGTTTTGTACTTTAGTGCACATAGTAGAAACCTTACATCCTTTGCCTATTCTGTTTACCAAAGAATATTTGGCAGAAAAGATTAACGGAATGAGTTGATTGAATCATAGGCAATACATGTTGATATTGGAGTCAGTAGTTGCTTTTTTATGTTCTGTAGTTGCAGTGTTCCATACATTCAAAGGGAACAGATTCCTCTCGTGTTGGTTAAGGAAACAGAAGGGGATGCAGACGGTTATAAAACAGCTTTCTTACAATGTCTTTTAATTTTGAAACGACGGCTGCACCACCAATTAGCATACGGAAAATCCCAGAATATAATGGTTTGCCATAAAGAGAGAGAGAGAGCGAGCCGATGGGAGAAGGGAGTTCTGTCAGAGACCTGCCACCTCTTTTATGTTTGTTCCAGAATTCGTCATGTTCGTCATGTGTTCTTCCACTTTTGTCGGAACACTACCAATAAATTTTCTCCCACAAAAAATACGGATAGTAGGAAATGGGAAAAGAACGAATGAAACTGAAATTTAATGATTTCTAAATGTTAAAGAAGAAAGACGAGTGTTCGCCCTTCTTGATGCCTCATATAAACATCACGAAACTGGAACTTTTTTCCGTTCTATTTCCGCAAGCAGAATCAAAGACATAAGGCTAGTTGTGTTGTTTATTGATGCAGTTGTGTGAGAAACTAAATTTATATATTGCTTGTTTGATGATCTCGGTAACGAGTGGATACATGTAATTCGAAATTATATGCAATCTGAGATAGTTTTCTTATCTACCATTGTAAAATACTATTGAAGCCTCTAAATGATAAAGGTCGGTATGATGTATAAAATTATCATACATATACTGTACCTAATTCAGGGTAGCTACTCGCCGGGAATTCATTGAATTCCGGGAATTATGCGTGGATTATTGTCTCCGGGAATTCTGCGTGAATGTTTCTCCGTAAACGTGAAAAATTTCCACTTTTATTAATTCAAATCCCTTTGAAGCAAGTTTTTCACAGTTTAACTTTTATTTTTATCGAGGAAGAAAAAGAAAGCTGCATGGAAAGTAAACCAGAATTCTCTCAATCTGTTCATTTTATTAGTGCCCTTTGCATAACAATCTATCTGACACACAGAAGATTATTGGAAGATAAGATATCTTGAAGTTGATTAGGTAAATTTGAGTTTGAAATTCTTGTACAATTAACATTTTTTCTTAGATTACTATATCCCGTAACTTGTGTTTGTAGATGAATTTTGAGTCTGAGTATGTGAAATAGCAAATGTAAACTCCACACCTAAAATCAAATATTTTAAACATATACCGTTTAATTGAAATGGAATCATAATTTTTGGATACATTAGAATCACACAGACCCTTATAATTTTAATATATTTGTGTGTGGGTGGTGAGAGACGGTAATGCGTAACATTGAAATATATAAAACATCTGCTTGTACCCTTGAATTTTTAAAAAAATCCGCTTGAAAACCGGGATTTACACTTGATTTTTCTTGGCCCTAGAGTTGCCACCCTGTGTGAGTATACGTTTTCGTCTATTTGCGTTTTTATTTATACATCGTGGTATAATATTTCTCTGAAACCTGAAACACGATGGTTAAAAAATGAAACATAATTTGTTTGATAAACATTGATTCAGGATTAAACAAATTCATCTTTAGTAGCTTAATATCTATTGACGGGATGAAAATTAAATTGCGACCATTTCTCACCAAATGGAAATATTTTTTTATTGGTACAGTCATTCTACTGTGATGTTAAGGTAGTCATGCGAGTTCCAGTGTACCATTGTTATTGGAGCTGTGTTCAAAATCCGTACAAGGAATGTAGGGTTTTATGCTATTTATTCCGAAGCAAACAGTAGATTTACACCTTTGTTTCATATTTTCTCATTGTGTTCCAAGAGATTTACTTATTATTACCTTTATGTAAACCATTCTTTGCTTATGCTAAGGGATAGATATAAAGAACTGCTGTAAGTTGCTTTCCTATAACGTGAAGGACAAGAGTACGTTCCAAGTAATATAAGGCGTTATGGGATTGAGCATTTAAGAAAAAAAAATCTTACAGTATCAGTTTGGACAGATCAATTATATCTTGTGTAAATCTGAATATATATACAATTAAATGTGAAATTGTATTATTGTTACCTTGATTCATGTTCATACTTTATTGAATTTATACTTATATGTTATTGCACTTTATATGATGATCAGTGTTGAAACAAATACCTTGCTTACATGGAAAATACAACTGCTCAAATTTCTTGTTGGGAAGAATCGAACTATGAGAATTACGAATAGAATTTTTGGAGGTTCGAGGGATTAGTTTTCTCTCCATTGTGTGTTGCGAACCCGTCCCCCATGTGCTTGGTTCTGATTCAAGAGAGACCATGTCCATATTTCGGGATCAGACGCCAATATTAACTCTTTTTGTTACATGTTGGTGGTGCGGAAGCCAGACTCTGTTTGCATCACGTGTTTGTGGACGCGGAAAAGTTGCGTTTTCTGGCTGGTATAACGAGAGGGAGGGAGATCGATGCTGAAAGAAATACAATAACAGAACTTCCCCATGATATGCGGGGAGACATTCTGAAAATCTGAGACCTTTCGACCAACCATAGAAATATGCTCACTTGAAAATACAACAAAGATCGACATGTTTGTATTGATTGAAAACCTAACTTTGCTCTGGTTTATATTTTCGCTGTCAGTTAGGCCCCTGCAAAACTGCTTCACATGTCTCAAGATTCACAAATCACCATTATGTCTTACTTAATGTCATGGTATCATATCTTGGATTGTTTTTCACAGGAATGAAGCATTGCACTTCATAATTTTTTTTTAAAAAACTTCCTTTTTATATTACGTTTGCAATAATGTATGTATTTAAGAGCGACGGTTGGTTTATACGTGCTACCTCGTCATAGCATGCAAGTAACATTTGAAACAAAGAAAATTTTCCAAATGTTTGATTTTAAAATGAGTTTTGTTATTTAGCGTCTCTTTTCTGCCACTCCTGGCTAATCGCAGCGATGAGGATGAGTGCTGATATGATGACATTGATGAAGGGACGCCCACAAAGAACACGCATGCCCATGTCGGGATTGGAACCCAGGATCCCTAGCGTTGTAGCACGCTGTGATAACCATTCCGCTACGGAGGTCGGCATTTTCCAAATGTATACTAGATAAATTAATACTTAAAGTTAAAGCAATTTCCTGTCCACATTTAGACTTTTCTTTTAAACAAACCCGATGTTTTCATCCCGCTTTTCATCCCATTTCTCCTAAGCCTGCCCGATGGCGTGGTGGTAACGTCGTCGCCTTGTAATGAAGGAATCCCGGGTTGGATACCCGGTTGAGGAACAAAGTGGTTCGTATAGCACTTTAAACTGTAGGTCCAGTCCCGATTAGCCTATCTGTGCATAAAGTGGACTTAAAACAACAATTCCATTCATAAACTGTAGGTCCAGATCCGATTAGCCAATCTGTGCGTAAAGTGGACTTAAAAATTCAAACAAACAAAACTAAGATCGGGCGATAGACAGTTTAGCCAGCTTTGTTGTGCCACCCTGCGGACAGATTTTTACTGCTGATTCTCGTAGTGAAAGCAACTTTCCAACGCAGGACATTCGTTTGAAACCGGGCTACTCTAAATTTTAGCACGTTTGTTGTTTGATTTAGCCTACCAAGTGTAAGAAGAAAGTTTCGGAAATTGCATTGTTTGCGGAAAGAACCTTTTTCTTCAAGTTGCTTTTCAGGCACCTGATAGAAGGAATGATACATTTATAAATACATATCATGTATTACTATAATATTGTGTAACAAATATGAATTGAATATATATTTTTTTAAAAAAAAGTTAATTGTATTTATTTATTATAAGATGTAGAAATGTTGCATCTAATATTTTTTTGCGAATGAATGATACAACTTATTGCATCTCATTCGTAAGTAGTACAAAAATGGACACTACTAGACAGATTTTTTTATCTTTAGCTGGGAAATTATGTAGCTTGCGACCAGACATTCATTTATTTATTTTTATTTATTTATTTACTCAGAGTTTCAGATACAGTCATATTTGGCTATTTTACACTGAAAAAACATAAAGTAGAAACAAAAAATAACAAAAAATAAAAACAATAACAAGATGGGATAGATTTACATGTTCTTGGTCAGTAATATACAAAAATTACGTTCTGGAAGGAAAATATCTACATTCAGGGGACGTTTGTTGTAGATTTCTGGGAGCCTGTAAAACAAGAAGCGTTGTAGAAGGGATAGCCTAGTGGTTGGGTTGTGGAAGAGTTGCAGGTTGCGCGTTTGGTTTTGGGGTACCCTAAGTGTAAAGTCATTGATTAGGAGATCTGTTCTGATTTTGGCATTTATTATCCACACGGTTCTGAACCTGGAGCAATGTTTTTCGCATGAACTAGCCGTAACATGACTGACAGGCTTCCTATTGACCCGGAAAGGCTCTTGAGTGAAAAAAGGTCATAGAAAAGTCCGGAAATTTTGAAAATGGATATAGAAACTGGAAAACTCAGGGAAAATCAACTTTTATCGGTACTTGCCAGGAATTGGAAATGAATGTAATTCCACTTCTCTTCTGAACCATTCGCTTGATAGGGGAATAGTCTGCATTAAAATACTTAGTCTAGTTTGATTCTCTTCATTTATTCTGAACAATATTGAATATACTATATTCTCTTGCGTAACAATGCTACGCAACACCACAGAAATCTGAAAATGAATTTTAAATTTGCCTAGAAAACGTGGAAAAGTCAGGAAATTTGTCTTGCCAAAATGAGTGGGAACCCTGATTGCTTATATTTTCAATTTCAATTTTTTGTCCGTTAAAAATTATGTCCCTTACATTGTTATCTATATTCCATTTTCTTACAGACACAACTAATATTTCTTCTGGTGTGATTTGTAGGGCCATGAGCACAAATCTCACAAAAGAGACAAGGATCTCTCTGAACAGTGATGGGACAAGTTGCAGCAGTCCGTGCATGTCTGTCAAAAATTGTTTGTTGCACTGAACAAGTTCTTGCATCATAATAGTTAGTTGCTCGCGAAGTGACTTCTTCCCCCCCCCCCAATTCCTTTTTTGTTGTTGCTTTTGAACTGAAATTTCAGCTTGAAAAGTGAAAGCATTAGTTTCAGGATCAGCACTATAGTGAAGCTAAGTCTTTTGCAAACATCCTCAATGCATTCGTCAATATTACTAGATAATTTGCAAAATTTTGTGAGGGGCGAGGGCTCGGTGAGCTCATGACCGGCCACAACAAATAATCGAAACTAATACGGTACCGTAACACGTTTCAGCTTAGTACAGACAAAAAAAATATGGAAATTACTGTGAGTTCACAATTCATGTTGGTGAGTTACTAAAGGTGTTCAAATTAAAATCTACAAAATATTTCCATTCAAGATGATGCAATTTATGGACTTATTCGACTCACATTACCACACTGATATCCACTTATTTTAATGAAGAAGTCAAAATTCTTTTCACAGTACGCATTAAGCAGACCTTCTAATTGGCACTGTAAGGAGGACCTTTGTAAAATCAAGAATTGCCCGTAGTAAGTATGTATCCAAAATAAGAACGATATGCCTGTTAAAAAAAGTTTGGATGTATACTCTTTATAAATTTAGCCATTTTTAAAAATTCAATCAATTTCAGTATGAATCTCTGTTGGTGCGGAAAATATCTCCAGAACATTGAACTCTGTCCATGTCTTTTGTTGCATGCAAAGTGTAAATATGTCTACAGCGTATCTTATACGTCGATTCCGCTACTCAAAGTTTCCATCTTTCCCTTGTGTCAATATTTCTCAGTCATTCTACAAAAAATAAGAAAAAAGAATCAGATATGTGTTAAATGTGCGATTTAGCAGACCTGCGGCGAAACCAAAGCCACGAAACATTTTCAGTTTCACTCAGATTCATGCGGTTTGCGACACGAGTGGCTAAGAGTACAATCTTGAATTGCTGACAGATATAAACATTTATTTTAGGATGCCTATCTGTACCTGATGTGTACCTAATCACAGGTGATTTTTCAGCATAATTTTGGGTTAGAATAGCTTTGAGCAAGGCTGTTTATGAGTTCAACATCTATTCTCATCGTGGAGAAAGTTGAAGAGCGACACAACTAAACACAAATAAATTTTGACATTTGTTTTCAGATTTCGATTTTGAATGCCCCGTTCCGAACGTTTACTTTTTATAGCCTCACCGATGGTGGTCGATCTCCGTGGCGGAGTGGTTAGCACAACGCGCTACAACGTCAAGGGTCTAGGGTTCGAATCCAGGTTCAGACATGTTCGCCTGTCCTGAATGAAAAAGAATTTATATTAATATAAATATGATATATTATATAATTTTATATTTTATATTTATATATATATATGATTTGATATGAATGGAAGGCTGCCGCTTAGGGACCTTACTTTTCAAAAAATGTATTTGTGGTAAAGTCGTCAAAGTAATCAAAAGGACCCGGGTTCGATACCCGGTGGAGGCCCATGGCGGTTCCGATCACACGTTAAACTGTTGATCCAGTCCCGATGAGCTTACATGTGCATGAAGTGGACTTAAAACAAACTTCAAACATCTTTTATATACTTAATCGGGTCGTTATTCATTTTCATTGTCACGACTTTCCTAAAGAAGGTGAAATGCGGGGTTACATAATAAAATACAGAACACAAAGAAAATATTATGAACAAAAAAGCACTTCTTGAGAGTGTTCTTAAATTAATAAACACAATTCTGGCAAGGTTCTTGGTAAATACATGGCTCTCTGTGATGCGATCGAATTGAAATTCCATTGTATTAATAGGGAAAAGGCTAGAATGTATTTAAATTTCATTTTCCTGGCGAAATTGTAGGTTCAAGATATAATAAACCAACAAAATTCCTATCGGATGCAACATGCTTACTCCAAAATGTTCAAAAGAAACTAAACCATTTTAAACTTCTATTTGTGTTGTAACTTTGAAGAAAACAAAAATAACGAAATTGCTAGACAATAGCAGTGGAGGCTAGGAAAATGTGTCCTGATTATCCTAGAGGTTCAGAAAAATCATGTAAAACGAAAACTAATACATACATAGAATACACAAAGAAAGATTGTGCCCTGGAATTGGCCCTCCAGGAAAGAAAATATTCATGTTATAATCCGCACTTACCGTAATTCTAAGTTCTTAGAACCGAACCACACTTATATCTTTCAAAGCAAAGATTACTAATACTGGACTATCATTATATCAGATATTTATTTATCTGTTTATTGTTTCTGTAGTAATTTAAAACTGGATGGATGGCCATATCCATGCACGTGAGTGATCGGCTCATAATCTGGTGTCCCGACAAAACGTACCAGCAACAAAACGTACCACTTGGATTTTCGCGACGAAACGTACCACTCAGATAAACACCTACCTGTGAAAGATCCACTAATAATTTCAAAATATTTACTTCGTGACAAAACGTACAATTTCAAGGAAACGCTTGACCTTGCCCTTGACATGTCAGACATTCCAATACGGTGCGCTATCTGCCACCCGAATCAGCACCCAGCTAACTTGACCCTGACTTAGGTTAGGATAGATTAGGTTATAGGTTCATGCTCCCAAATTGGCAGCCATATATGCGATTCGCCAAGTGTTTCCTTCGACAGAAATCAGTGGTTGCTTCTATCATTTTAAGAAATGCCTTTGGCGTAAAGTTGAAGATATAGGACTTTCGGTCGAGTATCGAGAGAATAAGGAAATCCGTTTGCATATACGCATGTGTGCCATTCTGGCCTTCTTAAAAACTGAGGAAGTTTATGATGGATGGCTGGAAATACACCCTCAAGGCCCAGAATCAGCGAAGCTAACTCTTTTCTTTGATTGCTTTGTGAATAGTTGGTTACAAAACGCGGAAATTCGAATAACAGTGTGGAACTGTAATAACAAACGACACGATTTTTGATGCCGTCCCATCAAGTGGTACGTTTTGTCGCATCGTAAATATTTTAAGACTCATTAGAAGACCCTTCCCAGGTAGCCGCCCAGGTGGTAGGTACGTTTTGTCGCTGGTACGTTTTGTCGATGGTACGTTTTGTCGATGGTACGTTTTGTCGATGGTACGTTTTGTCGATGGTGCGTTTTGTCGCGTCTTCCATAATCTAATCTCGCTACCAAGGGTTACGGGTTTCGAACCGCTGATTGAGCACGAGTGTTTGCTTGAGAGTGTTCCTTCATCAATATCATATAACCATTATCCATTCTTATCGTGTCGATCAGTCAAAATTGGAATAAAATCGACGTAAAAAAATACGCAAAAACGCGATGAATAGCAGAAGTTACAGCTATATTACCAACGTAAAACAACATACAGTGAACATTATCAGATTACAATAAGAGATTACATAATTAGATTAATTGTGCATAATTCTCCTCAGACTTTCCAGGAAAGATGAGAATATCTGAAAAATGTGTATTTGATTCGACATGTACAGTATTATGTTGGTAAGACATTGTATGAAAGAGAAGCGCCAAATAAGGGAGAGCCTATGGGTTACCGTGTGGAAAGTTTCTATGATCCACGGAACCTCGTGCAATTCAAGATATGTTCATAATAATTTTTGTTGTGCACCGGAGAAATACCTTGATGAAGCAATGCATGCGTACTGCTTCCTGCATGAGAAACCTTCACATTCATCGGCGTTGTTTTCTAACTTCCCCATCTCACCGTGCCTGCACGATGCGCTCGTGTGTGTGCGAAAGAAAGGGGGAGGTTTGGGGGGAGAGAGAGCATGATATTTTGGGGGTTAGAACAAAGTACTTAAAAAAAAGAAAAAGATACCCGGAGCATTCTGCAGTTCTAAAGGGATGAGATAATTTCTCCTCTACCTGGAAGCACCTGTTCTCCCCCACTCCAGAGGAGATGTTCGTAACTTCGATCCTTCCTGTCCCATGTGCTCGGTGCCCGAGGCCAGAGCCAAGCGGATAGGAGGGAGGGGGAAAGGGTAAGCGCCCACAGGGGCCGACCCACCTTTGTCATTCATGCTTTGCGAAACCACAAGCAGCGGATTGATTTGGTAGTCTCCACAGAGCCCGAGGGGCAGACAGGATGGCACCGGTTTGGTGAGCGCGGAATCGGATAATGTACATTCTTCTTTCACCGTAAAAGCGAATGCCAAACATATTTTAGCGGGAATTGCGAGTTGAAAAGTTATATTAAAAAATAGATCCCGTTTACCTGTAGGTTTGAGGGAGTATAGCCAAAATTCTCTTGAGTAATGATTGGCAGCCAGAAATTAATTAGTTTCCTTTTACAAAGCCGCACCGGCCTAAAATATTTTAATATCAAACAGGGATTTGTGATAAAATTATGTGATTATGCCTGGATTTGCGTGCCTTTGCACTATTAATTCTTCATTTTTCAAGCAAAGCTTTATGAAGTCAGAAATTGAAGGTGGTGTTTGTACAGCGTAGAAAAAGGAAGGGAAGGAGAAAGGGGGAAAGAGTGGGAGAATTTCGAGAGGTGGGGAAATGATGTGCAACTTTCATAACATTGCAAACCGGAGTTGAGAAATTTAGTCTATATATATCTCTCAAGCCAGATACGATTACAGTGTTG
The DNA here is from genome assembly GCF_977018435.1 of Lepisma saccharinum. NCBI lineage: Eukaryota > Metazoa > Arthropoda > Insecta > Zygentoma > Lepismatidae > Lepisma > Lepisma saccharinum. The sequence continues at coordinate 85,883,006 of NC_139230.1, forward strand.
TAACAGTGCATTTCAAGCTAAAACCGAGAAATGCAAATTTCTGTTTCTCTCGGGCGAATGCGGTCGGATTTTGTAGTTTCAGTTATGTTGCGACCAGCCAGGAAAGGATAAAACTCCCTCCCACTCCCCCCAAAGGAACAACTCCACACTGCAAAAATATGTTTCTCAGAAATGTCACAACTTTTTCCTGTAGGGGGAACGGTGGAAGCCCTCCACTGCGCTCACCAAGAGAGAAGTAAAAGCGATAGCAGCATAGCATACATATTTTTTTCCTACCCGTTAGCAAGCAATAGTGGTATAGCTGAAAGGAGTTATTTTTCTCTCGGAATTGTTTACTTAATTTTGAGCATATGAGTAACTTTGTGTTATCTGCAGGCTTGTAGGTAAAATATAAAAGTTCATCACACATGTCTCTCGAGGAGGATGTAAGTCTTAGGTGTGCAAAGCACACAATGTCTAATGATGTAGATATCTGCACTATAAATCTTTGTTCAAGGTATTTGATGCACTGCAAGTGCTAGGGCTTGTTCAATTTCTTGAAGTTCTTGAATTTTCATTTCAGTGCGTTTTAATGTTCCTGTTGGACATTGCTTGGTTCAGTATCAGCAACGACCTGTTTGAAGCTGTCCTTCGTTCCGAAATACTACAATGATATTCTGAATTCTGACAAAAGGGACCTGTTATCTCTTTTTAGAATTTCTCATAGAAAAATAATGAAAATCTTCTTGTGGATCTCATTCGCTGCTGTCTACATAAGTGTAATATGTGCCACGACACAATACTTAAATCTTAGGCAACAGTGAATGAAGTCCACATGAAGATTCTCTCACGTGTTGTAGCTTTGTTGATGTACTCCATTCGATATTGGTATCTCTGCTGTTCCAATGGTCTCCAGTAGTAGCCTATACTGAATAAATTATCTCAGCTGTATTAAAGGAGTGTTCTAGAGTTTATCTTACATTAAATATGCAATGCCAATAGAACTTACTGACTATAAGTAAATAGTGGGTCAAGGAGGAAGGGGTGAACTTTAATCTTGGAAGGGTGTTAAATATAAATCCAATAAAGCCCAAATGTTCCTTGGAATGAAGCTTTTCGCTCAAGTCTCTGGAACACAAGTGTCTGGAACTCAACAAGGATAAGCATAGTATGGCATCGAATTTGTCTTGTCTGCATTTGCCCAGGCTTTCGCAATATATTCCAAAACTGCAAATTGTTTAAACCTTTAATTTATATTTTCTGAATTACTAATGGATCTTTGTTTTGTGTACTTAAAAAAGGGGGAACTGCAAAAGCTAATGTGGAACGAATCGACGGCATGTATAATCCTTTGCCAGGCTGTGTGAACTATCGTACATCTTTGTCCCTCATTCTCGCTGTTGTTACTTATGCTCATAAGAAAGAGAGCAAAGTTTCGTCCCTAAATTGTTACAATATTACATAATTTTCCATTACATGGTGCAATATTTTGGTATAGCATATACTGAATCTTGCGGACAACTCTTTTCACCAAGTTCCATCTTGGCAGTTGGAATATTTTGTATATCGTGGTGCTGACAGACGAACAGGCTATAGCAGTGGTCGAAACAGAACTTTAACACTTAGGCACCATTTAGCTCCTAATGCATCAGGCCTAGTCGCAGAAATTGATAACTTCTTCGGGGTTAAAATCTTGTAACTCATTTTGCTATAACCATATCATCTACTCTACTGAACTGATAGTCAAGCTATCTCTGCAATCAGTTTTCATTTGATTGAAATGGTCAAAGCGACTCACTCCATTCTGCACTCCGTCGAACGCAGCTGTTGTCAAATCGCCAAAAGCGGCTTCTTGAATAATCTGCAAAGGCACAAAATAAAAAATTCTAGTTGAATATTGCCACCGCTCATTTCAAATACTGTTGGATTGTTTTAAAAAGTTGTCGGTTAGACTTTTGCTTATGTAAATCTACCCATTTATCAAGTTTAATCTTTCTGGTCAATGTGTGTAGTTTTTTAGGTGACTGTGGGCACATTCATGTTGTCCAATTTGACAGACTGACATGAGGCATGGCTCATGCAGTCAAGGATTGGTTTCTCTCGAGTAGAAACAGCAAAAACCAACATTCTCTGTGATGAACCGCTTGTGATATTGATAAATTACACACCAAAGAGATTGTGGACCTATCTATCTACATATTCATCAAATGGCTATTTGTTTGTACTGTAGGTCTACAGTTGCGTCTGACTAACACCTACCTGAAATTGTTTCTGACTCGCCATAATCACAATAATGACTGTAGATGGAGCAACAAGCAACAATGTATCTCTTTTATAGCTACAAAAGGTTGTTGTTGTTGCTTTATATTGGCTCACACCGCCTATCCTTTGCGGTTTCTAGCCATCGGTACTGATCCTACTTCTGCTTGTTGTCTTCCTCATTGTTCCTTATGGCACTTGCACTATACATTTTCACCTTGACTCGTGATTTTCACTATGGGAGGGTATCCTGGTGGGTATGTTACACTTTGTTCTTCCTTGTTGTTTTTGTTTACATGGAAATGTTCTGTTTTCGTGCGAAGCTATACAGCGCCCACATGATGGGTGCTCGAGGCTGAATTATTAGGGTTGGGATTGACACCGGAAATGGAACATCTAGGCGAAGTAGGGTTTTATATAACGTTTCCCGATGGACTTGTCGTAAGGGGCATTGAAAAAACAGATGCGTTATTGTTTAGATGGGTTCTCCGCATTGACAGGAAGTTGTAGGTACCGCGTGTATTCTTGCCAAATGTTGATTCATGAGAACGTGACCCGTGCGCATTCTCAAGGTGAACACAATCAGTGCACGAGGTATTTTCAAAGATTGATACCAAGGTTGCTTTTTGCCGGTTTGCGCGTTCCACTTGTAGGTAGTTGTGTTTTGGATTTCATGTGCACACCATTCATCCCATTCATGTTGGATTTTCATTTTTACTCGAGGGAGCAAGTCTGTGTAAGGTAATCGTAATGGGGTTATGTGTTCGTGTGTTCGAGCTTGTTTTGCGTAGATGTCTACTAAGTCTTGGGATTTGTTTTGATTGGTATGTGCCTTGATGTAGGTGAAGGTCACTTCCTGCCCTCGTTTTCGGAGTCGTAACGCTGCACTTTGAATAAGATAAGGAAAAATCGTAAGTTTGTAGGCTGTTGTGCCTGCTCGTGACAACGTTTGGAGCACGCTCAAGGCGTCGATCAGTATGAGAGAATGTGGCATGTTCGACGCTAGAATATGAAGTAAAGCTCTATATATATTGCGTAACATTCCGCCGAGAAGATTGACGCGTCGTTAGATAATTTATATTGTCTAATTAATTTCTGGGACGGGATATAAAATTACATCTGGTAGGCCTCTGTGTCTACGAAATAACAGTATAAGAAATAATATCGGGGGGTTGAGAGATCAATGAACTTTACTATCTCCCATTGTCTTTGTATGGCGAATTCTCTATTGAAAGGGTGGGGGTGTATAGCCCATGTTTTTAGTAGGAATTGTACTGTGATTTTTTTACGTCTTTGAGTGAGTGATTGTTCATTGCTCTCGAGATATACACTCACGTTTGGACTGGAAGTCATTAGTCCGAGGCAAGTACGTAAAGCCTGTCGTTGTAATGCCGGGTGTCCCAGAAGTCTTTCCCTGATTACAAACTTTATTTATATCCGCTATATGCAATGTAGAGATGTGAAAGTGGTGGCAAAATGTTGGAAAACTAACCAAGTTTATTTGTTGCAGGTTTCAGTAATGTGGCTGTAGTGTAGCAGTGTCAGTGCCAAGGAATCCGGAATTAATGCTCTTGACATCGGGTGGCATCTTTCCATACAATGTTTCTTGGACTTGACAGAATTTGGGAATGAAGATAAATTCCATTTTTTAAATACCAACTTATTGATGGCAGATATTCTAGACGAAAGAATTCTGTACATTTGAAAGTTCCTCTGCACTGTTATTGGTGACCGGGCCTCGTGATACCAGAGGACAAATTGAGCTTCTTCCTGATTTGTGAACATTTCCGGTTTTCTGGGCACTGACACTGCTACACTACAGCCACGTTACTCAAACCTGCAACAAAAAAACTTGGTTAGTTTTCCAACATTTTAGCATCACTTTGCACATCTCTACCTTGCATATAGCGGATATGAATAAATTTTGTAATCAGGGAAAGACTTCTGGAACACCATCTAACGAGTTCAGAAGTGTTGTGTTTGCCCCACCGTATACTGGGGCTGCGTAATCGTATAGCGATCTAAAGCATTTTTTTTAAAATTATAACATTACGTATGGATGACTCCCCCACTTAGTGGTGGATATGCTTTGTACAGGAGCGTATATTCTAGGATAGTGCTAGGCTATCTGCGAAACCTGAAGTCTAGAGAATAAAATACAGGAGGAAAATCGATCAGAAATTGTAAATAAAATTATTCATATCAGTGAAATTATGATGGTGATTCTGGAGTTGGCAACCTAATTTCTTGTGAGTTGGTAACCTGATTTCCTATGAGTTGGAAACCTGATTTCCTATGAGTTGGCAACCTGATTTCGTATGAGTTAGCAACCTGATTTCTATTCAATATATTAATAATCCCCCCCCCCCACCCACCCTTTGCTTTGATGTATTCAATGTGGGGTCTCCACGTTAGTTTTCTGTCAAAATAGACTCCGAGATATTTATGGGAGTCTACTAGAGGTATATTTTGGATGCTCGGAATGTTGTTTGGATAAGTTAAGGACTGTCGGTAATTGAAAATTATGATTTTTGATTTGGAGGGTGAGAAGGTTAGTCATATACTCCGGAGGTTGTTCCGAAGTACCGTTATAGCTCTCTTTAAAGCAAGTATGCCTTGAGTGGCATCTGAAGTTTTTTATAACAGCATAAATCATCGGCGTATTGTAATATGTTAAATTCAGCAAGATCTAATTGATGGATGTGTTGGGTATATATATTGAATAATAGGAGGCTGAGGGGGGACCCCTGTGGTATGCCTGTTCTTATTTTTCGGGCCCCGTTCACTCGATCATCGAAACAAAAGACAAGATTTCGTTCATTCACAGGCTTTCTCAATGTCTGTAAAGAGGCTAAAACGATAATCTTTAGTTAACTGACTATTTTTGTATTGCTACTGTGACCGTGGATACGGCATCTTGAATGCCGTGATTGACCCTGAATCCCATTTGTATTAGGGGGGGGGGGGAATTGTTGCTTTTCCAGGGCCCAGTTTATTCGATGTTGTAATGTTTTTTTTATAAAAGTTTGGTGAGTACCGGAATTAATACGATGGGGCGATTCGATTGTGCATTGTTGCGAGGCTTAGATGGTTTGAGGATAGGAATTACGATATGATTGTTCCAGGTTGTGGGGATAATACCGGTGCGGTATATTTCGTTGTAAATTTTTACAATGAGGTGGATACTTTCGTCCGGCAAGGGGCGAAGTATGTCATATGTAATGGCGTCATATCCGGGTGCGGTATTTTTGAAGGAGTCCAGGGTATGTCTGATTTCTGATGCTGTTACCGCAGGAAAATCATCTGTGAATATGGTGTTTAATTTTTCGTCTTCTTTGTAGCCCGAGCTAACCGTAGTGGGTGTTACCGAAGATATGAAGTCGTTTTCCCAAGTTCGGTCTAGAGTTTTCACCTTACTTTGGGTGGGTTTGCGAATGGAATTACATTTGTGCCAGATGGAGCTTATGCTATCACTTCGATCTAATGTATTTCAAAATTTTTGCCATACTGCTCTCTTCACATGAAGATAATTTTTTTTTTCGCTTGGAGGCGTTTTAGTTCAATCAAGTTTTCGGTTGTGGTGTCCTTCATATTTTCGGTGTTGTTGTCGTTTTCTGATTTTAATGATTTCGCAATCTCGCGTCCACCAACTTATGGATGGATATCTGGCCGGGATACTAAAGCGGGTACGAGTCGCTCTGTGGTCCATAGCGACCGTGATCATTTGGATGAGATTGGAGTAAGCTGAGTTTATATTTCGGAATGATGTAATTTGCATATATCCGTAAAAGCTACAAAAGGAACACATATTGTTTTCCTATGCGACTCTTACGTAATTTTTACATCTTTTCATATTTATTTCGATTTGTGGTATCTTCAGTGTTTCCATTATTACAATTTTTATCGAGTCAAGATTCTAATGGTGGCAACTCTATGGAATTCCTGCCGAATATAACAGCTTTTCTGCTAGAGTTATAACTGAAGTAATTTTCAAAGTTGAGAAATACGCTAGGAAATGTTCGTGTGTGTGTTGCAAATGGCATTTTTAAACCAGTGTTTGTGTAACGGTAATTCTAGCTGGTTACTTCTTGGAATGAATAACTGTAATTATAAATCACTTATGTTTTCAAGTCATGAGTAAGGAAATTAATAGTTACTTTTTACTTTTTTTCAGTAATGAACAACATTATGGTTAGCCTTTAGCCGATACACAAAACAGAACTTTGCTTCCGTAAAACTGATTGCTCTCATTGAAACCGTATTCTATGAAATTATTATTTTTTAAAAATCACATTTATCTTAATACAACTAAAACTTAGGCTTTCTAAGTTATCGATCAGTTAGTAGATGGAAAGTGCAAAAATGAACACCTACCATATTTGCACTTACCCGTTCAGAGACTCAAGAAAAATCCTTCTGCAATATGTGTATCATTTTGATATACGTATGATGCGTACCGTACAATGTACTTTACAGGAAAACTTGGGCATCCAAGTTGCGCCCTACATGAATGAATAATGTTTGCTGCATCATGAGGATTGAAGGATGCCGATCGCGCTGATAGCGTGCAAGAGAGGGCATTGTTATCACCTGCCCCCTATTTTCAAAAGCTTACACCTGGCCAAACAGCTTGCCATTTGTTATGTTCCATGCACCGGATGTGGACCAAGTGACACTGTTAACCGGAAACAGAGGTTTCAACGGTTGTTCTGTTCGTTTCTTGCAGCTTCTAATCATGTATACAAGAGAAGAGTGTGAAGGAAGGCGTTGTTACAAATTGAAACGTCGTCTTTATGAATGGCATATTTATTTCCCGTATCAAGCAAACCACAAGGGCTCTTTTCTAGTCATACAAAATTGTTCACGTTAATTTTTTTAATTTTAAATTAAGTTTATGCGCAGAATTAATTACAGTATAAGAAAACTTTTGCGTTTTGATTGGCAGTAAATTTGAAGGTGTGTGCAGATTTGATTTTTCTAAATACGCTAACACGTGACCAACTCTTCGTGAAGTAATAATACAAATTATTTAGTATGTTAATAACATCAAAGAAAAACCTCAAACATACAGTTTCGGATTGACATGCTCTACCTCTTACATTACTCAGTAACGGAATATTTATAATTGCTATCGATGTTATAAATGCCTATCGAAATTTGAACGTTTAATTTGAAGGAACTTTACACCACTTAAATGAAACTGACTTGATATACTTTGTATTTTTTTCTCGATCTTGTTTTAAAATATATGTTTTACTGGAATCAGACAGCATAAATTGATTTTTGTACATATTTGGATTGCAATTGAGACTGAATGGAGAAGGAGAAGAGAAAGTGTTTACGATTTTATTGTTTTGTCCCCTTTTTCATGGATTAGCATTATTTTCATGGATTAGCATTATTATCTTTCCCGCCAAGTAAGGATCGAGTTTTCACGAGAACAAAGCGTGATTTGTACCTTTTATTCGCTTGAGTTTCAACATAAAATTTTGATATATCTGTTGCTGTTACGCAGTTTGATTTCACTATGAGGAACGTTTCTCACACTAATGTGATTACATTATCTTTTTTCAGTATCCAATGCTAGAAGGATTCAATAGAAGTTGATTTGTAACCATTTGCAATTGAAATACTTGAAATATTTATATTTCGTAATTTCAGACGTGAATTTGGGATGTGTTTTCAATTTTGATGCTTTCGCAAGTGCACCATTGGTCGCGAATTCGAGACGAACATTAAACACATGATGTGTGACCCTTTTTCGTAGAAATTGGGTTCTAGTAATTCCATTTTGTCCGATTGAAGAGAACAACCATAAGAATCGTTTTTCATGTAAATGGCGTGTTTACTGCAACGCAAAATATCGACCGATCCTTTTTCCAAGATGTATGAATTATGTTTGATACATAAGAACAGTTTCTAAGAAATGATAAGAGCTTTATTAAAATTAAAAGAAAAGAATTAAGCGGTTGAGTTTTTGTTTCTGACTTGTTATGATATTCTACGAATGAATTTGTTCGTAACTATTAGTATGAGATTGATTCTTTAAATTTAAAATTAGAGAATATGATCAATATCCATCTCTGAAAAACTACGATAATATACGTTAAATAAACTAAATCAATCAATCAATCAATATAATATGTGCTTTGAAATCAGTTGAAGTGACATGAAGGATGAAAACTTATGGAAGAAATCTCATTGCAAATCAAAGAGTATTTTTAAATTCATGAGAATGTCTGCAAAAAAGAAATCACAATATCACAATTGTCACTCACTAGAGATCTTAAAAACTTCAAAATGTAAACAATAAATAGCAAAGAGAATTTTCAACATCCGAATAAAATTCATGTGTTACATTTATTTTGTAATATTTTTCTAATATTGTTCTACCTCTTTTAAACTTGTTTCTACACCAGATAGTTACACAATGTGCGTTATAGGATTTTTGTTTATGACCTAAGGTTACCATTTAGAAAAATATGAATGGTAAAAAGTTTTCAATTTCGTGTCTTTGGATATCAACTTCGTAAATTTAAGTCCTTGAAATATTATTTGCTAAGGGAATCGGGGCCAAAACGTATTGATAATTTCCTTGCAGGCTCAAAATAGTTTCACTTTACATATTTAGTTAATCATGACGCTGAGGACAAATGATGATAAGATGAAATATGCAGAGACCAAATGTCCATGTTTTGTCGGAACTCGAACCAGGTATATAGCTGTGGTCGCACCTCACACAATTCACAATTGTGCACAATACAAAATTTAACGAATACAAGTACACAAAGGACCAAAGGACACAAAGCACATTTGAATTCTGCCCCATGAACGTCACCTTTGCTCTCACAGTTCTAACAGTTCAATTACTTATTTACAAAATTACCAGTTCACCGTGTAGAGTGTATCTTCTACTAGTTGCTGAAGCTTGTTTGTACTGCGTCACAAGAATGATCTGCCCTTAACCACTACTCTACCGTCTATTATCTCAATAACTGCGAACTAAAACTGCACCCAAAGATAAAATAGGGTATTGGATCCAAGTCAATTGCGAACCCTAAGCAATTTATACTTTATAAAGGGCCCCGTTCCTTAATGACGCCATTTCTTTCTGTCAAGAATCGTTCTAGATGTTGGTGTGAATCGAATCCAACAATGGGTGAAAATACATAAATTTTAATATTTATACCTGAAATGCGCATTGCTTTCGTATAATCGATTATCAGGATGACATTATTTGGGTAAATGTCTGCACTTAACAGCAAAGAAGAAGGAAAACATATTTAATTCATTTTATCATGAATTAAAAGTAAGTTGGATGTTTTCTCGCTTGACAATATATATCCTCTATCGTTCAGATTGCTTTTTATCGAAGTGTTCTTTGTAACAAGCAGGCCTGCATGATTGCTATCGACGAACAATTAATTTGGTGCAAGAATCAAACGAAAGGTTTCCTCGCACGTTGCAAATGGGTTGGGCAATAATTTAGTTCCCCCTTGCTAATGGTGAGAACAGCGCTCCCTTCCCACAAAGCCGTGAAGCAGGTGTGATTAAGCAGCGATTGAAGTGGGAGAGAGGTCCGTGCCATACGGCAGGCCACCCGTTCTTGACAGTACATTCAGATTGCCAGTTTCCTTAAAATAATGGAGGGAAAATGTTCCTAAACAGAAAGCTTCATTCCATAATGATACTGCAGTAACAAAGTATCGCATGAAATATGACTTTTCTTTCTTAAATCTTGCTAATAATCCTATATGTATGTAGAATATATAAAGATTATTAGCATCCACGGTAAACTGCAATCCGAACAACATAACTTGCATGCAGTTTCCAATATTTTTTCCCCAATCTGCAGCTGCTGTCTGTGTTATTTCTACTCCAATATATTCATTTGGAAGGAGAATCTCTGAACCTAACTTTGAGAACTTTAATTTTCTTGTCCCCCTCGCGGATATCAACTAATCATTCTTCTGCAATTGTTTTAAAGCTTGTTTTTTTGCAGCTTTCTCTTATAACTTACTAAACTAACGTCTAACTAGAACAACAAAAACAACAAGAAGTCGAACATACAACTTCGTTGCCCTCAGATTTCTCGTAGGTGTCAAATTAGCAATTGTATTTTTAAATTTCATTAAAAGTGGATTTTTATTCAAAATTTGTATGTCAACTGTAACTAATATTGCTTAACCCGTGGCTCGACAGCCCTTGAAGGCTCCCGACTGCCAGTCTCCCTCTCACAATCCTACCTAGAGGTGTGGAAATCTTCAATCAGTAATGGGGTGACGTGGGGTTAGCACGTCGAACCCCCAGCCGTTGTAGTAGATATCCGTTACCAGGTTACGCTACTCATTCGTAGCTCCCCAATTGCCTCACGATGGTGGGTTGCCACCGGTCCTATACACAGGCCAAACACCCAGAGACTGAACCAAGGCGGACTCGAACCCAGGGCGTCCCGCAGTTGGAGTCCACAGCACAGCGCCTTAGATCGCACGGCCACGGAGGATGACAACTAATATTGCTTATTAACAAAAATGTCGTCAGTGTGATCCGATTTGTACATAAGGTTTCTTCTTTCCAAAAAAAAGAGGAATAGTATTCGATGGAATGTACGCAACCTTAAATAAACCTTCAGTTTGACAATCAGCAATAGTCCCATATTCTGCTAAGTAATCCCGGCCTGGGTGTTCCTTGTGAGTGTCCCTTCATCAATTTCATCATATCATCACTCATCCTCAGCTTTGCGATTAGCCAAAAGTGGCAGAAAAGCGAAGTAAAATAGATCAATTAAACGACTCTAAATTCTGATTAAATTTGTTTTATCGATTCGAATAAGAATGTACGAGATCAGTGTGTGTTAACATGCGGTTCGTGGACCTCAGAGAACTACCAGAACCTCCCAGGGCGTTCTAGAAGGTTCCAAGAAATGTTACGAGATTTTGTACTTGTTCGAGGAAAATAGACTGTCAATTATTAAATATCTCGATTAAAATAAATAACATGTTCCACGGCTTACTAGAGATGAAAACATGGCAAAGTGTTGTAGTCTTTTTTATTAGATACTTCTTACAATACAAAAATTCTAACTGAGAAAGCCACATTTTCAGATCGTCAAGAATCGCAAGGGATAAGTTTTTTCTGAATTTCTGGATTAGCGTACAAGAACATTTTCACTATCGAGAAGGGCTGTAAAGGTGTTGATGCCTTTTGAAATGAATTCTTGTGTGAAAAATCGTGTTCTTCTCTTCTTTATCTTAAAAGGAAGTATAGAAAACTTTTTTATAGAGTCAGAACTAAGATTCAGCCACTAAATCGGATATAAATAGACTTGTTAGTGAAAGGCCTTCTCTTTGAAGAAACTTTAGTTCATCATTTACTCTGTTTAGTATTAATGTTATAATTAGTATTACAATAAAAATATGAGCATTCTAATAGATTGTCTTGTGTAAATGTAATAATAGATCCTGGACGAGTAACTTGATGCACGTCCAATCTGCAAAGATAACTTACATTTTTGAAACAACCAAAAGTCTGCCTTCTCTTTGAAGAAACTTTAGTTCATCATTTACTCTGTTTAGTATTAATGTTATAATTAGTATTACAATAAAAATATGAGCATTGTAATAGATTGTCTTGTGTAAATGTAATAATAGATCCTGGACGAGTAACTTGATGCACGTCCAATCTGCAAAGATAACTTACATTTTTGAAACAACCAAAAGTCTGCAGGTCAATAGGATGGATGATCAAGCACTACATCTTTTTGGGCCAAAAATTCCCGAAATTCGCTCTATGGCGTGTTTTTGAACGTATGACAACAAGTGAAGGACAAAGCTCGCGTTATCTACGAGTTTTTTAAAATCTTCCGTTAAATGTGATGGACAGTGGTTTTGGAGATGTCAGTGAATTCCTCAATGAGTCTGACAGAGGCACAGCGATCGGTTCGGAGAATTTCAGCAGCTTTCCTCACGCTGTTTCCGTTTCCAGTTGTTCCTGATGGTTCCCGTTTCCAGTTGTTCCCGTGGATAGTTTTCATTGTTCTCTCACTGCCATCACGAAATCTTACATACCACTTGAAAACGTTCTTGCGACTCGTAGCTTCACTACCATACAGAGTGCGAATTATTTCAGTCGCACTTTTTTTTCAATTTAAAATAACATTTAATGTTAGCGCGTTGTTCCATCATTGCGTACATAAATGATAAATTCTGAGATAGTAGAATTAAATCGTACGATTTTGTAGGGTTTAATTGCCTTTAATCCGACTATATATTGGCTTGAGTTCTTCCGTGGGTTTACTCTGTAACTCTAGGTGAATGCTGGAATGATGTGCTTAGTGAAGGCCGTGGATAGTACATAGTCCCTTTCTTTCCATCCTCGTCTTCTTACTTTCCTTTTTGAGAATAACCCAATTGCGTAAATTAACAACATTAAGTAAATCAGCCAAACCAAAATTAATGCTTCATTTCCATTTCCATCTTTCTTTGAATTTATTGTTACAATACTAAAACTACATAGTGAATAATCATGCTTAACTCCTGTTTGTAAAATGTATCCATATACCCTACTTGTATCACGGTATAAAATAGATTTTCTCGGTATTCAGAATTTTTCAAGTAAATAAATATACCCACAATATTTTTTTAAAAAAATAAACCATGCATGAAGAAGACCCTGTTAGAGGGTGGAAAAGTTACGTTTTTAGTGCATATTTATTTTATTTTTTTATACAATAAATTTTGTCTTGGTCAGCATTTGAATGTTTTATTAACATGCATTTTCCATTTTCTACTTTAGATTAACATTGTTAAATTTACATATAAACATTTCATATACAAGTGTAGGTGTGAAAGATTTTGTGTTGCACCAATGAATTCAATTTATGTTATAAAAACAGTTGCCAGATATCGTTATGTTATTAAATAGATGCTTATATTTTAATTCAAACACAATACTTATATTAGTTTCTTATATTTTCAGGTAATTATCTCACAAATTAAACAGTTTGAAGCGTGATTGGGTAAGTTTTTATTTAAGTACTATAAAATACGTACTGTGCCAATTGATTCTATGTATGTATGTATGTATGTATGTATGTATGTATGTATGTATGTATATATATATATATATGCTGATCACATCACCCTCAATCTGCTAACCGAAAACGTGAGTCAATCTGAGATTCATTCAACTGTCAACAGATGACAGTGTAATGTCTAGTGATAAAGGAAACAGCTGCTGTGTTGATCAGCAAAGTGCTTTTTTTTTTAAAAAAAAAAAAAGTGACTTACACCACTGTAACTTTAACCCGTCCATATATAGTGCGTGTCCGTGTATGCCAGGACCTCTTCCAAAATATTTTTCTAGATACGTGTCAACATCGCTTCAACTGCACTTTTGTTATTTAGCGTCGATTTTCTGCCACTCTCATCTAATCGCGACAATAGGGATGAGTGATGATTAAATTAAATTGATGAAAGAACACTCACAAGACTCGAACCTGGGAACTTCAGTGGTGAGTTCGAAAGTCGAGTCGGCGATTAGATTAGATGAAACCGATGATAGAACAAGCATAACCCATGCCCAGGCTGAGAAAATATGAGATATTCATGAAACTGATTTCTGGGTTATCAAGCAGCTACGCAATCTATTAAATCACGGACACGTGTTACACATTTTTTCCTTTTTCTTCTTCAAAGTATCATTATTATGTAATTATCTATAATCGTTCTTTCTGTTCTATTAAAACTTCAAATAGCTAAATCTTTTGATTTGTTTGTTTGATTTGTTTGATTTTAGTTTATTTTACTTCGCGTTTTGTGCCTCTTGGCTAATTTGCGAAGATGGGGATGAGTGATGAAATGATGAAATTGATGAATGGACATTCACAAACAACCAAGCCCGACCGGGATTTGAACCCGGGACCCTTGGCGTCGCAGCGCGATGTGCTAACCACTCGGCCACAGGGCCGGGCCTAAATCTTTTGAGAAAGTATACGAAACAAATGCACTGTACCTTGCAACCCACCAAGCAAGTGAACGTAAAATAATCAGAAAATAAGAGCATTCAAAAACTGTTATTTGCTACCAAATTTGAACTTTAAACATTTTCTGATATTCAGACTTTCACATTAATGTATAAATATTACGCGGGGATAAGGTTAAATTTTTAGCATTTAGTGATACATTCTTTCAAATATAGGAAGGGTGATTTTATTTTCTAGCGTTGTTAACAGTATCGATGTATTCTCCAGGATCTGTGATGTTCTACACACATAACCAAATTTTATCTTGTCTGCTGTGTTAAGTATTAAAATACACTTCCCTTGATACAAAAAAGGCGACCGGACGTTGTTCTATAAGCCCGCTATGACGTCACACAATTATGGTCCATTGTGAAATTTAGGGAGAAATTAAGTGATATTCTAAACTTCCTCACTCTGCCTCTCCAATCACTTTTTGCTACGCTCAGTGTCCAGATGTGTTCTGTTATGCAGTGAAAAACATTGCACAGACGTTGCTCACTTAGGTTCCAAAGTGCACCACACTCGTCAATTCCACAAGACTTGACGTTCCATTTAGTAATTGTCTCCACAATTTTCCATGCAAAGAAAATGCGGTAGTTCAGAAACTTTGCAGATAATGTAAAATGAACATGGAGTGACAGCCACGAGGAGTCATGCAATGGTCTAATTAATTTACGATCGAGATGATAAAAACACCCACGCTCATTTGAGTTGGCATGATGATTTACAGACATTTAAAATTTAACCTATGATATCTGGATTCTAATAAGATTGCATATGCGTACATATCTGTTCCATTAATGCAAAGGTTTATCCAGAATTTTCAACCTGGAAGACTTTGAGGACTATTGTAGCTGGTGTTTGAGTTTTTTTAAAATCCACTTTATGCACAGATAAGCTAACCGGGACTGGACATACGTTTAAAGTGGGATTCGAACAACTATGTGCTTCCACCAGGTATCGAGCCCGGGATTCCTTGATTACAATGTGACGACATTACCACTACGCCATCGGGGAGGCCCTTTTAAAGGAGTGTAATGGCGTTTGTAACACGTAAATGACCATAAATCAATCCTATGTTAAATATTTTAGGAAGTGTTGGGAAAATTTTAAGGGGGAGTGTTGTGCGTGTGCGGATAAATTACTGCATCAGTGTACACACAGAACCCAAATGTGTCGATTGAAACGAATGTGCATAATTATTTTGACTCCAGTTGCACATTAAATGCATAAACTACTAATGCTTTGATGCAACAAAATAAATTTGCATGATGAGAAATTATAAGGAAATGCATCAAAGGCCACTTTTTCATTTGATGTTCGGTGTGATGCACTTTAATGCATCAATTGAACAAGTCGGACATGATCATCGCAAGGAGACCAAAATTACACGTTTAACTGTTACAATTGATGCACCAAAAGTGCAGCAATCTTGATTTCATGCATTAAGTGTTCTTTTTGTAATATCCTTATCCTCGCTCTTAATCTAGAAATAACTGAAATGCAGATATTGGAAATTCTGGTTCCGTAGAAGCACATCAAAATAAAATTTGAAGAATTGCGTAACAGGGTGACTACTCACCGGAATTTCCTTGAATTCTGTGAGTTCTGCGTAAATTTTTCTCCGTAGACGTGAAAAATTGCAGCTTTCATTAACCCAAATCCCATTAAATCTGTACGTATTTATAAATGCACTGTGGCATGTTTTCACAGTTTAGCATTTATTTTTATCGAGGAAGGAAAAGAAAGCTGCAGTTAAGAACAAAACAGAAATCTCTCAATCACTGTACTTTATTAATTTTTGCAGAACAATCTGCCTGACAGACATAGCAAGACATGCGATGATGCAAAGCCCAAGAGTAACCTTTTTGGAGCTTGTAAGCTACGAGTTCCTTTATGACCAAAATTCGACTGCGTTATACTGAACGCAACTCCAACTGGCGGCTGGGAAACAGCGAATCAGCGATCAGTTGAATTTTCTTCGATTGACATCGGCTATTTTCGAGTCACAAGGCACCGAAAGTTGTTCGCGGGACGAAACAAATGAGTGTTGGGTACACCACATGTTGCCAAGCGTACTGTAAAGCGCGAGAGAGTCTTCTCGGGCAACGATATTGTCAGCACCAGAAATTAGCGGGGGTCAATGGTGCAACCGCACACGTGGTCCTGAATGATGAAGTTTCCGGAAGGACCACCCACAGGTCGGAATGCAGGCGGCCACACAGTCATATAAAGAAACTGGCAAAAACAGAAGTACGCTTGGCAACGTTGCATAGGGAGTGCGATGTGATCCCTTTAGCCTTTACTTCGCAACTGAGTTTGTTGACACCCATCTGACCACACCCCCCCGAAAATGATTGGGGGACAGAGAGGGCCAGAAATAGCCATCAAGGTCAACCGCCAGTTGGAGTTGCGTTTAGTATAGCGTCAGTTCGTTGTCAGTTATTGTAGTTCATGTGCATGTTCTTGCAGGCGGAAGTGTTTTTATTTTCTTAAATATATGTTTTGTATTCTTATGATTACACACGGTAATAAGTAAGGTTTAAATAGAGGCAACATTTGCTTATACCCTTCAATTTTTTTAGACTTGAATTTTTAGAAAGTTCTCCTTGAAAACCGAGAATTATACTTGCCTTGTATCATGGTCTTCGAGTAGCCACCCTGTGTAATTTTCAAATTAGATCCAGAAATTCAACAACAATTTTGTCTGATCGCTTAACGTGTTCTCCTCTTAAGCTGCGTTCGCTGAGAAGAGCGGACACAGAAAGGATTTAGAAATTCTCCCCGCCACGTAATTAATACGCTATTATTTTGCAGCACATTACCTCTGACTCCATCAATAATGGACGTCATTCCCACCACGACTTCACCTAATGTATTAATCCGCGTGCCCGCAGTAAAAACTTGTTTTGCATCCTGAGGGTAACGGGAGTTTGATTTAATAAATTGAAAAGCGCTTGGAAGATTTAATACGTTAAAAAGTGTTATGGCTAGGGTGAGGAAATGGGGTGGGACGACTGGGTAACTTCGCATTGACATACAGCGAGTCCCGGTCGTGAATCGTTTTTTGAAGGAACGCATGAGTTAAAAGTGTTGGAAATTTTGCAATCCTTTATCCGAAAAACAAACAATTCTCTCTACAAAGAGAAAAGAAAGACCGAGAGGAAAAAATTAAAGTGAAAGGAAAGAAAACGATTGCAGGATTTAATTTTCATTGATTCTCAACCCTACCAGTTTGTTACAAGACCTGGGGGAGGAAACGGAAAACAACACAAATTGGGCGCAGGAAAAAGATTCATCATCATTTTTTACTTGTGGTGATTACAACTTGTTTGTGGGAAGAAACTTGGATTATTTAGTGGCCAATTTTGTCTTGTTTACTCTTCGTGTCCGAATGGATGGCACTAACTTTCGCGTGTAGCGCGTAATACGTCTCAATAGACGGTCACGAGCTAAAGCGTTCTCTGATTGATCTTTAGGGAGAGGTCTGGCAATTCCCGAGCTCGTTATCTTTCATTGCGAGACTTTCTCGGTTCGTAGAACGATATTCTTGTCAGTTCATTAAACACTGGAAAGTTATGGATCATAACCGTTCTGCTTTGCCAGAATCAACTTCAAGCGCCCTCAACCAACAAAGGGGCACTGAAGTTCTTTGGTAATTTCGAGTGCATGTACGTTATTCTAATAGCGACGCAACCAAATCATAGGTTATAATTTTTCTCCTATATTTAAGTTCAAAAGGTACATTCCTCCATATAATTCACGTTCAATATTTAACATAGGCTTAAAATGAAACACTGGAACAATTGCTTACCTTGAAAATTCGCACATCGTGCTCCAAGCTTTACACCTCATCGTGTAGGTATTGCAAGTAAGTATAACTTGTAATGATCTAAAACAAGTCTTGCAAGAATTTGTTTATAGTTCTCCATTTCATTTGCAATGATGCGTACATTCGTTGCCAAACTTACATTGGCCAACGTGTAAATTCAATTAGAAACAGATTACTTGCGTAAAACGATTATTTCAGTTGTGAGAGGTGCTCGATTAGAATTGTTTCGAACTTATAGTTTGCAAAATTAAATTTTCTACATATTCTTTGAATTGTGTACATAATTAAATTATGTAACATTAATTAGAAAGTTATTATCTTATTTTCGACGTGATATCAGTGGAGGATATGGTGTTCCTTTGAGCCTCATCAGTGTCATCTAGTCATCATTCTTTACCTCATCGTCACGATTAGCCAAAAGTTAGAGAGAAGAAAACAGTATAAAAAAACAAGAAACTACATTCGAACATGCCAGTGGAAAGAAGCTCCCAGATTCTTTCTGTTCTAATAGTATTTCACTTATTGCGTTATTGTTTATCAAAACAATAAAGAAATTTTAATTGGAGTCAAATTACTTTGAGACTCAAAATCAGGGTTTAGAGTGGAAAATAATGTTATCTTAGATTTCATTTTTTGAGAAAAATGTTTTTCGTCTTGTAGAGACTTCGTTGTCTTGCATACGAGTTGTAGATTTTTTAACATATCGAGTCTCCTACTGTTCTCTTTACATTATTTTTTTTTTAAAAAAAATGACTTGGCAGAGTTCACTTTGTTTTAAAATTTTATAGTAAACTCTGCTCTACGCTTTCAGCAAACAGTTTCCAGTGAAAATTTAATTTATTTTAAAATTGTCTGTAGAAATCAAAGAAGTATGTCATATTTTTAAAAATCGTAAAAGGGTGGGGTTTAGTAAAAGAAAAAAATGTATTTTATTGTTTGCGAGTAAATTTTTTTTACAATAAATTAAGCGGGTCGCTTGCGATTTCCGACACCTGTAAATAATCGTAGTATTGTTTTTTTTGTAACAATTATTTAAATTAAAATAAAATGATTCAAGAATATGAATCTATTTTTTAAAATTATCAACGTAACTTTATTGAAGACAGTGATATTAAGCTGTTTGTACTTTCTGTAAGAAACATACAAATACACATGTTACACGTGACGCTCAATTTCAGAAATTATTTGACAGTTTCAACACACTAGCTCATGTAAATGTACCCGGGTTAAGCTTGAGGTATTTTTCTTGTTTGTTTGTATGCAAACCAAAAGGGGAAGTTCGATTAGCTAACGTTTTTCTTTACAAAGAGAAAACTAAGTAGGAAGAAAGTTACACCACTGACGTAATCTGAAAGTCAGACCTTGATATCCATACGTATCGTTGTAACGAAGCATTAAGAACGAAGATGTCTAACGGACATTGCTTCTGCATTTTTTTTCTGGAGATGTGCAACTTGGATTTACAATTCTGCTAGCAGCGAAGCCTTCAACATATGACTTAGTCATAGCTCTGAAGACTACGAAAGAGTTATATTTGCGTTCCCCATTACATTTTAATTAACACTCCGCGATAATTAAAACATGCCAGAAGGCACGTAAAATGAGAACTGAAATTCAACCATGCGTTGAGTCAGTATACGGATTTCTTCACTTCCATCGAAACTGAAAGGATTTGCCTTTCTGTTCTTTCGTACGGAGGGGGGTTGTATCGATGCGAATGGATTCTTTTGTTATCTGATGGCGCAGCAAAATGAAGAAAAAATAGTGGTCTGGGGTTTCTCTTTCAAAATCTCCCGTTCACATAATTACCTACTATTCTTTGAAAATGTAGAAGCAAAAACGAAAAGAGAAACGTTTGATATTAAAAATCTGTGCGCATTTTTCTCTTGCAAGAAGAAGCAACGTTGTTACAGGATGGCATGATTCTATTTACTTTTTATGCCATCAACATGTAACATTTCTGTCTTTAAATGAAATTATAGATTTGTATCATACTTTTTGATGTTGTGAAAACATGTGTGATTTGTTGAGGTACGGGTTTTTTCACAAGACGGATGCTATCAAGACCAAAATATTTATAATTATTTAGATGAAAGTTTACATTTTTTTTAGTACGGACTACTGTCTTGTGAAGAAGCATTAGTAATAGGTAAAAAAATAAATGTATCGATTTCGATATACTACCTGTTAATTGTTTTAACACATTTAAAATATTATATAAATAATCTGTAATATTGTAATTGCACTTTATGAAATGTCTACGAGAATGCAATAAATATGGATAATTATTCCTAAGTACCGTATGTAGTTGAACAATCTAACATGAGAAAGCAAAAAATAAGAAAATTGGTTTGAATGTAGGAATCTTGGGCATTTCAAACTATGTTCCTGTTTCCGGAATTTCTATTGCCACCATGTATGTGTCACATTTAGCAAAAAATAGGTTAGAGTAAATTCGTTCTCAGTTAAAGATTAATAGAATTTTCTACTTATGCGCCCAATGTCTTTTACATTTCGCTTTCGGTAGATCCTTTGGACATCTAATACCTTAAGGAATAAGAATGTAGCCAAGCAATAAAGAGGATTTAGCTTCAGTTGCCAGTAGAATCTCATTGATTCGCATGCTAGATTTACGCACAGAGTGGAACTAACCTTGTGAATATTACACTTTATAAATTATCTAATAATTTTCATAGCTCTTGACTGTACACACACCTGAATTAGTACTCCGGCAGTAGAGTCATTCGGGGTGAAGTCGGCATATTAAGGACAAAATGCAGTAGTATTTGCTTATATAGATAATTATTTGAAAATGAAAGTGCATGGTACAAACTTTGAACCTTCTGCAGCAAACGCAATATAAATTTATGTGTATGTGTAAAATAATAAAATTGCAGGAAAAAAATATTAAAAAGTAGATGCATTACCGGCTTCACACCAGCAAACGGGGTGAAGCCGGTAGGTAGACGGGGTGAAGTCGGTAGGTACGTGGGTTGAACCTAGTACATGTTTATCAATAATCATAGCTATGTGTACCATCACAAATTCTTCAGGCAACACCATCACAACATCATCAGGCATCTAATATATCATCACCACCACATCATCAGACGATCATCACCACTATCCCTGTATAGATCCTATCACCACATATTTAAAAACTACTATTGACCCTATCACTAGGCCTACATTATCATTATGCATCTCTATCATCACATCATCATATGCATCGGCTACGTCATAACTGCTCAATATTTTCACAACACATTTTCTGTTCAACATTTTCCGCACACAAACTGCAATTTATGAAAAGCACCGACACAGTATTCATGATACCATTTTGCACAACGTTGACATTGTATCCACTCCAAGAATTTGCTGCACGTCTCGTAGCTGTATGACCGTCCACAAAAACCGCAAATATTTCTTGTATCAGCTGAATCTACAGTGTTTGTCGACCTGTCGTCAGTACTTGCCGATGCACACTGAAGAGACGTAGGTGTGGGCTTAGACCTGCCTCTTCGCCCTAACAGCTTGGAAATGTGATCGGGAGAGGTCAGTATTTTAGTTCCCTGTCTGGTTCTTGTTACTTTCTGCTGGGACGCTCTCTTTGCGGGTGAAGGTAGAATCTCCCTCACTCCAGTCGTGACATCCGAATTCTGTCTTGGCTGTTCAGAGTCCGTTCTCCTTGTTTCTTCATTACGCGCCTCAGTTAAAGAGACGTCAATAATTTTGTCATCGCTTATGGCCAGCCTGTTCAGTGGAAATAAACCAGTAGCTGCAAGCTCTATATTTTCCATGTGCAAGGAAGTACCGACTTCACCCCACACAATAGTGCCGGCTTCACCCCATATAGTGTAGTTCTTCGTTTTGTACCAATTTACTATCAGTTTAGCAAGCAACACGGTACTTATTTTCTACACTATACACACAAACCTTACCTTACCATTTGTAATAATACGCAAACCAGAATAGTTAACGAAACACATTCTACGCCTTAGGTTATCGAGTTGGAAATTTATAAGCGAGATGACAAAGAGCGCGAATGAGACACCTTCAAAACAAGAAAGCCTCGTGGTTTGCTTGCTGTGCGTTCTTCGTTCCTCGTTTCCTCCCTGGCTGACAGAGTATGACTAACTGGTGCCAAAACAAGAGTTCGTTCAGTCCCTCAATACACTGTGATGTTGCCAGTTCTTCATACGCTTCGCGTTACCGACTTCGCCCCACTACCGACTTCACCCCGAATGACTCTATGTTTCTTTATACAGCATATTTGCAAAAGATACAATTCAACCTACACGTGTATCAATATACGCTGTATAAAACACACCTTACTAACTTTCGTTGACCCTGTACAAGCAGTACATGTGGTTGCTATATAATAATTAGATACAATCCATTTATGTATACCTTAATTATGTGTAGTTTAACCGAGGGATAGTTTATGAACTTTCCTGCGTGTTATTTATTCCAAGGTTATAGTGAGTGTTTATGACGATATCAAAGATTTTTTTTTTTTTTTCGAATTTAGCCTAAGTTAAAATTATAAATTTGTATAGATGTTCCTCAGAACTATAACTTCTTAGGCTTCGACAGAATGTGCTGTGGATATAAACACTTTTCTTTTCCAATGTAGTTGTCAGATATCAAACGGTTCTGATGTCGATCAATAATGTCTGTGCGTGCAACCGATATTCTAAAAATATATCTCTTTCACGGTTTCAGAATCAAATTGTGACTGAATTCAAGTTGCCAATGAATGGCATTCCCATATTGTATACGGAAGATCTGTGAATTGAATGCACTCTACAGGTGCTGTAAGGGTTAGCGTGTCTGTTTGGGGTCGCCGAATTCAACAGTGACGAACTTAATTGAATTAGTTGAATTGTTGTTTTAAGTCCACTTAATCACAGATAGCCTAATCGGGACTGAACGTACAGTTTAAAGTGGGATCCGAACTACTGTGCAATGTGCTCCCAAAGGGTATCGATCCCGGGACCCCTTGATTACAAGGCGACGACGGCACCACTACGCCACCGGAAAGGACCTTCTACCTCTTGGGTTTATCACGACGAAAATAGATTATGCAAAGATTTATGCAAATAGATTATGCAAAGATTTGACACTGGAACTTGCTGCATTGCTATGCACAATGTAGATATAAAGAAATGGTAAAAATAAATTATGAAACACTGTATAAAAATAGGAGGAAATGATTAAACCAATTATAAAACATCATACACAAGATGCACAAGCTGCTACAGCGAACAGCTTACTTTCATTTTTAAAAACACAATTTTTCCATGTTAGTGTAGTGGTAACAATATGAAGAGATGACGTTCATTTTCTAAACTTTATGTAATTCTTAAATAACATAATGAACCATTGCATGCAAGAATTCTGTTTGTGTATCACTATTGATTCAGGTAGAAATTCCCATCTTATATGCAAAACATGAGGTTTTCCGTCGTTGACTTGAAGTAAATGATTCCTGGTTCGATTTAGCGTGTTTCCTCATCTCATACCACGGGTCCAATTTCTATTAACCTGTGAACTTAAAAGTAGATTTTATATATAAAAAAATTCTCAATAACTTGATCAGGAGCTTAAATACAAATTTAATTGTATTTGAAAAAAAATATTGAAATTTTTTTTTTAAAACTATTTATAACATCAATCTGAACGTTTTCAGGTCATGTTGATTTGACTTAATTCTTCTGCTTGTGGAGGTTCTTAGTATGTAAATTTCCATGAAGTAATTATACAGTTCTCATGAACTTTTTCTTTATTTTTCATTTATAAATCTTCATGTGTTTGCGGGAATTGTAAATATAATTAATAAATATTCCAGTTAACATATTTAGTTTTCTTTTATTAATTAGATAAAATCAATGAAAATGAAATGAATCAATAAAACTATATAAAACTTCGTTGTTTTCCGAGGCATTGACATAAAAAATTTAGTGCAACTCTTTAGTAATTGCGATTTTTATTTTAGTGTCTCTGATTTCCTTTCATTGTGATCTTTTCTTTTCTTAGAGAATAATTTTTTTTAACACAAATTCAAAAAAATATGATCGTGTAGGTCATCATTTTACTAAAGCCTAAAACGTTGATAAATTAATGTTAACGTACATATAACAATACTACTGAACAACCTTATCTAATAGAATAAATGAAACCCATATTAAGACATTTAGCGTTCATTTCAAATTAATTCAAGATAAGTAGGAGGTTATTAAACCGCGATCGGTCTAATGTTGTTCTTTACGCGCTTGCCCAACTTAGACCCGTCTAGCAAAAATCATGCGGGGAAGCCATGTTACGAAAAACTACAGGAAAATGCACAAATGTTAGTACAGCACCACAAGGAGATTCCTCAATAAGACATATAAGACATACGAAAGTGAGGACTGAACTACAAGGTGGCAACAGCATGTGCGTAAAGGCGGCGTCTCTGGTTTATATTCGTTCCTCGCAGTCTAGCGGACGAGATTTTCCTCGTTACGAATTGGAGCAGGAACTGTCGAGTGGGAAGCACAAGAAGTTGGAACGAATGCGATTTACTTACTTGTCTTCACCGATCAAATCTCAGATCTCAAATCTTTGAATTTGGTAATTTTAGGTTGATTTTTAACTCTTTAGGTTATTATTATTATTATTTATTATCTCAATAGGGTTACAATTAAGCCATACAACATTTCATTTAGAACAATATTAATACAAATAATGACTTGATGCCCTATGTTGTAATATTTATATATATATAGTATATATATATATACATATATATATATATATATATATATATATATATATAGTATATATATATACATACACACACACAAATGCTACATCTAAGGAAAATGAGATGAATTTACATGAGCATGTAGAGTGTTACATAGTAGCAATGAAATAAGGAAAGTTTGAGTCGCCTACTCACGTCGATAGAAGTTCAGATGGAATTGTTGAAAGAACAAACACAAATACAGATCAATGAAGTGGTCGGGATTCGAGCTCAGAAGTTTCAACAGCGAGATCGTGACTTGGGTACTTAACGTGCTCGAACACTGAGGTGCTTTACATATAATTTATGCTTTGACTACGGGACGCGCGCAGATTCGAATCTCCTGGGGGAAGCGCAACAACTTTTCTCTAAGATTTCGGCCTGTGTATGCGACCGGTGGCCATCCATCATCGTGAGGAAATTGGGGAGCTACGAATGAGTAGCGTAACCCGGTCATGGAAACCTACAACGACTGGGGAGGTTCGTGGTGCTGACTACACACGTCACCCCGTAACTGGTCGGATGATCTCCCACCTCGGGTGAGTGAGTGAGTAGGGTCAGGTGGGAGTGAGGCCGGCAGTCGACAGGTATGCCCGGGCCCCTCAATGGGCCGTTGCACCAAGTGTTATTATTAAAAAAGTCTATGTGGATATCAATAGCACACATCTCCTTGCCGGGAATTCCCATTTCCCAAACATTTCTCCTTTTCCTGGTGAAAATGACATTCGAGAAGCCAGATGCAAGGACTTCTAAGTTTTAGTTCAAAAGACCTTCCACCAAGTCTCTTTCATTTCTATGTTCATGTTGAACACGGAATCGTATGATTTACAGACTGAACTTGGTAATATTTATGTCAAGATTCACGCATTTCCCCTCAGATTTACCAACCACTTGCAAGTGTTTAGCTTACGACTCCATATTAATTAATTTGGACTAAATTGAATTTATACATACTTTCTTATCACAATGTACCATTGTTTGCTAAATTATATAAAGCTAACAGAAGCTAAATCATTAGGAAATATCAAATACCATATTCATAAAAAATACAGCTTTTGCATGTAATCTTATCCCAAGAAACCAATAATATATTGTAGTAGATATCACATAATGAAATAATGCGTATCTAAAATATTAGATAAATTGTAATCTTCCAGTTCCTATTATGTACAGAGTCCAGTTGACTGAATGTGCAATTGTACGAACAAATTAAATTTATACCTCCACTGACAATTGAAAGTCCTCTAACGAGACGTTGTGTAATTTACTACAGTATGGTAGTAGTAAACTAGTAATTCCTTAAAATAGTGTGCTCAATATAGAGCGTAGGATTTAGATTCTTTAAAGTTTCACTGGCTGTTTTACTTCACATTTCTCAAATGATTTTTCGTGGAGAGATAACAAAAGTAAATAATTCTGACTCCAACTTTGATAGCAATTGAATCACTTCGCATTCGTAAAAATGAAATTGTAATTTATGGCAAATGCATTTATCTTTATTGCATTAAGGATGGTTATCTTTTTAAAGATTTTCTCCAATTCCAAGCCTCTTTGCCGTAACTGACAGGTCATGATTTCACTCCTGAAGGCCCAAGGTTCGTCCCTTCACACTAGTTACATCTATTCATCAGTAGCGAGCGATAACTAGATGAGGTAGAAAAGGAAAGAAAAATAAGAAAATGTAGAAAAATTCATGTCTACATTATTCATTCCTCATAGTTACGATACAATAAAAATATATATAGAAAAACATAAAGTAAATCTGGCCTCTCCCATGGCGTAGTGGTAGCGTCGTCGCTTTGTAATCAAGGGATCCCGGGTTCGATACGCGGTGGAGGCACATAGTGGTTCGGATCTCACTTTAATATCAAGGTCCAGTCCTTTCTGTGCATTAAGAGGACTTACGCAAGCCTAAAGTATATTGCTATTTACATCTCCATTTGGCGAAAGCCACGCCTGGACATTATGCAACCCAGAGAACAGTGTTGCTGAACGTGGTTGACAATGACTCAGGATAAAGTTTTTGTTTATTTGGGTAGTAGCATGAACTAGATACAGTAGTTCCCAATGTATTGAACAATATCTTCCGTTGTTCAACGTTCCTGGTTTTAGGTCCACTTTATGCACAGTAAGGCTAATCGGGACTGGACCTACGGTTTAAAGTGGGATCCGAAACACTGTGCCATGTGCCTCCCCCGGGTATCGACCCCTTGATTACAAGGCGACGACGCTAGCGCTGCGCCATCGGGGATGCCCTTTCCGTTGTTCAAAATAGAGCAGTAAGCTTAAGCAAAATATTGAAGAGAAGAAAAAATAATAAATTTGTCTAGTAGTAAAGCTGCGAGAGAATAAGAATATGCTTACACAGCATTGTGTAATCTTCACATAAACACTTGCATCATACTCATAGGGCCTCTCCGATGGTGTAGCGGTAACTCACTCGCCTTATAATCAAAGGAACCCGGGTCCGATCGATCTACGCTGGATGCACGTAGTGGTTTGGATTCCACTTTAAACTAGTTCCAGTCCAGATTAGCCTATTTGAGCATAAAATGGACTTAAAAGAAACAAGTAGTATTTAGCATTACACACATGTTATTTTAATATTTTTACAGATGCTACATCTTATACTTATGCGGGGAAATTCTTGTCTGTATAACATAGGTTATTTCTTTACGCTTTTCTACATTACCCGTGTTGAATAGTAAACACTAAATAATTAAAATTTTATACCTGTACGGTATCCGTGGCATTAACGAAACCTGAAATATTTACGGTACAAAAACTGACTCTTTCAGTCAGATATACAAATTGACATTACCTGTTTTGCACCAAACCAGTACTTACAATGTATATCAGTCCACATTTTTCTTTATAAATTTAGTAATTATTGAAGTAATGTGTTCTCATTATAACTAGGATATAGTCGCATAGAACAACGTTCAGGCCAATTAATGTAATACATATATAGCTACTTATAAATATAATAATTCCTGTCCCATAAACTAGTATTTTATAGGACTTTGAGATCATCAGATTCTTTCTTTGTAGCTTTAGTTTCACGTGATGCGGACTAGTAGAACGACCAACAGATTTAATTTATGTCACATTTAATTAATATGTAATCGACCACCAGCGCATCAAATTTGATAGGTATTGAGTGTTTACTCAAAAAATTAGATGTACTGATCTACGGACATGAATTTATATCAGATCATGTTGGTGTTGTATATATATATATATATATATATATATATATATATATATATATATATATATATATATAACTAGTGATTTCATTGATTTCCTTCGAAGTTATATCAATTCTTGAATGTTAACTCTTTGACTAACACACCCATAATTGCATATGTATACGTATTTGTATATGATATCCGTCCCTTTTCATATGATGACGATAATAATTTTGTCTATCTTCTGCAGGATTTCAAACTACTCGGAAACTTTAACAGACTTTCACGATTTTACAATTAATTTTGACGGAACTATACAAGTGTTGCGAGTAATTTGTGTTAAGTGCAATATACGAATTAAATTGAGTTGCTGTACATACTATATATGAAGTTTAACAATGGAATTTCTATTATTTTTAAAAATCTGTATATATTGTCAGACACCTGAATAAACAGATATAAACGTGATATTTCGAAAAAATAATGATTACGTATTTGGGGTATTTTTCTAAATATCTACCTCTTTCTTTCTATAAAGTTTTTGTAAATAATCTACTTGTTACCTATCCTTTGTTTTGGGGGAATAAGATTTTGATTTCAACAGTGAGAAAGTTTTCTCGAATGTACCGCGAGGACCACAATCCTGAAGAATGCATTGGCAAAGTATTATATTTCGTAAAACAATCCATGTTTACAGTACATAGTAATATTCTTTTACAATTGCTTTTAGAAACAATGGTATATCTCCATTGGAAAATGAATAGCGTTTTGCAGGGAAGTGCTACGAATTGATGTGGTCAGTCGAGTAAGGACAAGAAGACATCGCAAAGAAGCAAAGCTGGCGAGATGTAGGGGATTCCTAATTGATTTTCTATGTCGTGTGCCCGCTACTTGAGTCTTTCGTCTGAACCAGGCTCAATGGGTAGCTCCTATCAAAACAATAGGTGAGGCGGGGGAAAGCGGAAAACGCCGCGTTGCGGGGGAAGCTCGCTTTTCCAACAAGTTTCAACTGTCATTTCTTTGGTGACATTTTGAAATATCGAAGGAGAGGGAGAAAATAGGAGAGAAGCGGAAACTTTCTCAGAGAACTACGGAATTTCATCTGGAATGAGAGCGTTTCGAAGCGAGACAGCAACATAGAAAGCAAAGGAGCGAAGAAGGAGAGCGTAGCCCCCGGTTATGCACTTTTATGAATCTTTGACAGATTTGGTATAAAAGGGGTATATAAGAGCTTTCAACTCTTTCTGTTATTATAGCGCAGACAAATATTAACCCCCACGTGCAAAAACATGCATTAATTAAGAAGAAGTGCCTTTCCAGCGTTGCCAAAGCTCCATCCGAGGGAGTTACTGTGTTTGCTGTCGCCTAAGGGACGGGTTTCTGGGGGCAAGGGAGGACGGGGTGTGCTGTTTCGGTGCACCTCATTTCCGAGGTGTGAGGGACGACAATAGCAAAGCGACTCTCATTAAGGGAGCGACTTGCAAATCGGCAAAGTTGGGATGGGGCGACACAAAGGCTGGAGGATTAATCCCGATTCTTTGTCCGGGAGAGGAAAGGTGGGCCTCTGAAGCGTCATCTCTTCGCCGGAAATCACGCTGTTTTTCTCTCTCTCTCTCTTTCCTTCTTCCTATCCTTTTCTTTACCTTAGAAGGGTTTTCAGTCTCCCCTCCCCTCCCCTCCCCCAGTTTTGAGAAGTTGATGGCTCCTTCATTACATAACCCTCAAACAGTGATAATCTAGATGTGCAGTGTGTATCTGTCGTAGCCAGATACAATCGCTCCTTTTCTTAACTGTTTGTGCTTATTTTCGGAACCAGAATAGCCTCCCCTGACCCACAGTGTGAGTCATGCTCTGCGGAGACAGTGGAAATCGGAAATTATTCTATATATTGTAAAAGTTTGATTTGGAATTTATTTGCTCAAATAAACCTTTCGAATGGTTACTCAGAAAGAGATGATCTCGCAGACTGGGTCAACTCCGGTACAACAACATACCAATCTATGTAGAAAGATTTAGCCCCACAAAGCTACAGCTACATTTTTGTTATCTTTTACTTAATAGATTACAAGCATACCGTCCATCATGTATACTTGGGGCAAAAGAGGAGGATGTTTTCTTGAGTATGAACAGCTTCTATGTCATTGGTTTCATGTACTTCCCTCAAAACCTGAGCGCATAAACATTTTTTTTTTTTTTAATATTCATGTACTACTTGTAAGTAACGTACATTAAAAAAGCAATTTTCTTCAGGACAATATTCCAAAATTACCAACGTTTGTCTGTAGGAAGACAAATTCTACTAATAATCGCAAGACAAAACTTTACAAAATTGTTTGCTCCCTATTAATACCAAATTCCCATGTTCTGGCATTTTGTTAAGATAGTGCGGTACGAAATCAGAAGTTCTGCGTTCGAATTGCAATGAAAGGATGCGTGCTTCTTTGTGTTTGTTTTCGCCTCAATTTCCCGAGTTCGTCATCCATTTCATCTTTGCGATTAACCCCTGAACGTAGACAAAGCGATCTAAATAAAGGAAAATATACAAATACAGATACAGGACGTCACACAGTACCAATCTTCCACGGTGGAAATCTAACACAAAGAAAACCAGTTCGACCAAGGCGAATGGCTCAACTATTCTCCCTAAACAATTTGGATTAAAACCATCAACTTATAATTTCTCAAATACAATAATTTTCCGATAGGCTTGTTCCATTTAAATTATTTTACTATGCTTTCTGAGAATCTAGGTTAATTCGCGACATGGAGGATGAATCGTAATTCACGAATGAAATGAATAAACACGAGGGAATACACTTGCTACGCAGCACGTTACGTTGATTACTTTACTGCGAAGACCGACTTCATATCTATCATCATGTTATGTTTATTAACGTCACTTGCTATGTTGTGCTTTTAATGGCGACAATAGACGCAATTACAGTTTGCTATTCAAAATAATGAGCGGCGGCCGTTGTAAAGTATTAAAAGCCCCGCTTTCATTTGATAAGAAAAGGAGAGTGGAGCACGTAAAATTTCAACCACCCACACACAATTGCAATCTTTGGCTTAACCAAACTCACATATTGTATGCTAGGTTTTAGTGAATAATGCTAGTTTCCACTTAACCCCTTATCTTCAGATAGTTTCAGATAGCAAACCTGAATTGTAGCATTTATATGCCTCTTATTGCCTCAATTGGGCTTTGTGTTTAAAGTGGCCTTCCATAGAAGCAACATGTTCTTGTTCTAAAACGAACGTTGTAATTTTTACCCATGCAGAATTTTAAATTCTGTCATTCGTACGGATTTCTAACTAAAGAAAGAAACGCTTATGAACCAAAGTCATTCCCAATGTCCATATCATATACAGATAAACGTTTCAAATTGAAAGTAATTACATATCTAACTGATTTTACTGAGCCTCAGAAGTTCTTTTACTTCCTTTCATACCACAGCGAATGTGCTCTGACGTAAGAGTTGAGAAATTTGGTTTGGTGGATGAAGTGTTGATGTACGCCCACTTATTTCCCACGTCTTAGCAGTTACGAGAGTACTTAGTAACGGTGTCAGAAACGGATAAAATAGAACAGGAGACTAGCAAATCTGCACGTTCACTATTGCATAAACTTACTAGGAAGCCACATTTCATTACACTCTATTTTTCGTAACCTGTACGTTGTGCCTCATTGATTCACCATGTTGAGTGTTAGATTCTCGATTTCGATATCGAAAGTCCGAGTTCGGGTTCCAAGCTCGAGTTCGATGCCTCTTGATGTGTATTTCTTCATCAATTTCATCCCACCATTCTTGCACGTCGACGCTATTAAACTAAAATTTTTAAAAAGCGATGCAAAGTTATTGATTGATTGAATTAGATTATTTTGCATTGCTTTTCTGCCACTTTTGGCTAATCACAACGATGAGGATGAGCGGTGATATGATGAAATTGATAAAGGGACACTCACAAAGAATCCCCATGCCAAGGCGGGGATTCGAACCGGGACCCCTGATGTCGTAACGCGCTGTGCAAACCATTCCGCCATGGAGATTACGCGACGTAATATGAGAAAACATAAAAAATAGTAATGTAAATCTTACGCATCACTAACAATATTGCAGTGAAATGGTTTCTTTATAAAATCCAACAACTTGTGCTGTGTCTTATATGTTGATTATGTTTACTCGAGTATAATATGCATCTCAGTTTCAAGCTTCGTCACACGTAAAATTCCATGATCTCTGGTCATGATCTCAGTGTTTGCATTGTCTTCCATTACCCAACAGAAACCAAGAAATACAACTCGTCTCTTTAACTTTTAACTAGTACGTGTGAATTCAAGGGGCTAATTGTTCCTTACATGCAAACGTATGCTATAAACTTCCTCCTAGCATTAACAATATTTTCTTACTCCTTATACACATTTCTTATACTCTGAATCTGTAAACCTAATATTGTATTCGTGTGTGTGTGTCACGACTATTGCCTCGAAGCAATATTTCTGTGAAGTCAAAGAAGGATTGATCGCAAGTTCAGCAACATGTTGCATGTTCTGATTCACTAACTTCAACGATCGATTTATGAATACTGACATTATAATTAAATAACTATCTCACAAATGCAGTCCGGTCTGTGATATTCTTCATCTAACAGTACCATTTGAGTTATCAGTGTTGATGATAATCTGAAGTAATTAATCACCTAGAGCGAATGACTTCGGTCACTTCATGAAACAGAACATCGACATAAGATGGTTAACTGCAGTAACAAATAGTAATGTTGTTAGGAGGTAAATAAAATGATTCAGAATAATTGTATTGTGTTTACGTAAAGTTTGTATAAGCCAAAATTTGCACATGTTCGAAAGTGATATGGAGTCTAAATTCCGTTTTCTGTGCAAATTCTTAAGTTCAAGGGCTCCTCCAGAGAACCCCAAATTGCCCGCTGCGAGGCTTCCACGTAACTCTTCAGTTTTGTTTGTAATTTGTCCCGATGAAATTCAAGTCGTAGAATTAGCATTTGCACTATTTCAGCTGTCACACTGTACGGCGATCAACCCCAGAGCAAAATAAGACAAAGGCCTTGAAAAGTGGACCTGTCCCAAGATTAAATGTTAGACAAGTTTCTAGAGCCTCATTAGCTGACAATGCATACTAAGGAGAAAATAAAAGTATCTGCTCCTACTACATGTATGTGACCAACATAAAGAACTGTAGCCGGCCCCCGTGGCGGAGTAGGTAGCACATCACGCTACGACGCCAGGGGTCTCGGGTTCGAATCCCTGCCGGGCATGGGTGTTTGTGAATGTCCATTCATCAATTTCATCATATCATCACTCATTCCCATCCTCGCGATTAGCCAAAAGTGGCAGAAAAGCGAAGTAAAATAAACCAAATCAATAAATAAATTAATAAATAAGGAGCTGTATATGTACTAAAGAAGGAAGGTGTGCGCAAAATTTTAACTCTTGGAAGCTCTCTTTTATATGTCTAATATTTCGGTGCTTTAATGTGACCTAAATTAGAGTTAACATTTTGTTACGAAAGAACCGGGAAAAGTGTTATGTTAGTTATTTATTCCCTTTTGGGCGGTGAAGGTGCAAGAAAGAAAATAGAGCTAAACTTCTTTGAACCTTTCAAACTAGTCTCTTTCCATGTTCCGGATTTCGTTAGAATCTAAGACCATCGATTACTGCCAGCAGCTATGAATCTTTTAACGCTCTTCTTGACCGTCATTTGTTATGTACGAGAATGTAGAGGACAAAGTAAGAGTAAGAGACATCGCAGAAGTTTTATTTTGTGTATGTGTTTATGCGTATATACTGCGTATGTAAAGGAACCTGGAATCGGATGGTGTATTTCGCATTGTTCGATAGTACGTACAGACAAGGTAACTTAGCAACAAAGCCAAAATATTTTATTTGTATGTTGGCACTGTTAACGTAGTCTTGCACATGACTGCACTTGTTTTATCAAGTTTACTTTTACGTGAAATATACATTTTCTGTTGTGTGTGTTTATATATATATATATATATATATATATATATATATTTGGAAAGACAGGATGAAGCTCAATAAATTATTTTCATGCAAAGTTATGTAGGCCACTATTTAGAATAAACTATTATGATTTCAAAATCTCAGTCGTCTAACGATTAGCACTATGTACAGAGGATCTGTGTTTGAGTTCAGAATAACTACGGATGTGTCATGAAAGTATTTACACTCTGGCAACGAATGGCTACTAGAGTCCAGTATAAAATGTTCAATCTGTTGTTACTTCAGATATTAAAAGAGTTTCGCGCAGTTTGCTTTCAGGCTGCATCTAGCGCATTGCATGCTATTCCGGCGTTTATCCCTCTACTTCATTGTCAACACTTAATGGTAGACGCAAGTTACACGTGAGCACGTGGACAAGCAATTCAGATTTTCCCATCGTATTATAAGTGCGCAGATTCTATTTCCGATCGTATTACGTGGGGGTTTAAGTGTCTGTTTTGCATCAGCCTCTCCAGAATTTATGAATCCTCTCTTCATATTGGCCGCGGTGGCTCAGTCGGTAACGCGTCTGACTACCATGCTCAAGGTCCCGGGTTCGATCCCCGGCCGGTTCAAATCCGGGAGCTTTTCTAACGATGGAAGCGGCCCCGGCGCCCACCCAGCGTCGAATAACATGGGTACCTGGGGGAAACCCTGGGGGGTAAAGGCGGTCAGGGGCGTGATGCTGATCACATCACCCCCACTAACGACCGGGATCAAGAAAGTGTGGGGCGTTACCCCCACACACCCTATACGCCTTCATGGCGTGGTGCTATGCACAGGGCAGCACTTTACCTTTTTTTTTCTCTTCATGCCATTATCGTTTATTCTTTATCTAAAGGTGAGATTCTACAATTTTAAGTGGGTTGCCTTTCGACTTCATGAGAGTTTTCACATTTATTTTACATATATTGCTAAAACAGCATAACATACAATTTGTATACATATACAACGTATGTATTAAATATATAAACATCTAGACAACTTATAATATTTGTTTCTTATTTTGACTTATCCTGCAATATTAAACTCTCATTCTAGAGCTTCATGCGTTATAATTACATCACTTTTTACACAAAAAACAACTCAAATTTAAAATAATTGTCGCATTCGTTCGTCACCTCTAAGACAATTTTTTAGGGTTGGCGCAGTAAAGAATATGTAAATAAATATAATTGTTAATGATATGGTGACCGGTCCATATTTTAAAATCACGTTATTGCAGATTAAGATGGATAATTTTTAAAATCTCTCTTCCGGGAATATTAATATATAACAGATGAAATACGGTATACAAACTATATTATTTGGAATAATAGCCGGATGAAAACTGTGAGAAGAAACAATTATTTTATATGGATGTGAAAGTGGTGTCTGCTGACCATAAACCTCCGGTATTATAAGGGAAAATATCACCATTAGGAATTAAGGTACACACGTTCATAAACATACTGAGAATTGTATAATAGTTGGTTACGAGTTGGTATAAGAGTTGATATATTGGAAAGTCAATTCATTCGTACATTTATTACTGTGTGGTTGCATATTCACGATAAAATCCATTTTTTTTTCATTGTTCAAAGCGTCGAAATGAGGCATCAAACAGAAAAATATTATTAAGAAAATGTGTTTGTCTTCATTAACTTTATGCTTTGTAAACGTTTGTGCGGTGGCACGTTGTAGTCTACGTCTTGTTTGTAATATAATTTCGAGACTTGAGAATGATTCAGATGTTTAAAAATCGAGACGAGAGCGAGAACGAGACAGGCATTTTCAACTCGAGAGGAGACCGAGACACGTCTCATCTTACCTCATCCCTAACACACAAGAATTGCACATTCTTCATTATCTATTATTATACTTAGGTATTATTGAACTACCTGTCATAAAAACATAGGGAATTCATATGTGCTCGAAATTCACCTCAGAATTTTGCCACCACTCCTTTCTGTTTTTAGTTCTTTAGATTAGAACATTTCTCTGACATAATTTGCTTTGCAAACTTACTCTTAAATTCAACATAAGTTTCATTTTAAAAAATATATTTGTGTTTATTTGTGCAAGTCAACAGTTGTGATGTAGGCGTGTATTTATACTTTGGGAAAGCTGATAAAAAATCAGCGCATTAGCATATAGTAATTTCGAATTTTATAAAGAAACTTGCAGTCAGCAAGTGATAAATAGGGGGAAGGATTTGTGTACATACAGCATAAATGTATGTTCCTTCACCTTCACCTTTAATTTTTTTAAAGTGTATTTGGATTACTTTAACAAAGTATTACAGAGTGCATATATGCTAGTTTTACGTACACAATTTGAATATTTTAGGGGATGTTTTGTTAAGTGGCTTTGATGTTTCTTAACCCAGCATTTGTGAGGAAAAAATAATAAATTGAGCGTAGTTCTAACCCCTTGATAATCTAAAGACTTGAAATCCCTCCCCCCCCCCCTGAAGGGACGTATATTAAGTTTTTGGGAGTCAAAGGGTAAGGGCTCAAATCAGATTGCCCCGACGCACAAAACTTAATATAGAACTAAGGGAAGCATGCCTGGCACATAGGGCATGAGGCAATCAATCTTTGGTTAAATTAAGCGTAGACCCAGGAAAATCGAAAATGACACTTGATTTTCCATTTAAAAGAAAATAACAATATGTATAACTCTGATTCTTAAAGCAGAAAGTAATTCAATGAGCAATTGCACTTAGCAGACAACAGAATTTTTGTATTTATGCAGCTTCAGAATTCCATTGAATTATGTATTGTGAGTTCATCCAAATGTCTTGAGGAAAATATTTTCGGATTAATTTTAGGAAAATTATAATTAAGCAAACGTAAAAAACGGTAAGCGTAATTTACTAGTAATTAGCATCTAATAAATTACTTGTTAAATCCTGAGTAAATATATATAAAGTACTGAGTATAATAACACGAAAAGGAGTTTTTTTGTTATTTATTTGATCTACGGCGGTTTTATGCAACAAAGTAGTGAGAATAATTATCTGGCCGCTTGATCTTTTTGAACCGAAGTTCCAAATACTAAGAACTGGGGTTGTGAAGTTCCCACTGGCAGACTCCTGTGGTTGTATTTAACAGACTTGAAGATGAGAGAACTCTTAAGATCCCAAGGAACCAGAACAAAGAGGTGGAATTCCGTATCGGCTGCATGGGAAGTGTGAAATTAGTACAGATTGTTGCTTTCAGCAGGCCGTGTTCCTTCCCTGTAATCCCTCTACTCTGCCCAAACTTTGGTCTTCTCTGGTCTCTCTGGACAATGTCGTCGAGTTGCAACGGAGGAACGCTTTGTAGTATATGTTCTGTGCACCGGCATTGTTGTGGTGAGCGACACTCGATCCAGAAATTCCTGTAGAGCAAAGTACTAGGTGTACTTCTATCGAGGATTCCTAGCTTGGATTCCTCTTCGCTGGAGGAAAGAAACAGTTGACAGAAATACAGGGGCGGTGTTGGGGAGAGAGGAAAGGAAGGGGGGAGCACCTCTGACGGTGTGCATTTCATGCTGCAGAATTTCTTTTTTTCACTAAGGAGGTTGGGGCAATACCTAATATTTGGACGTCAAAGGCGTGTTAACGGTAATACGTGTTGCTAAAGCGAGAATGTGCATGTAAACAAGAGAACTGGGAAACCAGGCGAACGCTCTATTTTTTTTAACTTTCCACACACGCTCAATTCGTACTCAAATTAGATACCTATTGCACCGAAGCAAGATATGTTTGGAATGACAAAATGCTTGCTTGAGATGGTTGGTCATTTTATTTATTTTATTACTTTATTGAAAAATAAAGTACCTAGTAGTTACAGTTACTAAAATAACTTGTTATGGAGTGTTGAAGAATCCGGTGAAATGTAGGATAACTTAATGGTGCAAGTGGGTCACCATAAACGTAATTGTTCATAGTTGGATGATCACTAGGTCAGAATTATCTAAAATATATTTGTTTGTGTACATATTATTATCTAAGTCATTTATATTCTGAAGAAAATTAGGTAACTGTTGGATATTGATGGAAACATGCGATCTACGCTGGGCCTTTCTTATTGCTTCAAGGTTATAGGCTCTGAACTAATACCATTACTACAAGGAAGAACTACTTGATCAGAGAACAAAATAAACAATAGAAGGTGATGGCACTCGATACCATTTCTTTCTGCATCAACCAAATTGTTAGCCGTAAAGGGATATCTGCTCGAATTGTGTGAGGGATGCTTATAGCCTTCAGTGCTGACGCACCCGTCAACTTCTTAATAAGTGAACACAATAAAAAGCCATTTTTCATTACAAATCATCTTAAGTCACTAGTTACTATATCTGACTAAGTGAGGTCTACATGTTTCTTTGAACTATATCATTTAATAAATGATGATCCAATTTTTTTCTGTTTATCAAGTTGTTTAACAGCGAGGCCATAGATTTCTCATTATCCTTCCTCTAATGAAATAGAACATTAATCATTAGTTTTGCAACAAAAAAATGATGATTCTCTTGAGGACCAATTAAGAAGAACCACTAATACCCTTGGAAAGATTATATACGTGCATATACGTATATGAGGGTAATTTTTTGGGCAATAATTCCAGAAGATGTCTTGGAAAAGATACTTTTTGTAAATACTTTCCAAAAATGCTGAACACAACACAACATGAGGAATTGTCAAAGCCAAGTTCAGGGTGTAGATTGATTCATTCCGAGAAAGTTCTGTAAAACTTTTGAAAATAGGATTAAAATGTTGCTTTTCTACATTTCTACATGTTGCTGTCGCTCAGGTAAAAAAAGATGAACTCCTAAGTAATTGTTTGCGCATAGGTTACTGAAGATTATTGTAATGCTAATGAACTAACTACTTGTGATTCACATCAGGTCAGTAGCATTTCCAGGTACTTGATCGGGTTATTTCCACACTTACGTTAGCTTGTAAAAAGAAAGAACGAAACGTCTGATGCTTGAAAAGATAATGTATGAAGCAGCATTGTGTTCCCTGAACATATTGAGCCTTCAACTTCTTTTAAAGAACAGTTAAATGAAACATAGTGGATATTATATAAAATAATCTAAAATATAAAATGTAATTCTACGTTTAAAACAATGGGGAAAATGGTTATTTGCACAGATGAGAACCTACATAGATTTGTGCATAATTATAACACTACTTATAACGCATCTTAGATAAGTTGTCTGTCTATAATATAGGTTTAATGCAAGTTCGTATTGTATTTTAGTCATTTAACATCGTTTATCTATCTCATTAGTTCAGTATCCATGTGGTTGAATGTTGAACTGATGAAATCGACGATCGAAGAACCATTTCTTTCCTAGGATTCGAACTTGAGATTCTGGGATAAAGGTTCGGTTTTCAATAACAATGAACTTAGATTTCATTGTGAAGCTCTTTGTCTTTTCAAGAAAAATGTAAACCTCTAGGTTTATCCCTGCCACCACTTTTGGAAAATCTGTTCACCTGCCGTATTTTTTCAAGTCTGTATAACTGTCAATTGTCAGCTTATTGTTTTGATTATATTTAGTTTTAACAATTTTCGTTACAATATTCATATTACTAGCTTATCTGTGGAGATGGTATCGATAATAATCATGAAATGGATGAGGAAATAAATTACAAACAGTATTTCCTTCCTCAGGTACGGTCAGACATTTCATTGTGCTTTAACCAGACACCACACGACTTGTTTATTTCAAGTTGCTTGTGTAGTAACTAACCCGAACGAAGCTGTCATTTTCATTAGTAACACCACGTGGTTACTTTTCTTTATTGTATTTTTACCCACGTCCCTTTGAAACACATTCCTACAAAGGTTATTTCAGCTCATCGTCACTACACTTTTCCCCTCCTTGGTCCCTTAAGTACCTGCTACCTCTCATGCGAATGCATTTGCAACAGTGGCCGACTCTAATCTTCCCACTTACGGTGTTGTGAAGCTGAAAATTTGGGCAATTTTTCATCAGAGTTTTGGCGGCCTAACGTAATAAAATTCTTCACAACTTGGGGAAGCGCCCGGAACAATTAATTATAATACATCACACCCAACTTAATTTCTTCAGCTGAGGAAAATTGTTCTGCAAGCATGAGGCATAATTAAGCATCCACGATTATATTCCGACTTGAGGGTGTATTTGGTTTACGACGTCCAATTACAAGTAGGAGTCGGGAAAGATTTCCTTAATAGCCTTTTCCTTATTTTGACGAAATCCTTTCTAATTAAATTACGAAACCCGTGAGTTGTTCATTTACTATCTATGCCGAGGCTCATCTTTCATTTATGCTAATTTTCCAAAACAAAGCTTTATGGCAGGATACAGTTCACCTCGTCGAAGTGGCATGGATTACCCCTGAACGTAGGAATTGATTAAGGGGCGAGGGTGCGTTTTTTGGAGGATCTAAGCAATGGAAAAGTTTTGAGATGAAAAATTCGCATAGGCTAGATGTATAAATATTGAATACTCTGAATTTCAATTTTGTGTCATGCAGAATGAAATACGGGAGAAAGAGTCCGTACTTCCGTTCATAGTTCTGGTTGCATATACCTTTGGGTGTGCCTGTGTACTTCAGAGGGAAACAGAGAGAGAGAGAGAGAGAGAGAGAGAGAGAGAGAGAGAGAGAGAGAGAGAGAGAGAGAGAGAGAGAGATATTCGGAAAGACGAGGAAAGAAGCGCTTCGGATTCGAGTGAAGTTTAAAGAGATGCGTGGTCCTTTTAGCTGGAACGCCTAAACTGCAGCATTCTTGTTTTTGAGCGGTTGGGCAGACCTGCTACACCTGCGGTGATATTCGTGGTACAACTTCTGTAAATATAGGAAACTCTCAGTGGAAAGTTGTTTTGCTATTTTCCCGTAAAACTTTTTGACTGCACAATCTATGTATTAGCTGCAATCTAAAGATTAGAGACTGGGGCGGAGGAGGGGAGGGAAGGTAGCAGGTGGCACAGTTTGGTCTTTGCAATTCATTTTGCGCCAGTAAAGATATTATATTGATTGGTTTAAAAGTCAAGACATGTTGCATATTTCTACTCTGAAATGAAGACAGACGACGAGAAACTCGCTCATTAGACATTATTCTGATTGAAATGGTATGATATTCAAATTGTTTTGTAGTGCACTTTTTACACCGATCTCTTAATTTTCTATCTCTGAATGAAGCAAAATTAGCGTTGTTTTCAAATTTGTTATAGACTTTTTGCATGGAGTAGACCATTGTGATGTCGGTTGGATCCATGGCAACTGAAATACGTATACCAAGGTACTTCAGGAATGTTTTGTTTCTGAAGAGGACCTTATGGATTTGTATTGTATGTGTTTTGGATCCAAAATTATATATCTATGTGTAGGATATATGTATAACCTATAGGTAGTTTGCTATTCGATAAACCGCGCGTTGTTTTCAAGAACGTTACAGAACGTATATACGAAACTCTTTGGTGCAGGGCAAAGGCAGTACGGTTAAACTCTAGAACTGCTGATATCCAGCAGATATACATTTTCTGACATGTAAAATTTAGTTCAAATGCGTAATTATCTACATAACGATTATGATATAATAATAATAATAATAATTGATGTAGATGTGTAAGTAATACAAACCAAGCAGAGGGTATCTCTGTAAATTCCGACGAACAAACCTTCTTTCCAAGTTATTGATCATAACATTCTCCATAAATTTCTTAAACAATAGGACTTTCTTGTATGGTATTGAATACGTGCGTGAAAATTCACTTGAAACATATTTCAATAACTTTCTGATCGCTGGTATTCAATACTTCATATTTATTCCAATAGATGGAAATCTTATTCGATAATGTCCCTACCTGAAGCGGTTCTGGGGCTCATCGAGCCTCTAATCAATGGACACCTGGGAGTAAAGGCGGGTAGAGCGTTGTGCCGAAAATAATAACTTCAGTGAGGCCGAGATCGAGAAGATTTGGCGCCCTACCTTCACACCCTCCATATGTTTTCAAAGCACGGTGCAATAACCAGGAGATAGCTCTACCATCTTTCATTCCAATTTAATAATTATACGAGGTGCTACCGCGAATTAATATCACGTTGTTTATTTTGTAACTTATTTTCAATAAAATAATAAAGAAAACAATTTCAAATATGATTCTGAAATGGAGATGGAATATTGTTTACTGCTGAAATTATATACATCTTTTCAGCACCAATAAAATACAACCTAAGGGGAGACGTTGTCTTCCATGTTATCCCCGCGTATGCCCTTTAACTTAATAAGACAAGACCGCAATATCTGCATTAGCGACTTTATCTAAAGGCACCATCCTCTATCAAAATTGTGCTGAAGTATAAACACCGCGTTGAAGGGAAGAGAAGAGTGTTAACCCGTATTGATTTAATAATGTCTGATGATGTTTCTCCTGCACACACAAACAAGAATCGATCCGCGAAAGTGTCGTATCTGAAAGGGCGGATTTGTAAAATGGACAGTTCCCCTCAAGGAAACTGACATATCTTGTAATTTTTATTGATTTCTCTCTTATCCTTCTCATCGTTTATATTTCTCGCGGGTTTAGATATAGTGGAAGAATGTCTCCCCGTGTGCAGGTACTGAATTCTTTTATCTTCTCTCTATGTGCTGAAGATAATATACTACGGCCATGTGGTTCAATATCACTGATAGTTTTTAAAATCTTGTGATATTCTGCCATAAAGTTTGAACAAAATATTATTTTTTCGAGTGATAAATGTAAGGGATAATGAACATGAGCAATTTTAATCACTCTCGCTTACAGTTGTAGTAATGCAGCATAAAATATAACATTAAATCAAATTAATAATCATCTCCGGAGTTACGCCTACCCGATGGCGCAGTGGTAGCGTCGTCGCCTTGTAATCAAGGGGTCCCGGGTTCGATTCCCGGTGGAGGCACAAGTGGTTCGGATCCCACTTTAAACTGTAGGTCCAGTCCCAATTAGCCTTACTGTGCATAAAGTGGACTTAAAACAACAAATCAATCAATCAAATCTCTGGTGTTAAGGGATCTGTGTCTTTTATCTTTGAACTGTGAATATAAAGAGAAGAAACCTGTAAATTTGGCTTTTGATGCAGTCGTGGAATTCTTTCTTACAAATTTCACGTCGACAATTTGCTCGTGTTGCAAATAATGATCTTTTCAGATTTATGAAGTCACAGTTAATCGAATGACTCACGATCTGAATATCTTTTACTTTCGATTGAGCAAACGCCCTTGTTATTCGAAACTTTTTTTTGTAAATTATTGTAGTAACTG
Source organism: Lepisma saccharinum (assembly GCF_977018435.1). Taxonomy (NCBI): domain Eukaryota; kingdom Metazoa; phylum Arthropoda; class Insecta; order Zygentoma; family Lepismatidae; genus Lepisma; species Lepisma saccharinum. The sequence goes on from NC_139230.1 coordinate 85,926,385, forward strand.
CAGCTCATACGTCCAACACGGTTTGGTTTTATTTAGTTTCTTTTTATGTTTCATAAACAAGAAATATTTCACTCAACCGCCATATGTTATGAATAGAAGTAAAGCTGAAAAATTATTTAATGCTCAGATAGGCTAATTAGGATTATTTACAGTTTATAGTGGAATCCAAACCACTGTGGAGTGTACCTTCACCGGAAATAGATTCGGTTTTGATTGATTGATTCTTTTTCTTTTACTTCGCTTTTTTACCCCTTTTGGCTAATCGGGAAGATAGGGAAGCGATTCGGGGAGGCTCTTATGAAAGTCAAGTAACTTTTTCGAGTATTGTGCTTGGCTTCCCCCACAGCACAGTGACTAACGAACGCTATATCCTTGTATTCAACGAGTGCTGGATTCGGTTCCCAGTGAAGGCAAATCGCACAGTAACTCAAATTCTACTTTAAGCCGCAGAGACTGCCCCGATTAACCCATCAAATCATAAAAGCTGACCTAAAACGAATTTCGTCAAGTGCCGTATAAATTTTCCTTTTTTTAAAGGATATAAATTACTCATTATAAACTACACGAATAACGTACAAATTTACGTTATGCAACGAAAACACTAATACTGCCGTGTTGAAATCTGGACCTTCTTTAATTCCAGGTTCTAGGTTCTGGCGTGGGCATGGGTGCTCTTTTGTGAGTTCTCCTTCCGAACACCATTCATCATCATAGAGGCGATTAGCCTAAAGAGGCACAAAAGCGACGTGAAATATGAAAAATAAATGAAACACCAATTTTATTAAATATTGATATTTTTAATTTGCAGTAACCAGAGGTGTTAAGTTCAATTCACTCGTCCGCGCATACTATCCATATTAATAACTACAAAATAGCTTTCAGAAAGAAACAGAAACAAATGCAACTTCCTCCGTAAATTTACAAAAATATGGTTGAACGTCGGTTTAAATTAAATGCATATTAAATTATTATTATCTCAAAAAATATTCTGACTGACCTGTATGACTGTGGATTACAAAATTCAATTCTTGTGTTATTTGTTTTGTTATTTTGTGTTGATTTTTCTGCGACTTTAACCGAGAATGATGATTAATAGGGAATTACAATGAAAATAATTTAAGGAAACTGAAATGTATATACTTTAGCCACCAAAGTTAAGTTGCTTTATAGTACGTCACTTAAGGTTTTAACAGAGCTTGATAGTGAAATGACTGTGGTGTGTGTGTGTGTGTGTGTGTGTGTGTGTGTGTGTGTATAGACACATACATTGAAGAAACTGAATAACAGCAAAAGCTTTGACATGTCCTTTCACAAGTACATGTATTTTATGTAGAAGGGGCCTTTAGTAATATTTTGCGGGAGGGCCCAAAATTTGTATAACAGTAAATAATTAGGCCCATTTGTTGTTGCAGTACCGCAACATTATGATTCACAATTATAATGTTTTTCCAGTCCTGTAGATGCATTTATTTACAGTTATGTTTGCACGTAAGGGTCAGTGATTATAGATGCTCTGGAGACTCATACAATTGCCATTTGTAGTATTCGTCTTATTAACATCGCATGCCGCCACTCCACGGTGAAGTGATTTCCGTAAAGGGTTATGAAACCAGGGACCTTAGTTTAGAATCCTGCGTAAGAGAAACGTGTGTCAGTATATTTGTCCTGTCGTGCATTTCATCAGTTTATCGTTTATTTATTCAACCTAGAGAAGTAGAAAAAACGTAAAATAACCATCATAGAAATTGGGAAACTCCTATATTGAGTTGATTTTCTGAAGAAGAAGTTTCGTTGAAGTTACCACCGCAGTGGCAATGTGTAATGCGATGTATGTGCACAAAGTACAGCTTCTATCTCCAACGGAAGACTCGTGCCCACTATCCACGTTTCTCTCGCCACACTGTCCCTGTTCAGCATGAGTTTCCTGACCCGTGTTCATATGTACGTATTTATTGTAAGATAATTTATTGTTCGTTGTAATTTTCTTTTATTTGCTTTTGCTGCTGTCTAAAGCAAGGGTTGGTTGCAAGATGTAAATTAAGAACAATAGTCAATTTTTCAATGCGTCAATTTCCTGTTTTGTATGTAGCGTTCCATAGTTTCATGCTTGATATTCATATTTGCTTGCTACAGAAGTGCCTTCCATTCGAGAAGCAATTATAATCTGTGACAGTTAACAAGAATCGCACACAATTTCTCGCCATTCCTCTTCCCGTAGTCTTGTTTAGTCATTCTGTCCAGTGTTAATGCTATTTGGCCCCTGCGCGTTGCCACCCATCTTGATGGACTCCATTAGCGTGTGTTTATATGTTGCCATAGCAACCGTGTGATTCACTCCTGGACGACCATTTATTTCCGAGTCCTTTCCCCTTCCCCCACCCCCGCTCCTCGAGCGCCCCTTTTTGTCTACTACCCAGGCAACGTTGCTAGATATGGACGACTTATTTTGCCTCCGGAATTATGGCGCAGCAGTTGTAACTCTATGTTTTTCTTTTGTTTTTCAGGTAAGGCGTCACTTGTGTCCGGGGCGACAAACTGCTGCTTTGACAGCGGCCGAGCTTCGAGTTGGTCGTGACTGAAGGAGGGAGCGAGGAGGGGAACGTCAAGTTGATGACGTAAATTCCCTTCCCCAGCGAGCTTCATGAGGTTACGATGATACCAGAGGAAGACTGCAAGTAGAGTATTTTCAGATTTCGATATGTCTTCCTCATTTTTATTAAATATCTCAACTTTCCCCTTTTCACTGAAAGTAGCATTTATTCTGCTAACGTATGCAGTCTGCTGTAGAAATAGATCATACATGCACACATAAAGATGCTATCTTGTTTATAAAACTCTGTGCTCTGACTTCTACTTGCACAAATAAAAACTATCACTACGACTATATCAACAATCTGCTTTCCAAAAAGACCTATTTTGTATGTATTTGTGCGAAAAATAATTTCCTTAATGTTTCTTTACACTAGAGTTTAAGAACTTCATTTGAATTAAAGTCAAGGGTAAACTTTCCGTCTGTAGGTTAGCCGTAACGATATAGATGAATAATGATGTAGATAAATAATAACAATTAATTAAATGAAAGTACAGTCGCAAATATCTAAGCCATGCAGAGATTCCAACCTAGGCCCTTGCAGTGGCGGCGATTAGGTAAGGGCATGGGGGAGGCAGTTGCCCCCCCCCCCACTTTTGCCCCCGGACTATGCTAAACCTTATCTACCAAGGGAAAGTAAACTTTCCTTGCCCACCCCCCCCAATCGCCACCATTGGCCCCTTATATCCATTGGTTACCTATTATTCCTTTGTATCCTTTCTTTACCTCGTCGAATGTGGATTCTAATTTTAGCAGATAAAATAATACATAAGACCTGGGCTTGTCTCAAGACGCTAGATCCGCTATCTGCAATTGCACAATTTTGCATTTTAATAAATATTCCCTGGCTTGCCGAGGGCACACTTTCATTGGCGTAGATACCAATTCTAGAAAAATGTCCAATCAGTTTATAATAAACTTTACCACACTCATGTCTGATCATATGAATGTGGTACTGTACCAGGCTTCATAAAATTCCTGGGCACGTCACTGCACTTTACACATAACTTTTGCATTTATCCTCAGAAAGACTTAGGAATATCGAAACTTCCCCCTCCCCCTACTCTCTCTCTCTCTCTCCAATACGAGAAGCTTGAGTAAACTAATTTTTTATGCGTCGGTTACAGTTCATTGCGTCCTTGTTTATTTAAATGGAACATGAAGTTTATCTAGTACTAGAGTAGAACACAAATTCAAGAATTATCTTCCAATTCAGGAAAGTGAAATCATGTTCATTTTATATACGTTTTTGGCTCGACAATTCAGTGCTTTTTCAGTGAAATTATTTGCTAATTTGCAACTATTTTTTTCCTTTGTTCACAATTCTTCAGAATTTGTATAATTCATGCAAGTGGTTATGCGAGGAACAAAATAAGTTCACAGTACGACAATGCTGGCTGGCGACCCGGGCAGTTTCCGAATAAAAGCCTGAGATGGCTCCCTGAAACGTCGGTTCCGCTCTTCAGCTCACTGCGAAGTACGGATTTCACTCACTAGATGGTGCGAGCTGTACTCGTTACGTGCCGCTCTGTCCTCTAATCTGAAGGAACGGGAAAGATTTACCTTCTCATTTACAAGACTACTGGGACGCTAATTTTCAATGCTGATCCCGTCTTAATTAACGTGAAGGTTTGGGTGGGGAGGGAGAGAGGGGGATTCCACTCAAAACTGTAAACCGCATGGAGATGCCTGCCTGCCCATAATGTCGTTAACTATACGAGCGCGAGACAGAAAAAATAGGGTAACTAAGAACTTAATCCTTGTGAAGGAACGCAAGAAGGGGACTTGCATACAATGCATGCATATATACTCAATATGTCACCTTCCGTGGCGTAGCGGTTTAGCGTAGAGGGCTCCGAAACCATAAGGTTGTAGGTTCGAATCTAGGGTTAGGCATGGATATTTCATTGCTTTTGTTCATTATCTATTTCAGAAATTTAATCTGTTCGCCATCCATACTGGCATACATACATAACATCACACACACACATATACTGGTATATATATATATATATATATATATATATATATATATATATATATGTATATATGTATATATACCAGTTCCTGATGAACTACGACGGCTCTACTGTTGATCACTACCCTGCACGTTCTATTTACGGATGAGAAAGTAGTCTTGGTTTTATTTGTCAGTATTAAAGGATATCTATTTTTTCCTCTTCCCTTTTACCTATTTTTCACATGTAAACACGTACGCTATAAAGAACAGAAACTCTCGTTAGCATTCTTTTTCCATATTTTATACACAAAAAAGAAACATTGTAGTTATGCACTCATTAGAATGTATCAAGCATGAGAGAGTTATAGCACACAAAATACATACCCACACACACTTTTGTCTATGTTACACTGTCAGTCTCAGTGACTTAACGCGAAAATGTCCCAATTTTGCATTTCTGTAGTAAACGCGTATAGATATTCTTCCCAGTGTAATTTTCTTCACCTTGTACTTCTTCTAGCAGTAGATATGTTTCACATCGTTTGGAATGAACTGAAGTTATCAAAGTATAACGTGGTAGACTCTCATAACTTTACCTTATTTTACGTGATAAAAAGAGAACATATGCAAAGTGCTTATACTTATCATAACTATAGTATTACCTCATATTCATCAGTATACAGTGAAATTTGAGTAAGGACGAATTTGAAGATAGATAAACACACTGTGTGACGACTTCATCAAAGATGTTAGTGTTTATTTTAGAAGGAAATATCATACTTCACTTATCGTGATTGGTACAAAACGTAACGTAAACTACAGCAAATTTGCAGATTGCTTGTGTGATGTAAAAATTAAAGAGATTAATTTGTAATTATATTTCTTTGAGATGGACGAAGCGATCATTAATGTATTGAAATTCGTGGAAAAGTTTGTGCAAGTACGTAACGTACTGCCGGTGAAGGACTGGACGAGTCTGTTTATTACACATCGCCGGTGCGTGCGAGTACGCCAGAAGCAGGTCCGCGATATAAATCATGCTAACTCCGTAGAAAGCTTTTCTGACACTCACTTTTCCTCTAGCGTGACTCAGAAAATACACGGAGGTTTCATCGAAATCCAAGGTTGAACCGTTTTCCTCTATTTTGCATTCGGTCGTTCGCGTTGTTGTTCCCTTCTTTCTCCGGCCGTAAGGGAGACGCAACAGAAAAGGGAAGAGCTTATACGAGATGCTAATAAATCACATTCGGCCAAAGCAACAGTGGAAAACAATAATTTTTGTCTCGCAATCCGATATTCATTTCATTTCCTGTTCTTCTTCCCGGATCACGAAGTAGCGAGTTGGTCTGCTAAATTAAAAAGAAAACTGGAGAGTTGAAGCGCTACATGTGGTGACCCTTTGCCCAAGTGAAGAATGAGGCTGGGGTTTAGGAGGTCAGGAAACCAAGATAACTAACCCCAGATAATAAATAATGCTAAGTAATCCCTTTTAGTACCTATCCTGACCGTTTATCGTTTAAGTTATGAGACCACTCATAAGGTAACAGCTACGAGGTAGGTTGTTTGTACGATTGCTTGCGTGAAAACACGTGTGGCTCATCGCGATTGAGATTTCAGGATTTAGCTTCTTCATCCCAGCGTGTATTTGTTTTCCTGTAGGTCTTAGGTCGTTAAACCATTTATTTGTAAAGTGATAGTTCCAAGTCTTGACTGAGATATGCAAGTTGTAATGTTGTCGATCTTCCTGTCCTTCATGTGCGTTCATAAGTAACAAGTGACTTCCTTTGCGTAAATTCCTTCCGCACATAAAATAATATACTCTTGAGACAACATCTCCGATGGCGTAGTGGTACCACGGCGGTCTTATATTCAAAGGGTCTCGCATTCGAACCACGGTGGAGGCACATTCCCATCCCGATTAATCTACATGATCATAAAGTGGACCTTAAAAAACGCCCACTATACTCCCGAATGTTCTATGCAGTTTTCTGTCGTTAGCCGTATCTGAGCAATATTCCCACTACCAAAGTCATTGTGAAAATCAATCTCGATATTTTCCCACCTCCATGCTCAAAATTGTTATTCCTGTTGCCTACGAAGATTCCATCCATTACTTTACTTATCATTCAGTCATTTACTTATCATTACTTTATCCCATATACATTCATCTATACAGCAAAGAGTGATTCAATGCGGAAAATACAATTTCAGGGGTAATATCAAAGGTGTGTGTAAGTTACCTTTTCCCCCCGAAACTAAAAGTTGAAATCTAAGTTGATATTACATGAGTTTGTCACTTATCAAGAAAATTAAAACAAATTGGTCGATTTCTCGATTACCTCATTTACATGCGAGTTTTTACAATACTTTACTCGCTTGCATGTTTTTTTTTCTACAGTAATATACTGAAATTCATAAGAAAATCGCTAGTATATTGTTGTGTTGATCTTTAAATAACAATTCACAGTCGCAATAAACCGGTTGCATCTCAACGCTTGTTTTATGTAATTTAATATTATTTAGCAATACAATTGGGAGCTCGTAGAGATATTTACCTGCACCAAGGATTTAAATATTTAATGACAAAAATATTAAATATAGCAATTTAAGAAAAGTTAATTTTATCGAGTTACCAAAATAAAGATTTTTGAACTTCTACACATATACAAACAGACATACACAATGCAACATTGCAATGTTAAATAAATATTTCCAATTTTGTTGGTTCTTGAATTAACGATTGCGTCTGCAGTTCAAGTTCAAGGCTCCTTGGCTATGGTCGTGGTTATAAAAAGTAAAATGCAAAAGCATTAAATTTACCGGTACAAATCATACTGAATTCGTATTTTTTTCAAACGAAAATAATTTCCAGTTATTCCAAATGACATGGACATCGAGTGCTCTATGCCTCGATTTCTGACATGCACTTATCGAAGACAATCTATTTTTAATTTTTACAGAAGTGTTGCTTAATAACCCTTTTGTGCCATCCTTCAGTTACAGTATGAAACGATGAGACAAGGACCACAAAGGGAAACTGAATTTTGCTAATATATTTGCTCAATTGTCTTCTTTTATGTATGAAAAGTGGCTAAATCTCATCGCATCAACATACAAAACAGTGAATTATTCGCCATTGCAGGCACAATTCCGGTTGTTTGTGAAGTGTCATTTGTTACAATGTTTCCGTTCAATTTCTGGTCAACTACGAAGTCGCGTGTCCTTTCAGCATTGTAATAGCACTTTATGTACCAATGCGTGGATCGATAAGGTGAACACGAAACAAACTCGCACCGAACAACGCTCTTCTTGTATGGAAAGGAGATAAAGTTACTAGCACCGCTGGAACACGATCTTAAGCAGCCAACTGATCAGAAAAACATGTCATCGCCTCACGCAATTCCGAGTAGAACCGCGAAAACCACGCACAGCGCACCAGGAGGCAATTCCATAAAATGCGAAACGCAACGGGTAGAAATTCCCTTCCCTAAAACTATATATATATATATATATATATATATATATATTAAAAAGAGGATGTGCATATTTGAAACACTGCATTTACTGTATAGCAGCATGAATGTCTTTTGAACATAAACTGTACTTGTTTTTCCTCAGCACAAGCAAATAATTTGCATATTAAATACCAGTTTCGATATTCGTTTAATAAAGGAAGAAGTTTTCATTGCAGCCTTCAACAGACGCATGACTGGTGAATTATTCATGAATAGACAATTATAAATTCATTAAGAGATGAAACACACGGTATTTTCTTTACTTGTTGGAGTTTTGAGACGTAAGCACACATTAATATCTTTAACAAGACTAAAACCCTTGTACACTTTCGTGAAGAGACAATTCTAATAGTATTACAGCTGAATACAATTTCCTTTTTATTACTTTAAAGCTACACATAACCAACACATTGCAATGCTAAAATATACGTAATTGAATATTCCTTCACATGGCTGTATTCTGATACGAAGCGAACATTAGGGCGGTGAGTCTGAACAAGGTAAAGAAATTACGAGTTAGGCCAAAAGCCTCCAAAGAGACGGTATTTCGTCTTCGTTTTACAGATGTCCGTCTCTTTCTTGGTCTCGTCTCAAAAAAACCTCGAAGGGCTTTATCTTGTTCTTGGCTCGATTTTTAAACTGTGGTCTGCGTTTCGGTCTCGCCTCAGTATCCATATCTCCTTTCAGCATTTTGTGCATACGTCAATATGTTAGAAATATTTACCCAGATATTTCTAAACACAGTTTGGGGTATAATTAAGAATGTGTTACATTTAAATCTTATACTAGGCCTACTTTGCTTATTAAGGTTAACGAATTGGAGCTGAATTTGTGCAAGCAAGGCCTGTATCAAAGGAGATCGAAGTCGATATCAGTTCTACATATTAGAAAGTTGCCGCTAAGTTATTTATATGTTGTATGAGATATCTGAATTATTGTTCTTTGTGTCTTTATATTTTATGTTGTCCTTTTTCGACTTCATAATTCTATTTGACGTTATCACCTACCTCATTTTATAGTTGTTGTTCAGTTTCACAGATCAGGGCTTCCTCGTTGGCGCAGTGGTAACGTCGTCACCTTGCAATCAAGAGGTCCCGGGCTCGATACCAGGTGGAAGCAAGTAGCAAGTAGTTCGGATCCCACTTTAAACTGTAGGTTCGGTCACGATTAGCCTATCTCTGAATAAAAGCGGGCTTAAAGTAAAAAAAAACTCGAACAGATTTAATACAGGATGTCCCAATGAAAGATGTCAAATTGAGAAATTACCACTCAGCAAGTTTCCCATCGTAGTCGTTAATGGCCCGAAAATTAGATCCCAAGACTTAAACCCACTAGAGCTTTTTATTTCTTACTACGTGAAAAACGCTGTGTACAATCAAGGTCAGAAATGCATGCACCCAAAATGTCCATTACTTCAGTTTCACTTTTTCACACCGCATGCTCTTACAGGGGAATTTTGTACTGATCGCGTTGAGAACCTTTTGATTTATTGACAATTTTTCCTTACATTTTTCAACCTCATAATGCGCTGTGACTACAGAGGTTGAATGAGCCATCAAGGGATATTACATACAAATTGACCGAAAAGGTTACAAAAAGAAAGAAAATTTTTTTTCTTGAAAAAACGGTATATTTGTAAAGAGTATGCGATAAATCAGGCTTACGGTACTCCGTTTCACTATTTTATATCTATGGTTCCGACATCCTATGTTTTACCACACAATTAGTGGTAGTATCGAGACGAGGCAGGATGATACTTGTCTAGCATTGAAATAAATGCCTGCCTTGTTATCGGTCTCGTCTCGAACCCATTCGTCTCGTTCCTGTCCCGATTTCGAAGGATGAGTCTCAGTCTGCCCCGCACCCCCCTCGAGTCTCGAAATATACAGCGTAAACAACATGCCTGCCGACCTTCGTGGCGGAGTGGTTTGCACAGCGCAATACGACGCCAGAAACGCCGGGTTCGAATCCCGGCCTGGCCATGGGTGTTCTTTGCGAGTGTTGCTTCATAAATTTCATCCCATCTTCGCGATTAGCCAAAAGTGGCAGAAAGGCGAAGTAAAATAAGACAAATTTTCAATCAACTTGTCTGGTCTCGTTCTCGTTCTCGTCTCGAATTTTGCAAGGCAGTCTCGGACTCGGTACTAGGGATGGCCACAATATCGGGATTTCAGGATTTCAAATTATCCGATATCCGTTTCGGATGTAACGGATATTCTGGATATCCGAATATCTGGATAATCTGCATGTGGCTATAATACAGACAATTCGGATATCTGGATAATTTGGATATTTGGTATCCGGATAGGAAATTACCCGATATCCGGATAAAATTTTATCCGGATTTGGTCGTCCCTACTCGGTACCACCGTTACACACAACGAATATAACTTGCGGGACAGCTTCTTTTGGGTTTCAGTACGTATAAGCTGTCACAATTACAGTAGCAAAGGAAACGTAATTTGATAATTAAATGACATTATCAGGTTTTAATAACGTTATATTTAATTGGGTATCGTAGCCTCAAAATGAAGGGAAGCACCGAAGGAGGCGTTTTTGTCGTGTTCTCCATCAGGATAAGGAAGGAGAAGGTCAAATAGGAATATGGTAGAAGAAGGAAAGATTCAGGGGGGCTGGGAAAAGAGAATTTGTGTGTGGGAGAGTAGACCATCTGACGCTCTAACGAGCGTATTAATTCCACCGGACAAATACGAAGGTTAAGGGGGCGACGCAATTAACTTCGTAGAAGCAGACGGATGAAGGGAGCGGCGGGGAGTCCTAGGTTAGAAAGGTGCGAAAACTAGTTGTTCGTCGGTGTTGGTGCGTGCGTTGGAGGGGAGCAATGGCGATGTTAATAAGTACCACGATGTGTGTGGTGTTACGAAAAGAATAAAAAAAGGTCCGTTTTTCGTTCTTTAAACTCTTCTTTTCTCATGAGGTTCAGTAGTTGCGAGGGAAAATTCCCTGCACTTTTCCACTTAGATTGTTCAACGTCATTTCTTTTTATTTTTATTTTGAATATCAATTATTCTTTTTTACACTGCACTCTGGTCAATTTAAAATCCGTTTTAGATACATCTGAATCTACTCCCCGCCCCTTAACAACGCACATCCTTTCATACATTCTTGCCACGATTGAGTGTCAAAATTTAATCTCGCAGTCTAAAAATCACCTTAACTGTGATATCTCTCTGAAAATCGACAAACATGCCAGTCGATTATTTTATAACCTTGTTAATAATCACTGACATATGCATATGATACAATGTTAAGCTAGAAAACATAACCGTGGAAATGTTAAAAAGAAGAAACATTTGTTTTCCTTATTTCTTTATTTCACCCCCCCCCCCTAAGGATTTTCCCGGAAACAATTTAAATGCAAACAATAGCTTTAAATGACATAAACATGTAATGATATTATTTATTACAGAAGCTGTAGTTAAAAATAACGATTTTCATACATTTAAAGAATTCACAACGAGTACATTTTTCAAATATGTCTGTAGTGATTTTCCGGGACTCGTGAACATTTTTATAGGTTTGGGTATACCATTTGCTGCATCAATTTCAGTCAGGATATTTCCACACCATTTTGCTGACTTCAATTTTTCCTTACAGCAATGATTTATAGCGGATGATCCACCTGGATACGTAATTCGACAACGCTTCAGCATAGTAGACCGTTTTACTTCCTGTTGCAATTGAAAAATAAATCTACAATTTCATAAGTAAATATCTTACTTTCTAGGCAGTGCCATGAGTTATAGCTTCAGACACTCTTGACTTCGCCTGGAACAACAGTTTCATAGAAAAACAAGAAAATTAAAGCGGAAACAAATGTTACAAACATTTTGTCTGCTACAGCTTGAGAAAAATTTGCTTTCAAATTATGCTTAGAATAAAACTAACAAAGGCAACTAAATTTGCAAGAATTCAACACCCAGGGAAAACAAAATTATGTAGATCAGATATAAAACGTGCCTTGTTATTTTTAGATATTGGCACACAACATTAACACAATGCAACTCCATAAATTTCATTCCTACCAATCGTTGCAACTGCTGAAAACTGGAAAATGGAATTAGGAAAGGGGACGAAATTCGGTTACATTGCCTCATATGAGACCTGTAACGTAACTTGTGAGAAATATACACATAGCCTATGTCATATTCAGGAACACCACCAGTTTAAACTGACATCTGTCTGTGTTTAGCATACTGTTGTGTGAAACTAGATGGCTCCTAGTTCGAAACCAGGAAAGTATGGATGTTTTTAGTTTTGTTTCATTCTGAAGTATTTGTTTTGTTCTTTCGTCACCAAGATTTAATCTCGTCACAGCGGCAACTTATGTATTTTAACGTACGACATAGAAAGAACAAAATAAATGCACCATAGCATAAATATTACATTGTGTAAGGACACTCGTGTACCATTTATGTTGTAAGTATAACACGTTTACAACAGTGCAGTAGGTTTCAAGATAGACAAAGTATTCTGAGACTTGCTTCGTTTCATCAGATAGTAAGTAAAATTAAATTTACTTATTTAAATTGACTGTAGATACATAATTTGTCGTTCATGTTTTTCTTTAGTGACACGTGTATGTAAATCTACAATTTTCTTCCCATATCTTGTAGAGATCTCAGTTGCCAGGCGTAGTGCAACTCAGTACCTGTGGAAAGAAATTCAGAAGATGCCTGTCTCTCGGCTCACCCTTTGTTTGCCAAAATTCTTAGATCCGTCTGACAATTTGTATAGTTAGCCGAAGATACCGTGGAGAGGGTCATTAAATCTAGGTGGAGACAGTGACAACATAAGCCAAGAACCGCCAGTATTTATACTTCTTTCCTTCTCCTATCCTGACCCATCACGCGCTTTCGACAAAGCGCCGAGTTTCTTCAACCGCCCAACATCTTAGCGTCATTGTCTGAAGACGGGCTATCTAGCCTGACAAGGGAAAATTCATCAAAATATTTGCCTTCATCATAAAATATCTGGAGCAGTGACTGTTATTACAGGCTGTGTTTGCTTTGCATTACCCGGGGTTTAGGTGGAACCTGTCGACAAACATGGAGTGATGTCAACCTGCTCCCAGTTAGCAAAATTTAAGTACCCTTAGCTCGTAGCTGGAGTCCCTTGTCAGTTGACGGGGAGGATCTTCTTCTGTAAAAGGGTGTTTGGAGCGACAGAATGTTTGGATTTAGAAAAAAAAGTGGAGGAAATGTGCTAGCGAGGACCGCGTGGGGCAGTATTGTTTTTCTTGCCGATGTCCAGGATAGACTAATTAAATTGAGATGCTTGAAAATGTGCGACGGCAAGAGAACTCGCCTGACCGTACGGGCACTTAACTCACTTCGTCCCTGCCTTCGCGTGAAGTATGTACCTTATAAACCGTTCGTCATTTTCTGGGGAGAATATTACGTTAGGTTGCGGAGGAATAACATATACTTACTTCCATCGCGAAGATTGACTGGTAGAAAGTAGTAGTTGCTGAGTGAGAAAGTATTCATCGTTAATTTTTAAATCTGTGTACATTACTGTCTCCCTCCCGGACTACAATGTGATTATATGAATACAGCTTATTTAACGCTGAAACTTCCGTGTATTTATTCGTCAGTTTTTTTTATTCTCAAGTTTTACATTTCATATTTTAATGTTACTCATAACATTTAAGTAAGGCCTAATTCGTGAAACACTATGACTTAAAATCGAAATAAGATGCTTTGATTGCAGCACAATAGCAGTTAAACTACTTACCCGTCACGGTTATGAAATACAAATAATAAAAATAAAGCTGGAAAGTACATGTTCTTACGTATTCTGCAAAACTTTTATTTTCCTTGTCAGAGTTCTTAAATTTAATATCAAAATGCTCTGTAAATGTGTTCATGTGTTCATAATATCCCGTTTAAACCCCCTGTCTAGTAGACACCAATAATACTATTTCAGCAACTTCCTGATTTCCAAATAATAATAATAACAATAAAGAAATAGACTTCCCGCTTCGATGTCTCGATATTCATTTCATATAGTTGATCCTTCCTTGCCTGCAGATGGCCCCTGCACAAGCTGAATCGATGGAGACGTTTGGAAATCGAGAAGGTCATTCAGCCAATGCTACGAAGTTCCTTTTCACGGCCATTGCAGGTGTAAATATGATTATTTAGAAAGGGGGGGTTCCTTAGTCTACAAAGAACAGCCGAGTCTCAGTGTGTTCAGTTTGTTGCTCGAGACAAATACGAAGGATTGCTACAATGTAATCACTAGAGAATAATTAATAATTTCCTAATTATCAGTAACTTAAGATACTCCACGGCTAGAAGAACTTAACAAGACAGAGTCCCCACTCACCCCCGGATGCTTTAACGTCGGTATGAAGTTTGTGGTGGTAATAAATTAACCCAGACCTTCCATATGAAATGTAGTTCTGAAGCCATTGGCAGCTGGAAGTAGCTAGTGCATTTTGCCAACTGCAAACAGTAATTTGTGTTTCGGAACTTCAAAAAGGCGAGATTGTTGCCACTTATACATGATAGGCAATTAATGGAACACAATTTAAGTACGTAATTGACTCAAGTTTGCTGTAGAAGAAGTGCAGAGGTTTAATTTAGCAGACGTGTCATAATCGAATCGAAACTTTCACGTGGTCGTGACCAAACGTGTTTCGTTAGGAACAATGAAGTTGTTTCTTTCTTGTAATTGACTTTGGGCGTGTAGGCGCTCGTTGTCACAAGATTGTTCATTGATCCGGTTGAACCCTGTAGTAATCATTGACAGGAGAAGCAACAGGTTCGATTTCGTCAAGAATCAAGCTGGGACGACATTCAGCTTGTTACCCCGGCCTCACGTTGTTAATAACCAAAGTTTATGCTTTCCGGAAAATAAATAGTTGAGGTAACAGAACAGTAAGACGATTTCTGATCACGGTTTACTTATTTCACCCAGGAAAGGAAAATGGTATATTTTCAGTTTAACTAATAGCTATGGAATTTTTGATATGATGGATGGATGCATTACACTAAAATATTCGATTGCTACAGAGTTCCCTTTTTATCGTTTCGTACTTTTTATCTCGTAGCTCTCTGTAAAGCATCGGCATATTTTCAAAAGTCGTACGACACAACTAGTTGTTCAAATATGTAATAACCACAAATAATATGTTTTTAATTATATGTAAATAAACAAAGTAACAATCAAAATCTCTTCATTTTTTAAATTCTTTTCCTGATAAGGTGCAACCAGCGTAAGTAAAATCACGAATTGGACCGAAACTGTCTGATGTTAGTCCATGTTTTAAATATTGTGCAGGTGCTAAAAGGCGTCTAAGATGAGACTATAACTCTGTATGGTATACTGTCGATAGCATGACAAACCTGGAACAGTTATTTTTCTACAGTGTTGTTACACTTCGCTGGCTCCGTAAATAAATTATCAATAGGATTTTAAGTCTAAAAGAGCGTGACTCATACAAGTGAACTTTTTATTGCACTTTTTCTTATGAACTATACCTAGTCGACGAATCACGAATGGATATGTATCTGCTACTACTTCTCTGCAGCTAGTCTTCATTCACTTTAATCTAAATCATAGTTGTGAATGAGTGCTTCTTTGTCTGAAAGGCGTGTGTCAAGAAGACCCGAAAAACGAATATCAATCAAATAACGGACGCCAGTATTTTTCGCCTCTTTTATTAGCGGTTCATTCGAGATTTTTTCCCTGCTTTGGTTCCCCACTTGCGTCGTCATCTTCGCAGGTAATCTGAAAATTACTGGGGCTGTATCCCTCGTTAAAATTGAAATTGAGAACAGAGATGGTTAAATTAAATTGGTTTAATAAAAATTGGAGGTAAAAACAGACAGCGTGCTTGGTAAGAATCAATATTAGCAGAGTGAAATCGACTGACTTTTAGATCCAGACAAACAAAGTGCTGGTAGGTCAGTGATGCATCTCTAAGAGTGGAGATGATTTTTCAGTAATTTCTTTTGAAGGAATTACATGGTAGCGGGCGGACACTTTCCCACATTTCATACACGTTAACGCGGATAAAAATAATAAGAAATAATCCTTTTTCGACTAGCAATTTGAGGCTAATTTCATCTTTTGTGTGTTAATTATTGCTTCTACTTCAATAGACAGAATGTAATGCCACAAAGAAATACTAAAAGTGGCACTCACTTTTGTCCTCAAAGCCTTTTGCTTGTGTTAGAACTCCCATTGGGTGGAATGGTTTAGCTTTACAAAAAGAAAGGTGGGGGATAATCTAGACTTGTCACTTTTCTTAATCTAGTTGTGACCGTGTGAGATATTCAAACTGGAGCCGATGATTTTTGTTAGCACAGGAAAGGACCATTCTCCCGATAATTGAGATTACAGAGTCCTGAGGCAGACTGAATAGAGCTGGATGAGTGGATTCAATGCTAATCTTTAATAGCAGCGTGGGTAAACATTTCCTTACCGGAGCCAGCAGAGTGTGGTTCGACCACCTGCCTCTGTATCTCCACCTGTCTTGGCTTCCCAGGCAAGATTATGAAAGCTGTCAGTCACCGGAATCAGATAGGTCCTTATTGTGTTCGCTTATTTGAAAAGTTTCTCCCACTTTGCTCTCCCTTATGCATAGCAACGAAGAGTTGGCTATCTCGGGGGATTGAAAACAAGACGAAAAAAAGAACGGAGGTAAAGGGACAGCGGAGAGCGAGAAGGTGAGAGTGATAGATTAGCTTTTTCGATTGTCGCTGCCCCGCGTCCGCTCGTTCCCTGGCATCTAATGATTCATTTCCGCGTCGGAACGGTTCGCCGTGCGCATACTTCAAGTAAACCGGTTGATGTTGACAGGATTGAACTAAGTTGCGTACCGAGAAGACATCGCCTCTCGCATGCATATTATTTTATCTTCTCGCGGCCAGGATGCAGGGAAGTTGAGATACTCTTTTCCTTCTTGCGGGGCTTGAAGAGTGGTTGTCCATCACGCGCAGCCGGCCACTCCTTTCCCCCGCACAAAGTAAACAATGGCGTTGGCCACTCGTGTTATCTGGTGCGCACGTTGACAGTCTCTTGTTAAGTTCCGGCCGCTGAATAAACAAAGGCTACTTCGCCCACATGAATTTTAGATAGATCTCGGGAAGAAGAGCGGACTCGACAAACAGACAGCAAATGTTATAGGGATAAAAGGCGGAGAAGTGGACTCCGCACTACGAGGTCGAGATGTCGGTTTCATTTTTTTCCTTTCTTCACCCTTCCGAAAGATGAGAGTTTCATTTCAGTCAGGAACCAAATTCATCGTGTTCTAGTTAAGATGGTTAACTTAACATTCGCGAGCTCTCTCAGGTGTATCACCAACTTCTTGTGTTTCTCAAGATGGAAGCACACTTTTACCACCGAGACTCCTGAAGAAGAGGAGCTCTCGTGATCGCTACCTCCTGATTTTACTTTCTTTAAACAGTGAGTGGTCAGTGACCAAGGTTCATATCTAACTAAGCCTCAAACGTAACTGTTAACGTTTACCTAGAAACGTGAATAGTATAAATACGGTTCTCACATCCGTGTAGTATTCTCCGAAAGAAAGTTATTCAACTGCCAGTTAATTAATTTATCGCGTGAGTTAACATCTATTTACTTCGAGCTGTTTGTCTTTTCTTTCTTCTTCGTGAAAGTGCAAGTTTGCTATCAAATTTTCAAAGTATGAAAAGTAGTACAGAAACATTCGTTAAATTCTAATTGTTTGACTGTATCTCATGTTTATTGTAGGGAACATTCGTCACATTTCAACGTGTAAGGTCACAATTGGCAATATCTCGTACTATTCAGGTTACTGGAGTCTCATTTTATAAGTCTTTTGTCTCAAGGCCAAGAAAAATGTGACACTGTCCAGGTTAAAATTGATTTTTTTTAAAGGACAATTTATGAACCCAATACAAAATTGATTGATAGTATTCTAATCAATTAGTTTCGAGAAATTAAACATATATTTGTGCAAAGCTAAAAATCACGAATCAAATTTCCAACAGCCACATTTTTGTCACCATTGAATAAATAAGTGCAAAAGCTTTCTAAAAGCTTTCTGAAATATAATCCTTGAGTTTTCGCTGTTATCGTCTCGTCTCGTCTTAGTATTATACAGTAGTAGTAGTTGTAGTATTATACATCATGTAGTATTATACATCATGGAAGGAGATAATCGCTGCGACATTACGTGCTACTGGAGATGTTGATTACTTTAAAGGGGAATCGACAATTTGTTCGATCAGCGATCAATCAATCCACTTACTAACTTCATCTTTGTCACCAATTATGAGGACTCAATTCTTGGAATGCGCCAAGATTCCACTTTTGTTCCTAAACCTGACGAGAAATCGCGTGGGTTCATGAAGTCTTCACAGAGAACTAGAGAAGAAATTGCTACTGAGTTTAGTTGCCTGCCACATTAGGCGAAGAAAGCTGATTTTTCTTAGATCGCTTCCCTTTTGAACTTAATTTCTTTAAGAAGGCATCTCATTATGTTCTTAGAATAGGAGAACGTAATAGCTATTGAATTTCACTTCTTTAATAGACTTTTCTCGTAATGCAAATGCTATACTTAGGAAAATTAATTTATCCTCAGGCTGGTTTTAAGAAATAGCAAACAGTATAGTAATAGTTATACAGGATGGTTCATAAGTGTAGGAACATCCGTCAAAAAATTACAAATAGGGCAATACAAGTCAAAAGTCTCTGAATAATATATAAAGGCAAGAAAAGTTATTGGGGTATGTATGTTATCTACCCTAAGAAGATAAGATTGTGGCCATCTTGAAGTCCGCCATCTCAGACTCATCTTCATTTTCTTAAATGGAGAGCTGGTCATCAAAATTATTAATCAACCTATCGCGTGTTTTTACCGTTAGACTAAACGCAAGAGGGAAAATAAGGGAACGCAGAACAGAAGGGGAGCGTACATTGACTTTCCTGAATATCTTATTTCAACATTGGCCCGTATTGCCTGTCCGAAATTGTGTAATGACGTCAGCATATAGTGTAACCAGTTCCACCATCCACTGCCTTGTTTCCCACAAACACACACACATACATATTCTGATATTCATTTGTTATAAAGTTGAACGAGTTCGCGATCCATCCAAATTAGGCAACATGGAAAAACTGCCCTCACATCACAAACTCGAATCAAGACCACGTGCAATCAAATTCGTAATTAGTGTTCTCAAAGATATAAAATATATTTTTTACGAAAAATATTATATTTTAATGAAAAAAGTAGTAATTTCTTTGCGAATAGAATTAATACAAGGAGAGAGATTATACTGTAAGTTCTGCATTAAAATGAATTTAATCTTGATTTCTTAATATCAAGACACGTGCTGACTTGCATGTTGGCAAAAATGTAATAAAACTCCCTTTTCTGTACAACAGATTATACTGATTGAAACGTCCGCCCATATCATTGAAGCAATGATTTCCCACCAACTTGTATTTTCAGATTGTTGTATGCAGAATACATGTTTACTGTGGAGGATCCCAGAGACACTGCAAATAATGTAATAGAAAGAAATATAGCAATGTCGGTCTTTTAAAATTATTCCAAAGTCCTCTGTGATTATTTGTTCCTTATTATGTCACAAGTCCCAATCACGCTCTAATATTGCACTTTTTTCTTTTCTTCTACTAAGAAAAGTGCGAGAACGATCGTTCAAAATTTAGCTTTTCAATGCCTTGAGAGCTGCTATAGAGCAGATATTTTCTCACAATCTTACGATAATGATATTTCGCACACTTTTGGTTAAACATTATTTTAAATGACCTCAAGAACATTTCAGCCCTATTCAGAACTGTTACATTTTTTTTAAAGATCAGCCATCCCATAATAGTTATTAATTTAATTGAGATTGTTGTACTTTGGCTATGAGCAGATCTACTAACAGGAAGAATCTCTCGTGTTACATGCACATGGCATTTCGACGTGGTATTAATAAGTAAGTATGGAAATCGTTTTAGAACAATACGGAACTTGATCCTTTACAAGTGCTCAACGTAACTTGCTGCGAAGTTAGAGATTCCAGGTGTATCATGGTGTTTGTATGATCACCCATTCAGTTCGTCATTCATCATCATAGTCGCAATTAACCCAGGAAGTTAATAGACGACGTAAAATAACCGATATAGAAATTATGAAAAATTAAAGATGAAGTTCGAAAGTTAAGTCCGAACACTTTTATCAGGTCTCAGCATAGGGTGATAGGTGGGATATTAGGTTTCAAATATAAATATTGAATTTTGCAATGACGAATGATCGATTTATAGATTGTTTTTATTATTTCTTTAAAAATAAAGAATGCGTTAGTTTAAGAGTGGAAAAAACGCTTCATCGACCGGTGCTATGAGCCACTGCTTCACGCTGAAGATTTCAAACGGAGTAATTAAGGAGCAATAATTGGAAACTCCCAGCGAAGCCTATCCATTTGGTACGGTGGCCATGGCCCATTAAGTGTATATCAATCAAGTGACGGTTCACGGTGAAAGAAAGTGACTGCCTCTATTCAACGGAAGCTAAGGAAACGGATCGACGAACAGGTCACGTGAAACGCATGCATTTGTCTCATAGGCTGGGGGGTGCAATTACAGTCACATTTCCTCTCGCGGCTGAATAGCTTTGACTCTCGAAGCGACCCCCGCCGTTCGCCGAGACCACCTCGCATCTTTCGGCGGGCGGGGAGTCGCCTCGCCTTGTGCTTTGGTCTTACAGGGCTTCCCATTTTTCACGCGGGCCGTGCGCTGGAGAATCGAACCGTGTCGCGGCGCCCCTCTCCCTCGTCCGGCGAATGTCGTTTTGCTTTTATGCATGTGCGTTCACTACGGAGGTACTACGAACTCCAGAGTACAGTTTGGAAAGCAAGGCGTTCGGATCGATTCACACTTCAAGAACTTGCGACATATTCTGTAGTTCCTTTTTTAAATTCAAGTACCCTCGTAATATGTACGTGTCTTTTTTCTATATGGCACAACAAACTTTTCGCATTGTCCCAAATTTCTTGATTGATTGATTTAGTTTATTTTACTTCGCATTTCTGCCACTTTTAGATAATCAAATTTCTTGATTATTGTCATTAATTATTACTTAGCCGTCCGTTATTTTTTTCATTAAATGTACCGTTTAGTGCATTTCTACAATATGCTTCAATGAGTCTTTATTCATGTACTGGATTTTGGATACCCTAGGTCATTTTTTCTATCTCTAAATCAATCTATGCTAATCGATGATAGCTAATAATTAGAACGACCATTGCTCACTCGAAATAATAATCGAGAACACCCGTTTTTATTGCAAGTTACGGTGACCCACAGCTCGTTGATGGTAACTGCATTACATTGTTCACATCTTACAATCTCTTCACCTTACTTCTCCACATGAATGTCTCCTGCGTATAAAGTTCCATCCAGAATTTTCAATCCGAGGGGGGAGGAAGGGCGATGCAAATGTAAATGTGACATTTAATTAGCCATTAATTAAGTTTCTTTGAAAATTTTTCGTACCACTTTTGAGGATGTTGGGTGAATTGTCTGCTTAAGTCCCCTAGTACATCTCCAAAATTCAAAATGGTAAAATGTGTAATGCAAAGTCGCATGAGGACTTTAAAACTTATTTTCAATATATTTTCACCCAATTCGGAATATCTTGCTTGTAAAATGTGAATAACAATTATAAACTTTACATTGGGGAAGTGGATATGTTAACAAGGTTTTTCATTAAGAAAAAAATGACATTATTATGCGCTCACCTTCTTATTGATGTTCTGTAGTGAAATGGACACAGTTTTGTGTACAGTTTGTGCACTAACGTGGTTCTATAATCCACCGTATATTAATTACTTGATATAGCCAGCTGCTCTGTGAATTTATGGAACTAGTGTTGTTTTATTGATTTCTTACTATTCTAATTTATAACGAGAAATGCGGAATTTCTATTTACTTTACTTTTTTATTGTCGATTTCATTCTAAATATTAAGTATTAATCCAAAAATAATTTTTACATACATACTCCTACTCGTCTATTATAATTATCGCCAGATTTGGAAATGGTATGAATTAATAGTGGTAGCAGTTTAAACCAGAAAGTGTTTTAATGCAAGATTCTTGTATTTTTTAACTTTCTGATCATTTGATGTTGAGTAACGATCATATTTTTTAAAAAAATTATGTGAATTTAAGCAAGTTTGGAAAACTCAAAGGACTTTATCCAATATAAAGGAAATGCTAATATTTATGATTTAATCCAGGCAGTTCTCAACATCATTACTTAATTTAGCGAATGTTACTAGAACGGTATTTCCAGCAGTATCAAAGAGTCACTTGGTTTGCTTGGATATAAATTTTCTAGTTTATTAATGAAATTAATGTACAATATATGCATTCATCCCTTTATTTCCATAGTATTTTCACAGTATTTCAAATATTTGATTACTATGTTACATTCTTGGGTTTGTATACCGTGCACAATTGTTTTGCACATCCAGTCGTTCATTTTTCTTATCTCTTCCTCCATCGATCAATCTTCTTTCACCGCGAGGGATCTCATGATTTCGTCTCCCCTTCCTTTTCTTTTCTCCTCCTTCCCCCCACCATTTTATAAGAAATTGGCTTCCAACATACTTCAAGGGGTGGTCGAGTCTTCACTCATAGAACAATTTATCAAAAGACATTTTCCAAATGCAACGAAAATAACAATTGCCCTATTACGTGTTTCATACACATTCAGTTGCTTTTTCAGTTTTATAAACGTTTTCCTAACTTCTTGTTATTGAATTTACTGCAATATACTTTATGTGACTAAAAAATTTACATAATGTGTTGTACAGTCAGCGGCTATAAAAATGTAACACCTACATCCTGAAATGCTGGCATCCATGCAATGCGTTATATGTGTTTCCTAACTCTCCGGTGATAGCAGAACTTCCTATTGAAAAGTTGCTATTGAAGTGGGCTCATAGCCGTAGAGTTAGGCAACACACATAACGGTGACAGCAGAACTTCCTATTGAAAAGTTGCAATTGAAGTGGGCTCACAGCCGTAGAGTTAGGCAACACACATAACGGTGATAGCCGAACTTCCTATTGAAAAGTTGCTATTGAGCCGTAGAGTTAGGCAACACACATAACGATGATAGCAGAACTTCCTATTGAAAAGTTGCTATTGAAATGGGCTCATAGCCGTAGAGTTAGGCAACACACATAACGCATTGAAAGGAAGTCAGTATTTCAGGATCCATTTTTATTGGAGGTGACTGTACTTGTGTTATCTGCTGCCTTACTGGGATTCAAACCCAGCACCCATGTACTTTCAATACATCATGCTAACCGATAGGCCACAAAAACTATAAACGTATGATGCTGTGAAAGGAGGACATTTTGCATAACATATACACGACCTTGCCTGAATATTTCAATATTCAAAGATAGCGGAATTCCAAAGGCAGAGCATGAACTACGCGAACGGAAGGTGCCTGGAAATCCATCGTGTTCCCCATTGTCTCAGGTCTGAGATGAAGTGACCTCGTGGGTGGAGACCGAGTGTTCCAGTTCTCATCCATGGTTCCAATTTCCTCTTCTTCCATCCTACAAATACTTATATTAACCCTTCATCTTCCTCGGCACGCATTATTCATCGACTGCAAGGGGACGGAGGCAGTGTCCAGCCTCATCCTGCAGCAATAGCCTCAATTATATTGTCCGGAGCGTCAAGTGTGCGGGTTCTCATGCGGCGAAATTACGGACTGAGCCCTAGGGAGCAGAAAGCTGTGGGGTGACCGCAGATCCCTCCCTTCCTCCCCCCACACACTTCGCTCTCAGCGCGCGCGCACACATGCATGCACATCTCCATCCATACACACATCACAGAGTGCTGAATGGCTGTCTGCTACTGAGTCCCACCAGCTTCTTTCCGCAGAGGGAGAAAATAGCTCGGAGGAGATCCGTTATTAGAATCGTTTCCACACATTTCTCTTCCATATTTTTACGCGTAGAGAGCTACTCTGCTTTAGCTCATGATACGGAATTGCTTATTAAAAGTGTAACAGAAAATTAGAAAAATGCTGTTAGCCACTCAGATAAAAAGTTACACAGTTTTGATCTCTAATTTAACGTAGAATTCAAACATGTTTAACAGTGAAACCTAAATGAAAGTTTCCGTGTTAATCACCGTTCCATAAGGTCATTTGGAGGGTGCGAAGGTAAGGAAGGCCCCATACGTTCTCGATATCATCCACGGTGGAGGTGATGTGATTAACATCACGCCAAAGACGTATTTAGGGGGCAGGGGGTCCGTACCTCCCCGAAAGATTTATCGAGTACTAAAATTAAATAATGAAAAATATATTCGTTTAGGCGTTGTTGTATAATTTCCTCTGAACTTATTGGAAGACAAGGATTATATTGGGATCATAGGGCTTTGAGGGACACGAAGGAAGTATTTAGGGGGTCCGGACCCCCCCCCCCCCAATCCACACACACACTCGAAAGACTTATTAAGTACGAAAATTAAATAATGGAAATATACTCGTTTAGGCGTTGTTGTATAATTTCCTCTGAACTTATTGGAAGACAAGGATTATATTTGGATCATACAGCTTTGAGGGACAGGAAGGACGTATTTAGGAGGGGTCCAGGGGTCCGGACCCTCCGAAAGACTTACCAAGTACTAAAATTAAGTAATGAAAATATTAGCATTTGTTGCATAGTAGATGGTTATTAATTTCTTCTGAACTTTTTAAAATCAGAAACTTACATTTCTCAAACTACATGTGACATCATTTTTGTTATTCGATAAATATTCAATTATTCATCTATCTGACATTAATTTCATTGCCAGAGCACTTGTTTTATGTAAATTATTCCGATCTTAACTAAAGGTAAGCTACGTAATGAATATTCGCTGTTATATCTCTATTTTTATAGCTACAGTCCTTTTGCCTAATCGTGTAATAATAATATAAGATTAATTTATGTATTGTAATTAGAATTAATTTAATATAATAATTTTATATTATTATTATTATTATTATTATTATTATTATTATTATTATTATTATCATCATCATCATCATCATTATTATTCCTGAGACACTTGGTTCGGACCCCCCCCCCCGGAACATATTTCTAGATACGTGCCTGCATCACGCTACTGCCGACTGTACTTCTCTCCAGAGGTTGGCCCTTGGGAACACACTGACGTTTATAGGGCGATATTAATATAAAAATTCATGTCTGAGACTCGAACATGAATATCTCGCGTAGCAGCTAGACACTCTACAGACTTGATTATCGAGGCCCATATGAATCTATAGTAAATCCTGCCTCAAACTTTGCAAACTTTGAAAGGTGTACTTACATGGAAAAGGTTCTAGGCACGCTTGAATTCATCATCACATAGTGCACGTTTTTTAAGTTACATGTAATTAGTGAGGACACTATCAATTTGTTGTCTTACACATATTTCTAGTATCACACAACTCACGCGTTGATTTGTCGACTCAAGATCTTGTCACTGTAAATTCCGGGTTCAGTCTCGGTGTGGTCATGGGTGCTCCTTTGTGAGTGTGTCTTCATCAATTTAATTTATACATCATAAATTCTCTTCGTTACAATTAACTTTACAATACAGAAAAGCTACTAAAAAAATATACACATTTACAATACTTACGTGTAGTAAAACTGACTGAAATATGAATGCTAATCGATGTCAAGATATACCATCGATGTCAAAATAACAATAACACATACCCATCTTTCAATTTGTTTTACATTTTTTTGGAAGGCTCATGATATTAGTTCTAACGGCCTATATGATCATCTGAAAAGGATACAAGTAAGATAATTATATAAGTAAGACTGATCATTTTAGTTACAAATATGACAGTTAAAAAGTTCTGTTGGTGTGTAGCTTTAAGAGATTATACCGACCCCTCACTATCTTGAAGAGGTGAATAAAATCATTTATTGAATGGCACCTGAAACAATAAGAACTTGCGTTAAGGCGTTCTTGCGAGGAAAATTACACATACCTAACCAAAAAGTTTATACCACATCATCATGTGTAATAATATCATAGACAAGTAATAATATACTCTCTTATTTATTTCCTGTAATCAGTCCCATAATTTCGATATAGACGAACAATTAAAATTATCGAGATATTTTGAGTTTAAGTTAAAATATGAAAATTCAAGAATTTTGTCCTTTAATGTTGAATGGTTCAATACAAATTAGAAAAATGAAAAGTCTATTAAGCTTATTGAATATTCGTGCAGAATATGGAAAATAATATCGAAAACCGAGCTAATAAGAAAGACCGAATTTACTAATATTACGGTTTGTTTTGTGTAATTCTGGAATTAAGATCTAGGTTAATCATTTTAAATTGCTTCTTCCCCTAGAGAAAATAATAGATTTCAAGGGTGTGTTTGTGGGTGTGGGTATATATATATATCATTGATTGATTTGCTTTACTTTACTTCGCTTTTGTGCCACTTTTGTCCAATTTGCGAAGACGGGGATGAGTGATGATACGATGAAATCGTAGTGCGATGCGCTAACCACTCCACCATGGGGGCCGGCAAACGGAATCTGGTTACACCGCCGCTCTTTAAATATTTTTTGTACCGATACCACTTTGAACCGATACCGATACCGATGCCGATACTCTCGCCGATACCCACCGATACCGATACTTGAAAATTGCAATAATTAAGATTTGTTCAAAATATTGATCAATAATGGTGTGTAAATATCCTCCAATTATATGCATCAATTTACCAAGAAATTTGCTTCAGAATTTTGAAGAATTTCATCAGAATATTGAAAAAATTATTACGTAATCACAAAATCCAGTTTTTCGTGCAAAATTGGTGCAAAATGGAAAGAAAGTTTGAATTTTGCATACTTTTCAGGGTAATTAGAGTCGGCGAAAGTGTCGCGCGGCATTTTTGTGGACCCCGTGAAAGACCAATATGCCGGGAAAGTATCGGCTGGTATCGGTAGATGAATTCCAGCCGATACTTTCCGATACCGATACATCGGCATCAGTATCGGCTCAGCCCTAATTACTTGATATTATTTTCATGTAGTTTGTTGGTTTTACGTGTAGCAAATATCTGGTTCACTATGTTGCATGGAAAATCTCGTTAATTAAGATTTTGAACTCGATCAAGAGCAAAAACAGCCTTTACATTTGTCACTTGATGTAGAGAGCTTTTATTGTAGTTTGTTTAAGTCCACTTCTATTCTCAGATAAGCTAATGGAGGGCATTGCAACTATAGAGATACAGGTTCAACCCTATTCGCCAGTAGACTAACGATTGTTTCGAATCTCAGCTATATAACCTCTTAGATGTTTAATTTAGCTGTTAACAATCAACCAAAATGTAGTATATAAACAAACCCCATAAATTTATATTATTTTTGAATATATTTCTTTCGAACATTGACTATAGTAATTTTGTTATCACATATCCGCATAAACATAATCACAAATATTCGAATCGACAAAAATGTGACACATTCAGAATTATTTGGGTTAGTAGGTGTATGTCGTACACTTTGACCACAAAGACTTTCTGGAACACGCAGTCGATCAATCGAACCGATTATATGTAGTCCGTTCTATCTGTAGCAATGTGCTGCCACCTGTTGTCGGAATGGGCAATGTACTGCATGGTATCATGTTGCCAGTTCTTGTTAAATCCATCTCACTCAATCAGACGTACGGTTACATTTACCTCGTCTTGATCTCTTAACTTGCAATCTGGCATATCAGAGCAAACTTACTGACTGAAAATATATTTTGCCTACCTGGTAATAATCTAATTTCATTAAGAGGCAGGTGAACGTTTTGTCGATAGCCTCACCACATAATTGATTTGTTGAGGATCGATCGGCTTGGTCTGGCGCCGATGTTTCATGTGTGATTACACTAGCTCGTATGGGTTCGAATCATGTCCAAATTATAAAATGTAAGGATTATTTGAGAGGATTTTGACAAGCGTCGATGTATCAATTAAGTCAAGAATTATATAAACTAGACACACATAACTTTCCCTTATATATATACTTAACCACCCCCTTCCATTACACACAAACATGAAAGCATGCTTGGAAGACAGCTACCGTGTCTACTTATCTCGAGTATTTTTATTTTACATCGCTTTTCTACCTCTCTTACTTATTTATTTTTGCGTTCTTGCACTTCTATTAAATAATCACTGTTCATGCGTAAATATCAAAGCCACGAAAATATTTTGAAATAAATTATAGCATAGGACTTCTTTACTAAGGAAGTCCTATCCTATAGGTCAGCACACTCGCCTATGGAACGAGCGGTCCCAGGTTTGATTAGCGACGCGAGTCCCCAAAAATTACGGTGTTGTCCTAGCAGTGAGGACAATTGGGAAGCTACTTGAAAAGAAGAAGTAGCAGACTCCGGTGTTGAAAGCCAGAAAACAGCTGCGATGGGACTCGATGCGCTGAGCACGAGTCACCAATGAAAAACTGCTTGGCAGACCCTGGCCCTCAGAGGGTTATTGCGCCACACTAACATTGGGATACATTTTGCCATGTGTTCTTGTACTTACGATAACCCCTTGATGGATATGAATTGTTAAAATAAGAAAGTGAATAGAATAGAGAGGATACCAGCCGTCGTATCGTAGAGTTCCAGCCCTGGAACGCGGGGATCAGACCAAGGGGTGTTGCTTACCCCCACCAATTGTAGCACTTGATGGTAGAGACGGCTCTATAAGGGCCAGGTGTGAATACGTAGCTTACCAATTAGCAATTAATGTAAACTCATGTTTTAGATTTAAACACTTCTGACTGAGCAATGAGAATGGCAGATGAGGGGTGAAGATGTAACTTACCCTGCTCGGTAAACTAATAAAATCTGTAGCTTCAGATGTTGCTCCTTCAGACGATTACCAACAAAAGACCCCGTCCTACTTCCCTCACCTGGTTTTGTTCTATTTCCTTGACCTTCGCCTATCTTGCTAAAAGTAAGCGTCCTCGCCGTTTCCTGTGTAGAACTCCTTATTTTAAAATATTCTGAGAAAGTCCTGACAGGATCTTTATTCGTTTACCGGGCGGGGAATGTTATGGTATGGCAATAGTGGAGACGGATGTTAGCAAATTAGAATGGTTTTTAAACCAATTGTCAAATGCACATAGTTGACTGTTTTGCATATTCAAACGAAAATTCAAGGAAGAAATACTTCTTTAAGTTTGCAGCCATACTAACTACTGCAACAAACAGCGAGAGTGTGTGTATATACGCACACAACCATACATAGATCCTTTCTTACGTTTACAAATTACTGTGTAAAGTGGAAGGAAATTCTCTCTCCCCAAAACCTTTTTTTGTTGTTTACTTCTCCTTTTCATTTCTCACTTCGTTCTCTAGATATTGCATTATTCTATATTGCTTACTTGCATTTTCTTACTGTTTATCAGTTTTCAATTTATATCTGGTAAATCCCTCCCTTGACACTGATAGACAAAATTCTCAAAGAGATCCGGTCTCCTTTTTTCTCTTTCTTTAATGCCGTATTATTGATGGACTTTTGTTCCAGAATTGTCAGTATCGACAAATTTGAAACTGTATGTAGTGCTGGAGATATTTCTTACTATTTCATGTTACTTGTTTGCGTTAACATTGTATACCAACTTGGGGGATTGAAGAGAGAGAAGAGGGATTTGCAGACAACTTTCACTTTCCTTCCTTTGCTGCCATTTTTCTTGTGGATGTTGTAGTGGCAGTTTCTCTGTTCACAGCGTTTTCTTGGAAGAAGACAAGCTGGTTGAATTTTGAACTTCTTTACCGAGACCTACTCCAGAAAAGAAAGATTATAGAAAATTGAGCCCGCTTCGAATGCCAGTTGCTATCTTTTTGGAGGTAGCTTTGTTCCTGGTATCGCCCTCCAAGATCTTTTTAAGATTTGAATTACGTTCGTCCGTATCTCGGCTTTTCCATCCATGCAGCAGAAAGCTTTGACTTCGATTTTATCGTACATTAGATCCATCCGGCAGTCCCTCACGGGCACATTTCAAACTTAATTTAAGTATTGGGCTCGAGTAGAGTAGAAAGACGGAGAAAACATGGAGAATTACACGAGTGACGGAGCGAGAATAGGTTCCTTTCCCAAGAAGCAAAGTTGTTCCTGATGGGCGACAATATTTGTAAAGCCCTCATCTGTACAGGATGATGCTATTTAGCTGGGTGGCTGGAGAAGGAAGAGCGCGGTAAGACGACGCTGGACCAGATGCCTGTGACAGCCGGTATTTATCATAGCACAACCCACCCGACGGTCAATAGGGAGATGGACCCGAGTGGGTGGATGGTTTAGTGACTGGGACCTTCCCTCACTCGTATTTACTTCTCCTCCCCCTCTTTTGAAGCCTCTAATTCCACGGCTGATGCCCCTATCCAGATGGCTACCATTATGCACATGCATAATAAACTTTTCTTTATGTTACTCTCGTACTGTCCCCCAGCGTTTCGTGATGTAATCCACACTTTAAGAGAAAAAGACGGAGAACTACATTCGTTTCAGAAACTTTCCTCTTTATAAACTTTTACTTCTTTGCAGCACTACGCACAATAAAGTGTTCTCTTGATAAAAACATGGCATATCTCTTGCAGTACTTGAATACTACACGTAAATTCCGCAAATATTATATAAGGTGTTTAACATGAAACGCCTTATGTAGACATCTCTCTTGAGCAACTTCTGAAATAATATTTTAATATTTTCCAATTTTCCCTTAGGGGGTAAAACCGACATACTTTATTTAATAGCTAGTATCAAACACTTCAGGACAATATATTCTTGAAAACGCCCAACATTCACACATTATTTTAAGCCTAAGAAGTCAATTAAGTTTTTAATGTGTTAAAAATAAATATTATTTCTCAAACTAGAAATAAGAAGGCGAATTAAGTTGGGGGTAAGATTGTCAAGCATTATCATCAACAATAATACAATTATGCATTTTATGTAAAAATGTTTTATAACACAAAACACGTGAAAATAAAACTCAAAACATGTGGAAAGCTTTAGTCAAATGTAAGTTCAACGTATGGAATGGGATAAGGTTTTCCTTAGAATAATTAACACAGAAACGAAAAAAAAATACGAGTTGTTTTGCTGTATGCGCATCCAGCCACACATTATACCCGCAAGCTATGCTTTTTGTCATGGTTTATCGACACCCCTTCCTAAATTTCCTCTCTGGAATGCTAAAATGTTTACTGATGGCTTTCCATATATTGCACAGCATTCAAATCAGTTTTCAAGTCGTCTGCTGTCCACTCCTTTCTATCCATGAATGAGAAATTATCGTGCAATAACATCCATGTAATTCGTCCACAAAAAATATTCCAGACTCGTAGAAAGGGAACAGGCATCTTAGTCTAAAGTGAAATCTTGGGATCATAACCCATCTCTAACACGACATCTCACACCGAGTGTTTGGACAAGATGCCGAAAGCAATAACTAAGTACAAACGTGGCCGCCGGGCGACTTCGTTCCTCTAACCAACACTTCTTTAATGATAATTTATAGAACTAATCCAATCAATCATTGGTATGTGGGCGTTATGAAGGTATTTTCTATGTACATCAGCCTCAAAGATAACAGTAGGCAAATTCTCTATCGCTGTTTTGCCCTTTCATCTTCATTTTGTTCTATACGTTTTTATGTAATGGAGGTGTTGTGACGGAGTCAAGGTTGCACTGTGCTCATTCGTATTTTATTTTCAATCCTTGAACACTATGTTGCGGTAAACAGATCGCCAACCGTACGAATCACGCACGGCATCCTCTCCCAAAGTTTGCCCTGTGATTTTCTTCTTTGACAGATACGTTGCCAAAGAACACGCCATTGCACACATTTGAAGAAAAGTTGGGCTTTATAATCATTTTTGAAAGTTAGTGTTTGTTCCATGTAATAATGAAGTAACTTCATTTTAGATGCAGCCAGAAGTCACTTTAAAATAAAGACGTTTTCATAGAAGATAATTGAGGGATGTAATAATATTGTTGCAAGGATACAAAAATATTACATTTCGACATCTATTTATTTTTGAAACAAATGATGGACTGTATTATAAACTAATGAATTCTTGTACATATCAGAAAGAGACGGAGATTTATAAATGGCCAACATAAGATTGAAGTTGTTTCCCACATGCATTATTTTATTTACATTTCTTCATAATTTGAATGAAGTTAAATTTACTCAGGCAGTAGAGTAATACTACACTTGTGGTATTTGGAAACACGCTTACAAATTAGTATAATGGCACACCAAAAATTTGGCTGTGCGAATTTAAGTTGAAAACTGGAAATGTCGTTAAGACTTAAATCATGCATAAAAATTTGTGGTGTCTCAAACATGTAGCATAATTATTGATCATTGGCTGCTGAAGTTCACAATGATCTACATCTAAATTTGGAAAGGGAATACAAATGTCGTATCTGCAGAAATACGGACGGAGTAGAAAGGAAAATGTTAAAATCTTGACCTGACAAGGTCGTACTTGGGAAAATAGAAGACGATGCAGCAGATACATTGTGAAAGACCCGCAGGTCGCGAACGTCGACGTATCGTGTTTTCCTCGCGAAAGCATTCACGGTGTCAACAGAAGCTGTGTCAACACTAAGTAGCATCTTGACTACTCTGACGACTTCTTCACTATGGGAGGGGCAGGAGAGTGCAGTGACATGTGACGCTCGGAAGGGAGGGGAAGGGGGTTCCTGGTTAGGTACTTTCGAGGGTGGTGCATTAGGTTGTAGCCAACTTGTTCCATGCCCCTGATAAGGCGACAGCAACCATTAGTCCCTGCAGCGCCTTTTAATAATTAATCTAGCATAAACCCGATAATGTTGTCTTTGTTTTCCTTTATCGCTGCATTTCGAAGAGAATGGCACAAAACTTGGCGGGGACCTCGAGGTTCGGGAACTCGCATTGTTGCGCCGCTCGTTCCTTCGTCTGCTGCTTTATCAACGCGTCGCACCCCTTTATCGCCGTTTTTGTTTTCCTTCACTTTCAAGAGGAGACCCTTCTTTGGGTATCAACACTTCATTTGCATGTACTAATAAGGGTCCCACAGCCGTGAACATAAATGCCAAAGTACTGGGAGGGCCTGTACTCCTACTTTATCTCGGCGCTTTTAAAAAGCAATGCGACGTTATCAAAATTTATACATCATTTGACTAAGCGAAAACGATCAGCTTCGGAGCTGTGAAGCCAAAACATAAGCCTAACGATGGAATAATGTATCTTTGCCTCGAGAAGCGCTCTAGTTGAGTTAGAAATACGAATAAGGGGGTTGGTTGAGGGGTGGGGCCTGTCCGGGAGATTTCTTCACGTCGCTTTCCACCAAAAAGGAAACAAGACAAGCCTCAAACGTGTGAATTGCCTGGAACCGTTGCGTTAGAAAGGAACATTTCAATATAGGTAAGGCTTCGTACCGGAAAACGAAGCATACATCTTCTCAAGGCGCTGCAGTTGCGTGTTCAAGGAATTTTTGTTGTCGTATTTCTTCTCCTCGCCAAAGCCTGTTCTACCTAGAACGTTAGAGACAATGTAATTTTCTTAAGTTGATGATGTTAAATTCATTGATGTTATCTTTTAAATTGATTCAATTAAATTATATGAATATTCTGGGCGTTTCAGCACCGGGACTATTTGCTTGGTCTTGTCATACCAGGACAAGCAATTTCTTGACAACTAAGTATTAGAACATGTCCCTAGAATTAAAACAAACATGCCTTAATTGTAAATCCTGATTAAGACTCGTCGACATCATCTGTTGGGAAACTACATCTCCCAGATATTTTTTCTGCAACTCTTGTTGCCAATAAGATTTTAACTTCCTTTTTACCGCATGTTGGCTGCTTCGCGTAACAAACGACGACACTCCACGTACCGACATGAGATTCTCAATCTTTGGCTTAAAAACTATTTCATTTTCCTCCACTCCACCCAAATCAAACAGGTCTGACCCTTGACCTCTCGAATTTTGACCATTTTGGGGAGCAGATGTGTATCCTATTTTATGAACTACAAGGGTTCTGGAAAAAAAAAATGCTAGATTTTTAGGGATTTTGATGATGTCTTATTTAGGGAGCACGATATTTTCAAATGCGTATATCTTTGGAACGAATCAAACTTATTAATTTATATTTTCTCGAAAGATACCGATGAGGTGGCTACATAAAATTGCACGATTGTTTCATTCGTTCATCCGGGTCCATTACGAGATTACAATAATACTTAGAGAACTGTCCACTGCACAGGTTTGTTAGCTTGTTATTGATAAACACATTTCTAATGATGTTAGCCATTTTTCACAAAGTGAGCTTCTTCAAAGATGTGCGGTTCTGAAGTATAATTAAAAAAATCTACCTGAATCAATCAACTATACAGTAAAACGAAAAGTGATAGATTAGAACGTCTATTTAATGTCGACATATGATCATAATTTGCCTCTGTCATGCCTCGCTGAGTTTAATGCTGAACTGGGTGGAAACGAGTCGAACTGAAGGACGCAGCAGAAACTTGTTTGAGAAAAATACTGTACATGTAATGAAGTGAAAGCTCGCTGACTGAGGCCGAAGCGGGGCATAGCGAAGGAACCAGGGTGCAATTGGTGTTACGCTAGAAGAAATTACGTTACGCTAGAAGAAAAGGCACATGTTTAGGGCAAGGACAAAAATAAGTCACATATTATTCAGTTTTGTGTGCTTAATTTAATATTTATTCATTTAATAATATACTAATAGAAAATTGTAATTTCTTGTAAATACAATTAATCAACATTTCCACAGTTTGCAACCCAAAAAGATGTTGAATGGATGAAAAATTTACTACTAAAATTTATTTGTTTCACAAAAGCTTCCGTTAAAACGAACTTCCACAAAATGTGTGATAAAATTTGAAGTAAACTACGTAGCTGGCGTTTTAAAATTTCTTCGAAGAAAGTAAATAAAGAAAGAAACATTCCATTTAAAAATAATACAATAATATTAACACAACACATTACTCGAGTAAATCAATGTTATTTATGTAAGTTGTAATTTAATGTAATAAATAATTAGATCACATTTCAATAACAAATTTATTACGTATGTACTTACTCAATTACAATATGATTTATAATTCCTTTTCTTTAGCGCCGATTATTGTAACTGACGAGACCGCGGAAAGTGACGAGGTTAAAAATTCCGCAACCCCAAGTAAAATGGAGTGGAAGGGAAACAGAACGAAGAGAACTTTTCACCTACAAAAGTCTACAGTCTTCTCCATCCTAAATATTCGCCGCTGTTTCTTCACCTCGACCTCAGTATAGGCGAGGTAATTTTCCCAAATAAGTCTCCGACGCTTCTTTCGTTTCTGCTTGCTTTCGTTCTAGTAGGGGACCAACATTATTTTTGAATTTGGTCATAATTTGGTAAATTTGTGCGGAAAGAGTTTGGGTTTGTTGGTAATGTAGAAGGTATGCTCTGCTGAAAGAAAAAGTATGTGTGCATCTATCAATCATATGAAATCTAAAGGCTCTATAAAATCTCGTTAAAATACTCCGTGGCCCAACAGCTCCTTGAGAACAGAGCCAATAAGCTTTTCATTGGGCGACGTTTTATTTTCCTGGATACCTGGACCGGAGCGTCCAAACTGTCCTCACGATTAGAGTTTCTGTCGGCGAGCGAGCTCCAAAAGACTCGCACCGAAGGTGACAGGGCTAACCACACGGCTCCTTGAGAGTTGTTCAAAAGCCTCCTACTATTGTGAATTATACAAAAAATGTATTAAAGTGCCCACTTTATTCATAAGAAGACACTTTTAACAAAAGTTAAAACGTAATGTAAAATTAAAATTACTTTGTACATTACTTTCAAAATTAAAAAAAAACAATACGTGGTTTCTATGCCTGAAAATGTTTCCTGACAAAGGAAGGATAACTACAGCCTTTATAATTGAAGATTCGGGATTCTTATCGTTTTTTATCTCCCCTGAAAGTAAGTTCATTTTTTGCATGGGAATTAATCAATGAGCCTTTCAGGACATAATTGAGCCAATCAAGAAGAAATTTTCCCACAGAGACTTCTTACACCTTCCCTTCTCTTCCCTTGCGCTTCCACCGGGAGGCCTGCCCTACCGCTTAGAAAGCCCTGAGTAAAATTATTCTGATGAAATTTATAACAAATAGGCCACACATCTCGTGCAGCATTTACAAGAAACATTCTACCCAAGCAAAGGCAATAAATTAATATTAAATATGCATTTCATTTATTTATTTATTTTATTTCACTTTTCTGCCACTTTAGTCTAATCGCGAAAACGAGGATGAATGGTGCTCAGATGAAATGGATGAAAGGACAATCACAAACACACATGCACATGGCACAACAAACCCCACAGGCGTTTTTACTGGCTGTGAGCCCAGATGCCAGGGTCTCGCTAATATGTTGCTAATATGTTAATATGCAACAATGCAGTCTAGGGCGTACTACGTGGAAGAGACGTTGATATTTTGGCGTCCCAGCAAAGGGTACCCTTTACACCCCCCTTCATATGAATTTGAAAATTATAATTGAGTGATTTCAATTTTCCTTTTCATCTGACTGTAGAATCGGGTTAACATACGACTGACTCGATAAGCCCTCGTTGTATCGAGGTTAAACTAATATGTTTATCTCATCTCAAGAAACAAAAATAGAAAATTGAACTTAATAAAAGGTAACAGATAGTTCTGGGTTGGATGAAGTAGTTCATCAAGTAGTTGATAGCGAACTGAGGCAGCAATGAGTCACAGGTCCATTGCATGTTCGATCTCCGCCACCTGGCTAAAAAAAAGTCACCTGAAAACCACAAATGGCGTTATCTTTCGTAACGTATTGTTAGAATAGTTGGGAATAGATAATGGATAACATCTAGTTAAGATCGCATGCTATTCAAGAACGATTGTAACTGACATCCAAACAACTTCCTATTTGTTCGTGATGCCTATTTAGGTAATATTTTGCTCGCCTCGCGTTCTTGTTTAGCACCACGTGTCATTTTTCAGTTGCTGAGAAAATATCCGTCGTGGCCTGAAGCGCTTACGTATATATGTAAATACTCCAAGTAAGAATAATCCTGATCAGAACTCTCGCTGCATCAGTCATATGCTGCAGTTTACATTATATGACTGTTGGTTAATGGCTTGCCGATAATGCAGAGTGCTTTTCATTTTCATTGGGTGTCACGTGGTCAGCTCATACAGTGTCATCGTCGCTGTCTTCTGACATTCGAGAAGGATGTCCTCTACTGTTGCTTTGATTCTCCTCACGATGCTAGGCCGAGACAGAAAATTTGGAGCTCCGTCGTGAATCAAACCCGGGACCGGTCGCACGAAGGGCGACAGCTGTAACCATTCGTTAAAACAAATTACAAGAAGTATGACTCGTTTTGGGAGCGAAAATTAAAATTAGGGGAGAAACGGAAAAAATATAGTTCCGAGAGATATGAATTTGAATTTATGCTATTTGCGCATCTATTCTGTCACTTCTGGCTAATCGGGACAATGAAGATGAATGATAATTAGGCGAAATTGATGAAGGGGCTCTCACAAAGAACACCCATACAAAGATTCGAACCCGGGAACTTCGGTGGGGAGATCGAAAGTCGACCACCGAGCCGGCGAGAGACAAGCGATCTAAAAATTACTTTCCTATGCAAAGATTAAAGATGAAGTAAATGCAAAAAGTAATTAAATGACTGAGATGAAAAGTTGAAATAGAAAGAATATATTCTAGAAGTCCAAAAACTAAGTAGGGAAATTAACTAAACCAGTCACTTACAATGTAAATAGGTCGGGTATTACTCTTGGTTTATTGGAGTAATTTCAGTCACGTTCTATAATATGCATTTTTGCTTTACTTTATTGTGCCAAAGTAGCAATACCCTTTTATTATATTATATCATGTTATATGAAACAATTGCCCTTGAGGCGTAAGTAGAGTGCACATAGAGAAATTCCTTTTTATTCTTTCGTTTAACGAGAAAATAATTTTAAAACTTGGAAAACAAGCGATTCTAACAAGTTCAAAAATTATTTCCTTAGTACCCTGGTATTCTTGGAAACAGGAATATATGCAAAAAGGAATTGGGGGAAAGGTAGATGAAGAAATTGAACAATGTGATATTTAGTGCGTTATAATTTTTTGGAATTTTAATGCATTATAATTTCTTCAGCTTGCCCTGTAAAAACTACAAATTGTCAATCTAAAGTGTCGAGTATTTTTGAGTTCCTCTATGGATAGTCTCTACTTAGGTGGAATTTGAATTGAGAGAAACTGCTATTAAAGACATGCTACGATATCGATGTTGAAGTCCAAGTAGATATTATTCTCGTGTAACTCCTGTTAGAAGGGTATTTGTAATAAGAAGAGTTGCTTTAACATACTCAACATGATTTTGCGGCAAAATTACATTCAACATTTATTTGTTTAGTGTAAGTGTGACGCCAGTTGATAGCGAAATGGCTTAAACTCAAATTTACATTTTTCTAGCAATTTTTCTGCATTTAATTCACCCCTCGCCAACGGTTTTCGTAACCCTCCCGAGTAGTGGGCATCTTCGGCGCTCTCAGACCACTACGGAATTCTCTTACCCAGGGGGTGAATATCTAAGGGCAGCCTCCCCTCTGTTTTCGACGTGTCGTTGTAGATTTTTCTTCGCTAACGTTCTCCTCAGAAACATGTACTTGAACACGGTCTCCGGCTTCTACTTTTTCATTGCCTTATCTTCGTATTTTTTTTCTAGAGAAATCCTGGAAGTAGGAAACAGAAAACGTAATTTGAAATAATACTGGCCCAAGAAAATACAATTATTACTTTCAACAAAATGTAACTAACAAATTGTAACTAAGATTGCGTTTATGTAGCAGGTCTTCTAAGATATTTCTGATACCTTCAATTTTGATTAAACCCTCTGCTCCTCCCCCTAAGAGGATGTAAAATAGTAAATAATAATAACAATAATAATAATAAAACATTGCGTCGGAGCGATACTACCTATATTTATATGCTTTTCGTTCAATTGCATAAAAGCATTCTTTGAATGAATGTTGCTTTTCTTAAGGTAAGCATATGTTATGTTTTTTTAAGATGAAAACAAATGTTGAAGCTCTTTATATATAACATTTTTTTTTCAGCAAAAACATGGACCTCGTTTTCCATGGTTTTGCTAGATAAAAATTAATACTGTAAAAAGCTCTTTTTATCAGTGTTATTTACTATTTAGGATTTTATTTACTTTTCCATTTTTGGAATGAGTGATTAACATTACATTTCATATTCTTGTGATGTAACAAAGTAAATGTGTGTTTTGTTTGATTCTGCGTTATCTGTTAGACGGTATGATAACCGATCTTTGACTCTAGAATGGCTGGAAACGTAATTAAACCAACATAAAGTAGTACTTTTGTAATATTGATAAATTTAAGCGAATTTACTGTATCAATCTGAATGAAATTTATGTCGCTGGATCGAAAATGAAAATAAATAATATGTGAATAATATAGATTCGAACTAAAGACTGCAGGCTTCGTAGCGTGGTTGCAAGTGACATCTTTTTCTACCGTTTAGCTAAACTAGAGTATTTAAAAGTCAATAATAATGCATGAAACATCGAAAATCACACTTAGAAACTGCAAAAAAGTGAACAAAAATTCGTTCACAAATCTAAAAAGTAACACCTAATATCGTGCACTAAACAAAAATGTACACATTAGTAATAATTATCATCTAGACAATAAACTTAGGCAATTCAACAATTCATCTACGACCCAATCTCATTCTGTGATGGACCTCGTACTCTCAGAGTTTTATGTACACATACTTGCTCATTATTTGACATTTCTTATCATCCCTTTTTAAACATTTTATTGTTTGCAGCCTGAACATTGATGTGTATGATACATATTCGTGTTCCTTTTTCTCGTTCTACAAACGTTGACGAATGCCTGGTCAAGAAGCCACATGTTGACACTTTTACCGTTACAATGTCGAAACAATTACAGATGTAGTTCGGCTTAAAGAAGCCTGCCTTTTCAAATTAATTTTTAAAATTTGAAAATTGTGTGTTTTAAAAAATTTACTTCCTTTTTGTTTTTGTTGTTGGGACTTGTTTCTTCTTCTCGTCGAAGACTATAACCGTGCACAGAAACAAAATGTGAAGAGAATAATGAAAATAATGTATTTCATTCAATTTGAAGTCTATTTTGTACATTTCCATGTTGTGCGCGCGCACACACATACACAATGTGCTTATTGATTCAATGGCGTAATTGCGCAACTTAAATTTTCTTGAAAGCGGCATAAGAAGACTTCAGGCCCATTCTGTGAAAAAAGCATCGTTCCTGATGTTAACATGTTGCAATCGAGCTTTTTCGAAGAAAGTCTGTTTTGTCGTAATTTTTTGTGTTTATCAGAATTTATATGAATTACAACGGAACAACGTTAAAACTACATTTTTTTGGGACTCAAAAAAATTGATATCTGCTGTAAGTAATACACTTTAGTGATGAATGCACGTAAAGCAGATATCGTCAAACTTTACTGTGAAAAAAATGGTAAAGGAAATTGTGCGTGACCTATAGCACTCCTGCTTTCACACTTGGGGGTTTCTCTCGCACACGATCAACAACGACTGGTAAATAAAAAGTACGCATGCATGGGGTTATTTATTAGCCATAGCAACAACAGAAACACAGAACACCTTTTTCTGAAATTTAGAATAATTGATTGGTTTGAATAATTTGAAATTGGCCGGGTGAGTTTTCCTGGACAGAGAAGAACACTTTCACTTAGAAAACGGAATGAAATATACCACAGAAAATTGGTATCACATGAAAATTCATTTACAAAGAAAGATTCACAAAACTTCCGGGGCATATATTACATTACAACATGGTTTTGCACATATAATTCTAACTTTTCGCAAAATTCGCCCCACAGATTTTTCATGACTTTACCTATAACTGTTACAGGTAACGTTTTAAAACTTGTGTTAAATCTCAACTAACGATCTTTTTAGTAAGAAAGGAGTCCTATGAAAGTTCATTCTTAAACTCTGAAAATAATAAATAAGGAAAGAATGCAAATGGAACCAGCAATATTTTCTTCATACAGTTTTGAATTAATAACATTTTTTAAAAAATGTGTGGTCATTTAATAATGTTACATAAAATTATGCTAGAAGAGGAAATCTAGAAATACTTTCATGAAAGGGAGATTGAGGAATTTTGGTGTGATAGCTATACATAATTGACAACATTCATAATTCTCATAATCGCTCTATAAACAGACTGTATAATCACTAACAACATGACATTATTTTTTTAAAGTGTAATTTTCGTTCTTGTTCTTTTGATTTTCCACTTCTTTACACATATTAA
This sequence comes from Lepisma saccharinum, assembly GCF_977018435.1. Classification (NCBI taxonomy): domain Eukaryota; kingdom Metazoa; phylum Arthropoda; class Insecta; order Zygentoma; family Lepismatidae; genus Lepisma; species Lepisma saccharinum. Next base: position 85,967,922 of record NC_139230.1, read on the forward strand.
ATCGTGTTTATGTAACCTGATTAAGTATGCAGAGAATATGGAAGGTTAAAAATTGCATATAAGAACTGAAACGAAACGTTTAAGAATTTGTTAAAAGGATCATTCCATCCCTGCAATGCCCGGTTTAAATTACACGGCAATGAAGATGACAATAAAAATATATATAATATTAATAATAGTAGTAGGAATTATAGACGACCTGGACGTTTTCTGGATAATATCATGTAATATTCCGAATGCCAGTACTTTAATAAGAATCCTACTTTCCTTTAAAGTGGAATCCTAATCGCAAAACGAATTTTACATCGGATCAAGTACCCATTTCTTGGATACATCGTTTCTTAGAAGAAAAACATCGTATTAAATTTATCACTTTCAGTTCGAAAAACTAATAACAGGTTTTGTTCTGAGTGTATGCACAAGTACGGGTCTACTTGCTTTATTGGTAATTTTTTTGCCCTAATAGGAAAGCCGAACAAGTGAAGAAAGGGAAGTAATATTCATGAACTGTGTATTTAAAATGTAATCCAGGAAAGTTGGTGAAGCGGTTTCATTATGACTTCCTTAAAAAACGGGACATGTTTGAATATAAATGAGACAATATTCGTACACTCTGTTCCAGCACTAACGGTCTCTGTGGACTCATCTTCTTCAGCTGGGCTGGAATGCCTCAGAAAAGAAATAATAAAACATCGAAATCCCTGTTTTTGTCTGACTGGACAGGGGATTGGGAAGGGACGGTTAGTTTATTCCATCCCAGATATCCAAGAGAGATTACATTGCTACGTCGCCCGTTCTTAGGTAAACTCCGCTTTATAAACTTTTCTTTGAAACCCTCGTTTAATATCCCCCTATCGTCTGCCGATCGGACCTATGCATTCTTATATAGGCCTCATTCGAGCGGACTTATACAGGGGCACAGGAAAAATTAAGAAGGGAGTTACAGGCAGGCATTTTTTTCTGCAACCATTGTCGATCCTCCCCCTTCTATTCTATTATGACTGACATTTACTGCGTCACAACCGAAAGCCAACTATGCTCAGAATCTGTTGGGATGGGAAGAGTTTGCAACAATGCAAGTTTGGGTTTAGGGACGTGTGCTCAACTTCGGAATAAATTAACCTATTATCGTGCCGGGAAGCTAATTTGAGAAGGAAGCTAGGTTTGGAAGCTCTTCTTTTCATGTTCGGAGTTTTGGAAGCTAATGAAGTCCCAAGGAGTGAACGGACTCGGGGGAGAGTAATTTAAACTGATCAAACCAGACGTGGGACAGAAAAATACATTGTAATAACAGTAGGAGGAACACCATTCCCAACCCAAGCAGGCTTGAGCTTTCTTGTACCAATGACACAAAAGAAGTATTGAGAAGGCGGAGGGCATCTGATTCAGAACGTTATCCTTGGTCCTCTCAACTCATCTCGGGTTCTATCGTGCAGCTTATGATGGAGCCGGATTTCCCCCTCGGAGATTACCTCATCACCTATGAAGGATGATTAAATTTAAGCACACAAATGAGAATAGATGTGGAAATATCTTACGCACAATGGCTGAACCTTAAGCAATTAGGTCCTGGTAATATCATCATGGGGCATTCAGAATTCATAAGTGAAATGACGTGAATATTTTTTTGTTAATCTCCTCGTTTATGAATATCTTGACATTGAATAGAGGAACAGAATTCTACTCAGTACTTTCAATGAATCTGGAAAGAAAATTTATTGATTACACGTCTTATGCTGTTCAAATCGATTACAGCGTTGGAAATTAAATGAATATAGAAAGGAATGATAACTTTTTGAAGGACGTCTAGCCTATATACGACCATTATTATTCATAAATTACATTTTAGTTTGGATACGGAGCTCACACGTAGCTGTATCTTATATTACTCAAACTCTTATTGGCATATTGAGTGCATATATGAAATGCAGTAATGTTCTAGGCATAATTATAACAATGACTACGAATCGACACGAATAGATCATCTCTAATAAGATATAATTATTGTGCGAGATATTTTCTCCATTAACATGTAATTTAATTTGAAGCAGCATAACTGTGTTGTGAAACGTAGTAAATTAAAATTTCTCTGGAAGTTTATTATGTAAGATGATAGAACAGTTTCATCAGTTTATAATATATACATTTTACTTATTTTACTTCCCTTTTTTATCTTTTTACATTACTTGTGAAGACGAAGATGAACGTCTATGGAAAGAGGTTTAAGGGATCTATTCTTTAAGTTTTCCTCAATTTCTTTCTTTTTGAAATTAACATTCACGACTCTTGTTGAAACATGCACATACAGACTGTACAAAAGTGTCAGAAAGTGTTTCACAGAATAAAAAGTATAATAGAAAAGGGGGGCGACGTTCCTCAGCCCAATGCCTATGAAATTACATTTTTCAATGATCATCATGGGTCCCCCCACCTCTGCCTATTTAACGTGCAACTTTCCAGGTGGCAGAAAACTTGATTATGTTTCCCGCGAATTAAGAGCTCAAATGAATGCAGTTTATAAGGATTAAAACGAGTGCAGAGAGTGCAATATGAATTTATACACGGGGGTGGGGGTTACGAGCATTTCCTTGGATAAAGCTGTAGTAAACGGCATTTGTTCAATTTCAACTGACCTACTGATTTGAGTTTGATTTGCTTTACTTTTACTTTGCTTTTTGTGACACTTTTGGCTAATTTGCAAAGATTGAGATGAGTGATGACATGATGAAATTGATGAATGGACACTCACAAACATTCACGCCCGAACCTGGGACCCCTATCGTCGTAGCGCGATGTGCTAACCACTCCGCCACGGGGGCCAGCAACTGACTTACTGGAGCGTGCATCTGATCGTAAGATGATAAATTTCAAAGACGTGCAGATATGACCGCTACTGGTATTGAATAATTTGAGTTCTAATATGAACAGGAATAATTTATCAAATCTGGACGTTATGGGGGTATGTATACTTTAGTTTATGTGACTTCTACAAACTCCCTACAATTCCGCCTTAAATAATAAAATGTCAATATTGCATAGGAATAGATTTACCTGTGTTATTTCTGTAAGTATAGAAATTAGAGCCTCGATGGTCTAGTCGGTAGGGTGTTTGACTGCCACGCAGGAGAATTGGGTTCAGTTCCCTTGGTGGGTGATTTCAGGGGGGATTTTTTCGGGAAATGACCCTACATAAAGTCGGTTCTGAGGTTCACCCAGCTTCTAATAAAATGAGTACCTGGGGGTAACCGTTGGGGAGGGGGTGTAAAGGCGGCTGGAGAGTGGTGCTGATCGTATAATCTTAACAAACACCGAAGATTGTGAATGTGTGGGTCCTATCCCCTCTACAGTACCCTATATGCCTTCGTGGCATGTTGCAAAATGCAGCTCTTAGGTATGAAAATTGATGGAAGATAATATACTTAACTGATATTATTGCTCCTAGCAAAACTACTTAGAGGCTTTCATTTTCCGAATTTACCGTTGTTTGTAATTTTTGTATTAGCATTTCAAAGAGTTATCTGTTCCTGCGGTTCAAATGTGTATTTCATTTCGTCTATTAATAAGAGCAAGATCTTTTCTCAGATATGACGATAAGCATTTATTGTACGGCAATTTAATATTCCATTCTTTCCATCTCTGTTGTTTACACTGTGTACCGTACAACAGCTACAGAACACCATTAGTTCTGATGCTTAAGTTTAATAATTCATTCAATTAATTTAATGGAAAGCGACTCTGACTCGTGAGGTTCCGCTAATGATTTATGTACTCACGATCATTAATTTGTGCCTTAGTTTACCAATCAGAAAACAGATGGACGTGTGAAGGGTTGACTGCCTCAACCGTTGTCTAGCACATCCTCCACCCTCGGTTACCTAATTTTACGTATGTTTGCCTGTCAGTTGTTGGAGGTTGTTGGGTGAGGCGTGGAATAAATCCCCAACGCTTTCTTATTAAATGGGAAGCCGGATTTCTCAACGAAGGGGAATTGAAGCCAGGGACGATTAATGGCCTTTTAATAGAAAATCAATCAAGTTGTAGTTGAAAATATTGTTCAATTTGGTGAATTGACTTTGGCCTTACTTAGCAATTTCTGGCCTAAATAAATTTGAGACGAAAATAAATGAGAAGCAGGTTGGGTTTGGCTATCCTACGCTTCCTACTTATACAACGCCGGCCTTATTTAACTTCACAGTAGAACGGTTTATTTCTGAAGAAAGATTCTATGAGAAAAACTTGCAGTGATTTGGGTTGTTAATATATTGCTGAAAGTGAGACGGGAACTTTATTTTTCATTTAAAAAAAATCTACTCACCACGTATTTAACAGCATTTTGATGTTAAGTTGAGTTTTGAGGCGACGCTGAAAAGAAAGTGGTTCATTTTTTGATCATTGCATGTACGTACAGTCACCGGCAATAAAAATGGGACGGACACCTAGGTCCTGAAATACTCACTTCACTGCAATGCGTTATGTGTGTTGCCTAACTAAATGACGGTGGCAGAAGTTGCCATTGAAAATCTGCTATTTAAATACACTTATCGCCGTTCAGTTAGGCAACACACTTAACGCATTGCAGGGAAGCGAGTATTTTAGGATCTAGGTGTCCCATTTTTATTGCCGGTGAGTGTATCTGTCTAACTCAAAGGCAAAGAGTGCCTATCTCAACTTAATCCTTAAGATTTCATGAAATAAAACCCATTATTCTTACAACTTGGAATCTAAGTCGTGTTTTTTGTGAATGTATGTTTGGTTATTTAATGTCAATTTTGTACCTCATTAGGTTAATCGGAACTCTGAGGATAAATGATGAAGGAATGAACGAACTATGGAATGACGATGTATTTGCGAGACATGAACCCCCAAACTTCAGAGGCGATCATATCATGTGCAATTCGTATTAGACAGTTATAAAATCAAGATAATCTTTTCAGTCTTGAAGTATTTTATGCAAATTTATGTATCACATTCTCATTTGACAGTGTGGAAAATTATTATTGTTTCTAAGTTGAACATGACTTGTAATAAAACTGACCACATGCACGTATGTGTAGCAAATGAATTACCTTACTGATGTGAAAGTGATATATATTCGAAAGTCTAGAAAAATGCTTTTCCACATAAACATTAACTCAATAATTTCAAATTTGAATTGCAACATGTTAACTACGGAGACTTACAACAGTTAAAAGATGTTGGTCGAAGAAAAAGTATTTAAACCGTGGAGTGTATTAAACAACATATAATATAATCCATAGTTTATAAGTTATGAAAATTCCCAGTTGAAGAAAATTATAATCTTTCGTCCTAAAATACCAATATTCTGGAAAATATTCAAACAATTTTCTTATTTCAAATAAGCAAAGCAACATCGGGTGCGAAGTTTAGAATCTGCATCAGATTATATGAGTAATGTGAGAAGTAGCAATTACGTATATTTACCCTATATAACATGGTGCAGTTCGGATAATGGCGAGTAAAATATTAATACCGCAAAGTATAAAGTAAATAAATATTGGCAAACTATTTGATTGGGCTATTTGATGGTTATTCTAACATGAATATGGTAAGGATCAGTGGCGGCGATTGGGTTCCAAAACTGGGG